>NW_016107539.1:2588600-2598772 GCF_001604975.1 Cebus imitator | reverse complement strand
CCCATGGTCACTGGGCTTATTAGTAGCTGAGTTAGTAGTGTGTTTGCGTGTGTATGTGTATGTGTGTGTGTGTGTGTGTGTGTGTGTGTGTGTGTAATTTAGCCTGTGAGCCATCGTCTTGAAACTTCTGGTTTTCATCCTTTTCATGATAACGTCTATGTGTATGTACTATATCATATACATGTATATTTTTTCTTTATGTCACAAATATTCTTTACCATATAACTTTACAGCATTACATATACTTTGACATACATGGAATTATAAATACGGCCATAATAGAATTTTTCACTTATTTTCCAAATAACATAAAGTGGAGTATATTTAAACCTAGTCCCTCTTTCTCTGTTACAATTTAGAGTTGTAATATTACTGGAGGCATAACCAGGCCACTTTTCATTTGTTAGAAATTTCATTAGCAGAGCTTCTGACGTCATGGAAAGAGACCTGCATTTGGAATTGGGACAACTGGTTTGAAGTCTCAGTTCCGCCAAAGAACAAGCTGTGCTATAATACAAAACTACCAATAGTTGCCAGAGCGGCGTTGTGAAGATTTGAATGAGTAAATGACATAATACCTAATAAAATGCTTTGCAGACCCTGCAGTGCTAAATCAATGTGAAGCCTGCATCAAGACGAACATTCCCTTCTTCCAGCACTGGCCTTCCAATCTCCGTTAACCTTCGTCAGAATCCAGCTCTCTCTGTTAATGGGTCGATCAATCAATCACTCAATAGTTATTGAGAGCCTACTATGTACAAGACCCAGGGGACCCGTGACGGGCTCTCATCAATAGAAGTACACAATTAGCAGGCATATTTTGACTTAACCTCTGATTGGCTTCCTAATGGAATGGTCTGTAAGTATGGGAAGAGGTGAGTGGGAAGGTAAAGAAGAATGGGTCTGCCTTAAATGGTCTCTCTCCCCCAAGAAGTCAATAACAGGAGATGGTGTAAGCCTGGGATTGGCCACCTATGGCCCACAGGCCAAATCTGACCCACTGCCTGTTTTCACTAATAAAATCTTATTGGAACATCGCCATACTGATTCATTTACTTAGGGCTGCTTTTGTGCTACAAGGTCAGGGTGGATCAGTTGCAACAGAAACCATACGGCTTGCAAAGACTAAAATATTTACTCTTAGGCCTTTTACAGAAAAAGTTTGATGACTCCGATTTAAGCAATCACAGGAATAATTAATCATCTCCAGTTCTTGTGGGACACGGTACACATAACCCAATGATAACAACCATTTATTAAGTTCTCTCTCTCTCTCTTTTTTTTGAGATGGAGTCCTGCTTTGTTGCCTAGGCTGGAGTACCGTGGCCCAAGCTCCACTCACTGCAACCACCACCCCAGGCTCAAGTGATTCTCTTGCCTCAGCCTCCCGAGCAGCTGGGATTACAGGTGTTTGTCTGTCACTGCACCCAGCTAATTTTTCTATTTTTAGTAGAGATGGGGTTTCTCTATGTTGCCCAGGTTGGTCTCGAACTTCTGACCTCAGGTGATTCACCAGTCTTGGCCTCCTAAAGTGTTGGGATTACAGGCATAAGCCACCATGCCCTGCCCCATTTATTAAGTTCTTAGCAGGAACTGGAGAATACACTAACATTTTGCAGTTATTCTCCCGTGATAGCTTCAAAACAACACCATGAGAACAGTCCTGTTCTTGTTTTCATTTTGTAGATGGGAAAATGGAGGATCAGAGAAGTTTAGAAACTTACCCCAAATCACCCAGATAGTTAGTGTCATTGGGTCCCAGCTTTATCTCATTCCAACCTGTTTTCCTAATCACAGTGTCACAGCCTTTCACACTTTATTGCTTAAACAGTCTCTCAGGAAACATCTCCATACGTTATTTTCACATTCACATCCCCTTTACTGTTCTTTGCTGGCTAATGTTTTTCTTTGAGTAACAGATGGTAATGGCATTTGTTTCTTTAGCTTTGTCCTAGACATTATATTCAAAACATTTTGGGTTTGGTGTACCTTTCGTAGATATTTTTCAAAGTTTTCTTCTGAGATCACTGCAGATTCATATGTAGCTATAAGAAATAATACACAGAAATCCTCCATGTCCTTCCCCTGGTTTCCCTCAAGGATAACATCTTGAATAACCAGAATTACAATATCACTTCAAGAAGTGGATGTTGATATGATCCACTGATCTATTCAGGTTTAACCAGTTTTACCTAACCTTACATGTATCTGTGCGTGTGTGTTTAGTCCTGTAACTTTTTTTCAGATGTGTAGATTCATGTGATCTCCACTACAGCCAACATGCCATAGATGAGTTATATCACAAGGACTCCTTGTGATACTTTTTTTTTTTTCTTCTTCTGAGATGGAGTCTTGCTCTGTTGCCAGGCTGGAGTGCAGTGGCACGATCTCAGCTTACTGCAGCCTCCGTCTCCCAGTTTCAAGCATTACCCCTGCCATGTTGGCCAGGATGGTCTTGATCTCCTGACCTCCTATAGTGCTGGGATTACAGGTGTGAGCCACCTACCGTGCCAGGCCTGTGCTACTCTTTATGGCCACAGCCACCTCCCCCTTTCTTTACCATAGGTAACCCCTAATCCTTTTCCCATCTCCATAATTTGGTCATTACAAGAATGTTATAGAAATGGGGTGGGGCCAGGTGCAGCAGCTCATGCCTGTAATCTTAGTACTTTGGGAGGCCGAGGCAGGAGGATCACTTGAGCTCAGGAGTTTGAGACCGGCCTGGGCAACATAGCAAGATTCTGTCTCCACAAAAAAAAAATTAGAAAAAAAAATAGCCTAAAGTTGTAGCACACGTCTATAGTCCCACCTATCTGGGAGGCAGAAGTGGGAGGATCACTTGATCCTAGGAGCTCTAGGCTTCAGTGAGCTGTGACCATGCCACTGCATTCCAGCCTGGGTGACCGAGTGAGACCCTGTCTCAAATAAATACATAAACGGAGTGGGTAAGCTTTTGAGCATGTAATCTTTTGAGACTGGCTCTTAAAAAACTCAGTATAATTCTTGTCATATATTTTAAAATTCACCCTGAAATAACGTTATACCTTTTAGAAGTTAAAAAAATTCATGTTAAAATTAAATAGTGGTGCCCATATCATACTTGGGAAATCCTGCCATAGGTAGTAATAAAGCCCAATAGACAAGCAGACAGATAATGTAGCCACAAAGATGTATTTGACCAACAAAAATCTGTAGGTCAGCACTTCCCAACAGAGCTTTCTGGATGATAGACATATTAGACACCCAAGCTGTCCAATACATTAGCCACCAGCCTCCTGTAGATACTGAACACTTAAAAGGTGACTTGTTTGAATGAAGAAAGGAATTTTCATTTTATTTCATTTTAATTGATTCAAATTGACACATAAATGGCCACAGGTGCCAAGTAGCTTTTTTTGCTGTACAATGCAACTGTAGATATGAAGGGTAAGACACTAAAAAAAAAAAAAAGATACATTTCTTGTTTTCCTATAGTTTTTTTGTCAGTGCAAAGACAATCTGAATAGTAAGAATTGTTTTAAATGGGCTTCTAATGTGTTTATTTGATTGGATCCCACCTGGTTCTGTAAGCTTGCATGTGGCTAAGCCTCATATTAGCTGTCCAAGCACCCTTGCTGATTCTGGGCATTTGGCTAACTTCACTGCATTATCAATTAGCATTCAGAGTGAGTCCAAAACAGCTTGTTCCCACAGTTCCTGCTTTTCAAGTGACACCGTGTCCCTCAGAACACAGGGCCAAGTGACAGAACCTTTGGACAGGCAGTCATAAATTAACTTGAACACATTCTGCACATGGTATTCCAGACTTTGTGAAGGGCATGAAAGGCTCCTATTGATTATAAGGGGCTCAGAGGGGCACACCTTCTCCAGGAAGATCCACATTTTAAGCACCTGTTGGTGGTAACATTCATAAATCTTTGTCGATTTACTGGATCTGCACTTGATGAATTTTGCTCTCACTGCTAGTCTGCAGTGAGGTGCACCACTGAAAGCTGGGTGTCTACAGAGAGGCAAGAATGTTGATGATTTCAAGAGTTGGTGGCAACAGTGTCCCAGAGGGGAAAATAAAGCAATGCCTCCCTTGGGTACTTGGAGACAGAATTCTAAAAAGGCATTTGTCAGAAGAGGTAAAATTTGTGGGGAGGTGGGGTAGAGTGGACTGCTAGGAATTTTTGTACGGAACCAGATATTTTCCTAGAAATAGGAAAAGGAATGGTCTGTATCCTCTTTTAGTCTAAATATTATATGAAGCAAAAGCTAGCTTTTGGCCATTCACCATCCAAATACTTAGGGACATGTATCCCTTAAAATACAATGCCAGCATGAAGGTCATTACCCTGGTCAGTTTCTTATTTCGCCTAACTTCACGCATCTGTAAGGCATTAGCAGTTGCAAGAGATTGATATGATAGTTTGTGAGTAATTTGAATGAACTATAACACTAACCCAGTAAAGTATTATAATTTTAAATGTGTCCAGAAAATAATTGAAATTCTGGCTTAGCTTCATCATCATGCAAACTGCTGGGTATACTTAACAGCTGACTAGCTTAGCATGAATATTGCTTTAGAAATGGGGTCATATTGTTTTTACGAAACAATATTGCTCTCAAACACGTTTAGGAGGGGAAAAAAAGCAAGTGATTATGAAAATACTTTTAACCTTTCTGTCTCTTTCTATCTATGTTTACCACGATGATTTAGGTGTTTGGTATTGTCTGAAGACAGACATGGAAGGTGCTGGCATTTGAAACAGACCCAGTAACAAGCCCTTGGCCATCAGATTTCTTCTTATACCACTCTGTCACAAAACCTCTGGTCTCTAGCAATCCATTTTCCTGTAGCCTGATCAGAAACAACAAAGATAAGAACATTCCCTCCTGACCCAGAAGATAACAACAACAACAAAAAAGTGGCCCCCTATAGATACCCACAGTGTTTATTTTTAAATATAGTTATCAGCGTTAAAAAAATTGATATTTCACATGAAAATCCCGACTGATGAGTGCTCATTGTATTAGTTCATTCTCACGCTGCTGATGGAGACAGATATATCTGAGACTGGTTACTTTATAAAGGAAAGAGGTTTAGTGGACTCACAGTTCTACAGGGCTGTGGGCTGGCAGGGCAGTGGGTGGGGGCTGCTCACAATCATGGCAGAAGACAAAGGAAGAGGAAAAGGACATCTTACATGGCGGCTGGCAAAGAAGGAATGAGAGCCATGTGAAAACCATCAGCTCTCATGAGACATATTCGCTACCACGAGAACAGCATGGGAAACTGCCCCCATGATTCAGTTACCTCCCACTGGGTCCTTCCCACAACATGTGGGAATTATGGGAGCTACAATTCTAGATGAGACTGGGTGGGGACACAACCAAACCATAGCATTCATGAATCAGACAGTTTGGGAATTCTGGGTCTGCATCCCTGCCAGGTGGTGGTCTCTGAGCTTAGCGGATGCTGTCACCTTGAGCTGGAGAACGAGCACTCCAGCCCACAAAAGTTTTCCCATGGCCTGCTGTATTTAATTTTTCTTCTTTCTATAATCATTTGCATTTTTGATTCCCAGTACCCATTATCATTCGCTTAGTCCTTCATTCACAAAACACTCTACAAGGTGTCACAGGATACAAGACTGGACCCTCACATCTGGCAGTGGTTGGCAAGCTTTCTCTGTGGAGGACCACATAGTAGACATTTGAAGCTGTGTGGTACACGCAGTGTCTCATACAACAACTCAGCTGTGCTGTCCTAGCATGATACCAGCCATAGACAATGCATCAATAAATGGGCACAGCTGTGTTCCAATAAAATTGAGTTCATAGAAATAGGTTGGCCCATGAGCCAATCCTGACATGGGAGAAAAACAAAAAACAAACAAACAAACAAACAAAAAACTGCCCTTTCATCAGTAATCCTGTAGAGGAGTTTTCTCATCAGTAGAGAACTTTCAATAGATGTGAGGCTAATTCTTCCAAAGGCTGTGCTCAAACTCTTGGAGCCACATCTTCAGACAAGTGTGTGTGTATGAACGTGTGTTATGTATGTGACGTAACTCCTTCCTCATTTTTTTCATTCTGAAATATTTACTGACTCTTAGTAACTTTTTGTTCCAAGTATAATTACCCCTAAAGACTTGCCTCCAAGAATAATGAAAGTTTGAAATCTGTTCCCTCATGGTAAGTTAGCTAAATGGGTTATTTTGATGATGAGGATAAGTGGCGGTTTCCACTGATAATGAATGATCACAGTAAGGAGAAATCTGAGAGCCCTCATTATTCCTCACTTCAGAGGAAAATGGTTTTCTTGTCTTATGCCACAGTCGGGCTTCACCTTAGCTTGCTCAGTGGTGTGGATGTGAATGCTAGCTCTCTGTCTCTGTTTTTCGAGTATCCCTTGACAGATCCCCAGTTTCCTTTTGCAAAAATGAGGAGTCCAAACTAGATTAGAGGTGTCTAACTGGTAACTTTGAGCCAAAGCTGGGTCCACATACATATTGTTTGACTCAGAATATTTAAAAACAAAATGGGAATTAGTTATTGACATTGGGAAATCAAAAAGTGTCACCAGAGAAATCAGATTATTGGCTTTTCTTGAACACTTTGAGCATCTAGTAATACGGGACACGTATTCTTCCCTGTATGTAATTGGCTGTGGCTGAGTATAGGTAACTTCTTTGATCACTGGAGTTCTTTACAAGGTTACTTTACCAGCATGAGTTACCTGTCTTGATAAGCCTTTGAGTGAGTTTGTGACCCAAGAAACAGATAATTTCAACTTCTGGGATTTTAGCCTCTTTAAATAAAGGCAATAGTCACAAATTGCTAGCCCATAACATCTCCCAAGCTTTATCAATTAAAGGATGAATAACAACAATTATCTGAATCATACAATAGGGAGTTATAGTGCTAACTATGGAGTAGTTACAAATTTAATACAAAACGAAGCAGAAAACAGGGATGAATATTCCATTTGCTGTCCTTCATAACTGCAGAAGAAAAGAGCAACACCACCACTTTCTTTCTGTTTGGAGATGTTAAGCCTCACAAATTTTATTTCTTGTTGCTAGCTAAACTGCTTAAGATTGCTCTTGTGTTTAAAAAGCCAAGGGGAGGGCTGTAGAAATGGATGGATGAGAACATCAGCTTTTATGGGGGAATTCGCAGCGTGTCAAATAGACTTTGTGTTTACCTGAAAGTCTTAGGCCAATGGAGAAATGAGAAATTGACTTTCTATTGAAATACTGAGAAAAGGCCTCCGAAAAGGAGACAAAGTAAAAGCTTCTTTTACCATAACTGTTTTCTTGTTGGAAATGGCTACCCACAGTGCAGCTGGGGGCTTAGCAGGTTGCAGTTCTCATTTTGCCCAATCTGGTTTCAAATCAGCTGATTCATTAAACTGCACTGATTAAGTCTATCTTAGGTAGTCCATATTACAGACTCACAGATATTAGACTGTATTAGAGAGTCTTTAAAGCGGCAGAGAAAACTCAGGTGCTGAACAGAGACAAGGAAAGTAACACTACATGAGTCAATAAATATGAATATATTAGAATATTCTTCATCACCGTAAAGAAAGATGCTCCCTCTTATTTTTCTTGAACTCCGTTTTTTTCACTTTTGAGAGACATTCCCATAGGAGACAACTCGTTTTCTTTATGAAAAGAATAACCCAAACACAATGATAAATGGCCAGTGATGTTTGTCCTCAGGGAGACAACAGAAAGAGGCGGAGATTGGGGAGATTTCTGAGTGAGTGCCTGTTGGGAAGGAGGGACCACGACACACCTCCGGCTGTTTTTGCCATCCACGAATATAGAGCCAATGTGGCAGATGTTTGGATTTTGCAAAAGAATATGGGAAGTTGAATTTCTCTGCAAAATCTCCTGATTGATACATTTTGGCAATGCTGTTTACATTATTATTACTATTATTACGTATTTATTTAGTGGTTTGTGTGGGCCAAACAAGTAAGTCTGCAAGCCGAATTCATTTGCCCCTGTGCCAACTGTTGTAAAGTTTGGTCTCGCTTCATGCATCTCAGTGTTTCCCATCTCTCAATTTGAATTATAATGGGTTCCAGCTGAGACCGGGTGGCTGGTGCAGCACACACACAGCTCTGTTCCTTGAGAGCTACTCAAAGCACGTGTTCTAATCACAGGACAGAGGCCCTCAGCCTATAGACATAGTCTTTAGAAAACAAATTTAGTGCAGAATAAAAGACGACATCATGACTTGAAAGAGCCAGACTTGAGACCGTTTGCGAAGTGCAGTCTGCCATTCCTGGCTTCTTCATATGAGCCTCGGGTTTCTCACTCTTAAAAAGGAGGGGGTTGGGCTAGCTGGTCTCCTTTCTCCCAAAGTAAAATACTTGCCTGCGTTGTTCAGGGAGGAGAATCTATGCTTTGGGACATGGAAACTGAGGTCTGACTCTCCTTTCTAATATGAATTAGATTTGTATAACTTCCTTCAACCTCATTTTTTTGTTGTTGTTGTTCACAAAGGTGAAGATAAAACCAGTAATGATATCACAGGATTATGTGAAACTTAAATGAGATAATAAGAGAACTCTGTGAAAACCAGGGGTTACAAGTAGATCAAATGTAGCCCTTAGCCATATTTCGTTTGGCCCATGCATTGTTTTAGAATCGGAGAAATTTCACGCTTAAGGATAGATGCCTTCTGAGAAGTTCTGACATTACTGGCCCTGTGTGGCTGCCTGGCAGAGCTATACTGCTTTTGCCTCCTCTGGACTGAGCACCAGGGGCCACCTTGGTTCCCATCCACTCCTTATATTGTGCCTGGCTCTCTGGACTTTCTGCCAGTATTTGTCTGTGGGTTTGCAGCCCCTGGTCCTGGGAAATCTAAAGTAATGTGCAATGGTTCACTGGCGCTGCTATTCTGATTATTGTCGTTCTTCCATCTGCTATCCCCGACTGCTTGTGAGCCACATAGTCGCTTCTTTGGGGCTCAGTTATCTGGTCTTTAAAATGGGAATAATAATATTTCACTTGCCTGGAGCCAGGGGAGTGTCCGGTGAGGTGAGGCCACTTCTGCTCCCTGCGCGCCCAGAAGTGGGGCGTCTGCCAGCAGAGGGCGCTGGTACAAAACGCTGCAGGTGCCGGCCCCTGCCGAGCACAGACAGGTGGCGCCGCGACAGGTGCGGCTCTCGCACAATCCGCCTTTCCCAGTTTGGGAGGACACAGCTTCACCGGGTGGGTCTGACAGCGAGCAACCACTCACCCATCGATACAGCCGCACATCACCAGCAAGGTGACTTTCTGGAATATGTAATGCGACCACAGACTTTCTAGTGCCGCAGCCCGACAATCAGACACTAAAAATAACAAACGGGCCCGCTCAGAAACAGAAAGACGCGGCCTCTTTGGAAACTGGGGATGGGCCGTTTCCAGCTCTGCTCACCGCCCGGGCCCTGCACGGAATTCTCGGGGCGGTGGAGTGAGTCGCCAGGAGCTGCCAGGGGCTGCACCGAGAGCTCCCGCATTTGAAGGGTGTGTTCACTTTAGACAACTCAGTCCCAGCACGATGTAGACAAATTGGAGAAGGTTCAGAGAAGAGCAACCCAAATGATTGAGGGGAAAGAGGATTGATTTATAGGGAAAGATTAAAGCAGCCAAACATGTCTGCGCTGTCTCTTCCAGGTGACGAACAGAGAGTGACACATTGTGGGGCTCCATGCACCTTTGAGAGGTGTAAACATCGGGGGAGGAGGAGCTTGCGCAGTGCAAGAAGCTTTTCGCAGCATTTTCCAAGATGGCCTTAACGCCAGAAAAATGATCCTGGCCTGCAAAGGGTTGGTTGGGTTGTGCCTATGCTTGAGAAGCCTTCATTGTCCTGATTTTGCCAGGCATAAAATGACATGTCCCAGCTAGGGGTTCACATTCGTGGCCATGGGTGCTCTGGCTGTGGCCTACTTTTCCTTGCATGTTCACGTCCTTGACTCCCTGCCAGGGATTCCCCCACCCCAGTCCCAATTGTCCTCACTCCAGATTTACTGGACTACCTGTCTTACCCCTCCATCAGGAGTTGAAATTCTTAGGAGCCACCCTATCGTCAAAACTGAAAGAGTTAGAGGAGCAAGATCAAAAAAACTCAAAGTCTAGCAGAAGACAAGAAATAGCTAAGATCAGAGCAGAACTGAAGGAGATAGA
>NW_016107539.1:2553589-2585765 GCF_001604975.1 Cebus imitator | reverse complement strand
AAAAAGAAATTCTTAGGAGCCAACAATGGCTTGGCTGGTGAAGGGATTCGTGGAGAGGGCTGGGGAGGACGCTAGGACCAGCGATTGCAAGCCGAGAACAGACGACAGTGATATTCGTTGGATGTTGACTTCATAGAAACCTGAAATACTAGTGTCTTATCAAAAAGTGAGGTGGACCCCCTGTTTTCTATTCCTCACTCTCAGAGCCTGTTCTAGGTAAGAGAAGGCCAAAGAGCTAAGGTCATGCCTTTCTGTCTTCCAGATTTGAGTCTTTGGGAATTTGACTGGGGAAGAAGGTCTTGGCCAAAATGAAGAATCCTGGGAGTTGAGGAGTCAGTCATCAGAGACAGGCATTTGGCCTTGGAAGAAAAAGGGCAGGAGCTCAGTCCCAGGGGAAAAACTGGGAATTAGGCCTTGGAACCCTTCTTTCCCATCCCTATGAAACTATTTTCTTACGTTTTTAATATAGTCTCTTCCCCACTTCTCTCCTCCCAAAGGCAAAAAAAAAAAAAAAAAAAAAAAAAAAAAAAAAAAAAAAAAAAAGAAAAGAAAACCTTAGGATGCCTCCATTATGGAACTCTGATTGTAGACCATAGCTGAAGGAGCTCTGGAAAGAAAGTGAAGGTCTGGTAAAAGCAGCTCAACCTCTCCCGTATACCAGGAAATGAGAACCAAAAGAGAAACCAGATACTGTGGCGCGGTTAGACAGTGGAAGGGCGTGGTGAGAATGCTTTTCATATGACATGCAACTATCAAAATGAGGCTATTTTGCCCTTAAAAGCTAACACAATATCCTGGAATCCTGCGAAGTGGTATTGTGACCGTGGGATGCTGAGGCAGGGCTGTAGCGACTTAGCCCAGCGCCAGTGTTTGCCACATGGAAACGTGGGCTCATTGACATTAAGGTTTCTACTTTTCTAACAGTAGCCTGAAATTCAGGTTTTGAGAAGATAATCTTTTAAAAAAACCCAAACAGACACCCCCGCCACTGCCAAAAAAACCCAAAAAACAAACAAACAAAAAAACAAAGAAAAACCAACCAAAACTGATTTCTGCAGGAGGACATCTGTTTATGGGTTCTGCCCACTGGTGTGCCCTGATCTCAGTGTCCATTGGAGTTTTTAGCCTTTCTTTTCCCTAGGATGGCCCTTCCCTCATCTCCCCACAAACTCTGATCTCAACCTTTTAAATGCCACATTCTTCACAAATCTTGCTTCAGTCAAGCCCATTGAAATGACACTCTCCTCTCAGGTTTACGGGCTCCTTCTTAGATTAATTATAATACTAATAGTGTTTATTGATTGAGTGCTTACTAAGTACAGGCAGGCACCAGACACTCTACACACCCTCCCTTCCTTCTGCTTCATTCCTTTCTCTGCTCACATTGTCTTTTTTTTTTTTTTTGCAAACAGAGTCTTGCTCTGTCTTGCAGGTTAGAGTGGAATGCGGTAGCATGATCCCAGCTCACTGCAACCTGCGCCTCCTGGGTTCAAGCAAGTGTCTTGCCTAAACCTCCCAGGTAGCTGAGATTACACACCTGTGCTACCATGCCCGGCTATTTTTTGTATTATTAGTAGAGATGGGGTTTCATGATACTGTCCAGGCTAGTCTTGAACTCTTGATCTCAAGTGATCTGCCAGCCTCGGCCTCCCAAAGTGTTGGGATTACAGGTGTGAGCCCTCGTGACACTGTCTTCTCAAAAGCCTCTCCCCTCACCATTCTTAGGAAAGCGCATGTCCCTCCACCTCCAACTATGCCCGTGCTCAGCTTCATTTTTCTTGCGCAGCACTGAATAATCTGACATATTTTATAATTATCGGTCCAATCGCCCATCGCCGGCTCCCTCTCCCCTGCCACCCCCGTAACATAAACTCCATCAGATCAGGGATCTTGTATGTTTTGTTCGTTGTTGTTTCCTCGAGACCTTGAACTAAGCCTGTTATGTAGGTGTAAGTATTTAAATAGATATTTAATTATGTCAATTTAAATAATTTCATTTGATTTGGGCTATTTACCATATTTCACTTTACACTGTACTTTATCGTGTAAGTTTTGAGTTTTCACACTGGATGTGAAGCAGTGTAAGGCCAACACCCAGGGCTTATCCGTGTGTGTGCCCTCCCTTCCCCCCTCCAGCTCCTACTCTCTTATATTGTGCTTAGCACAATGTCCTATTTTGAAGAGGTGCTCAGGAAATCATTGTTGAATTTAATCATCCTTCCAGATAGGGGAGCCAAGAGATGTTACTAAGTCAGGCTGGACTTATTGTCAGGAGGTATAGTCTTACCCTTTAGAAGTCAGGGTGACAGAGCAATTTCATGATGGCTTTCTTTTATAAAGGTACTATTCAAATCTCAAGTGTGAAGAGCAACCATGAAAGTTGGTTTATCAGTATTCATTGGCATGCAATTGCAAAAAAAAAAAAGTCCAATTAGTTTGTTGGTTAAATTCTTAATGGTATCCCAAATAATGTTGTTATCGAAGGAAATAGAGGCTATTTTTATAGAAAATATTTCACCATCAAATCTCTCTCTTTCTCGTGTGTGTGTGCGTGCACGCATGTGTGTGTATAGCCTAGTTTTGCTCATGGTATAGAGTTCAATTTTTCTTATTGACTGATTAATTAAACTTTAAACACTTTTTGCTGTGTGTTTAATCAGCCATGCAGTCAGCCTGGTTCAGGCACTGATGAGTGCTGGGTGGTTCCTATTAGCTCTTGTTGTAACAAAGCATCCAGGTGCAGCAGCAGAAGGAATTCAGGGCCGAGCTTTTTTTGAAGACTAATCCAGACTCCAAATTGTCATGTTTCTTTAGAGAGAGCCAAAAGGTACAATTTTGCATGAATTTTCAAGGTATGAACAAGAAACTGTTAGAAAACTTTCAACCAGTAATCTCCAGTGACTTAAACCTAAGGTATCTAGATGTGTGGAATTTTATTTAAACGTTTTTGTGTTCTTTGGTTGTTTGTAAGACACTGAAAAACACTATAAACAGAAACTGAAGCTTTATCCTCCATATTGTTAATTACATGTTGCGTTAGACACTTTTCTTTTTTCCTCTGTGTTCATTGCTCTTTCCTTTGATTAACAATACCTTGGTTTCAATTTTCTTATGAAGTGAATCCCCCTCACTACTTTTGATTCACAGGATTCAGGAGAAGCCAACCCACACCAACCACCTAATAAGCATGCCACCCAAACCCCAAAGCTCTTTTTTTTTTTTTTTTGAGACCGAGTCTTACTCTATCTCCAGACTAGAGTGCAGTGGCATGATCTCGGTTCACTGCAACCTCCACGTCTGCAGTTCAAGTGATTCTCCTGCCTCAGCCTCCCAAGTGGTTGGGACTACAAGCACGTGCCACTACGCCCAGCTAAGTTTTGTATTTTAAGTAGAGACAGGTTTCACCCTGTTGGCCAGGATGGTCTTGATCTCTTGACCTCATGATCTGTCTTCCTCGGCCTCCCAAAGTGCTGGGATTACAGGTGTGAGCCACCCCAAGCCGGCCGTTCCAAAGCTCTTTAAAGCACATCATCCCCCTGGTCACAAGGAGTGGTCCAGGGATGGGCTCCTGAACCAGTTCTGAAAAACAAGACTTGCAGAATTTCCTGGAAACCACTGGGAGAAAGCAGTACTTTCTTTCCTGCTGATTCTCTATCTGGGGGACCACCTCCATGCAGAGAGAACCTTTTGTAAATGAAGCCAGCACAGAGGAAAGTGGTTTGACTCCTGAATCCAGCCATATCTGAAGCCAAATCTACCCTCACACTTCAGTTAAAAGACCCAATAAAGTCCCTCTTGATGCTAATTCAAGTTGGGCTTTCTGTCCTCTGAATGAAAGCAGTCCTGATTATTATATAAATTATACCCCATCCCCCTCAATGTGTCCCAGTAATTCAGAGTTCCCCTCTGGGGGAACTAAAAACTCAAGAGCGAATGTCCATCGTTTCTTCATTTGAAAATTGCCCTGTGTTCCAGTAAAGAATTACAAGAAAGAATTTTACAGCAAGGATTCGTTAGTATAATTTGCTACAGCTTTTCGTTAGCAGGAACCTACTCTAAATTAGTATCATCATTAAATAAACCATATGACAAGAGTAAGGTTCTCCAAACATTTTTTTTCCTCTGAAGAAATAGCTCAAGTATCCGCAAGTATGTTGTCACTGCTCATGTAACACTTTAAATTATTGCAAAGTCATTGTTCTTTCATATCCTATGCTTCAAGTGCTGGGTCACTCAGGGACTCCAAGGGGGGGATTCCAAGAAGATGACAACTTCAGTAGAGGAGCAGTGCTGTCTGAGCACCCAGTTTCTGGGCAGACAGGCCCTTTTGAACACAACTGAGAGTTAGGAACAATTTTGAGCTCATTTTTTATGCCACTTTGATGTGATTGAAACTTAAGTGGGCTGGGTAACGAAGGTAAAGACAGTTTTGCCTCCATGGACCCCTTCCCATAATACTAAACATTATCAATATTACGACAATAACAGACACGAGGGACTCCAAAAGGAGAGAGGGTGGGAGGGAGATGTGTGTTGAAAAGATACCTATTGGGTACAATGTTTGCTTTTGGGGTGATAGGTACAACGGAGACCCAAACCTGACCATTATGTAATGTATCTATGTAACAAACCTGTACATGTACCCTCTGAATCTATGAGGATAAAATATCTTCTTCTTTATTATTATGATTAAAATTGTTTTAGGCACAGGGTCTCACTCTGTCACCCAGGCTAAAATGCAGTGGCATAATTGTAGCTCACTGCAGCCTTGATCTCCTGGCTCAAGCAATCCTCCCATCTCAGCCTGCTGAGTGTTGGGATTGCAGGTCTGAGCAACTGTGCGGCTCATACCTAAGAATTATTCTTGATATTACTTTAAATGCATTACTGTTTACATTTCTTATTTTTACTTCAGGCAAAATTTATTACACTTTTATGGGCTCTACAAAAGTAAAGCATTTTCTTTGACCATGAATGTTCATTTTTTCCCTCTGATTTTAAAAGAAAGTAAAACATTTCTGGAAGTTTCCTGGTCCTACCGTGCCTAATAGAGCTGGGGACCCTGGATGGGGGCATCTATGGACCTCCTGTTTTGCCTTGGTTTGTTTCACACAGAAAGAGCTTTTATCCTTCATCGGAGGTTTAATTTTAAATGCAGATCTTGGAAAACTCTTTAGTGACCTCGGGCAAGTTACTTAAAGTCTCTAGGCCTGTTTCCTCATATGTAAATTGAGCATAATAATAATCCCTACCTCATAGGGTTACAGCAAGGATTAAATGACTCAATTCAAGTAATGTGCTTAGAAGAGTCTGGCATACATACCAAATCACTCAATAAATACCAGCTACTGATGCGACTGCTGCGCTGTTTTTATTATGTCCAGACGGATTCTCTGAGAGCATAATTATCCATTTGTTTTCCCCTCCTTTCCTCTTTTTTCTTCCTTCTCTCTCTTTTTAATTATCAAAGAAATATTCCTTTGAAATTCCAAACACTGCATAAATATTTAAAGTAGGAGCCCAATCTTATATACCCGTTTGTCATCCTGCTGCCTGGAAGTAACCTCCGTTAAGAGATTTGGTGTAGACGCACACATAGACATACACACACTATTTAATTGAGATTATATATGTCTTATTGACATGGACAGGAGACCAGGAAATACTGGATAGAAGAGGGTGGTCCTGGGCAAAGGGCCCCCCGCTTCAAGCCTGAATACCTGCAGCCCTAAGTGGGAACAGGCATTTCTGTTATTGCACCCAAAATGTTGCCTTTTGGCTCACCATACACCCCTATCCTGTAGTCATATAAACCCCAAACCCCAGGCTCCAGAAGCAGACGACGAGAAAAGCAGACAGACAAGCAGATGGACGGCGGAACCACACGGCAGAGAAAGAGAGAAGAGAAGGAACGTCTGAACGCTGAGAAAAATTCAGCTTGGGGTGGTCAGAGTTGAGTTCGGCCACTGGACAGCCAAACTCCAGGGGAAGATCATTTTCCCACTCCATCCCCCTCTGAGAGTCTCATCCATTCCACTGAGAGCCACCTCCACCCTTCGACAAAACCCCTCATTCATCCTTCAAGCCCGTGTGTGGCCTGATTTTTCCAGGGACACTGGGCAAGAGCTTGGAATACAGAAAGCTGTTACACTGGCCCTCTGCCCTTGCAAAAAGGCAGAGGGTCCATTGAGCTGGTTAATGCCAAAGCCATCCATGGATGGCAGGGCTAAAAGGGCACACTGCAACACATACCCACTCAGGCTCCTGCACCTGTCTAGCTATGTGCTCCCTGACACCTCAGGGGTTTGAGCAGTGGGAGTCACCCAACAGGCAAGCCACACCCCTCTCTAATGTCCTGTGAGGAGATCTAAGAACTCTCCTGTTTCATTATCAATTTGCTTCTTTTCGACTTAACTCTACATCAAGGCAATGTTTCCAAGTAGAGGGGGCCATCTTCTTCCTTTCCCCAGGTGGTTGCCACGGCCTAGGAAGTAGGTATTTCTGCTCTCCTGGAAGAACAGGGAAGGATCTGGAGTCTTCTCTGTGCCCTCCCTGGTGAGAGCCTGCTGCTCAACAGGGTCCATGCGTTGGAAGCCATTGTTCAGTTTTCTCATCTGCAGATTCCACATATGCACTGTTCTTCAAGCTTTCCCGGAAGCACAGGGGGAAGTGTTAGGAGACCCATTTCAGTTCAGCTCAGCTCCAAACCAGTTTCTCCCAAGCAAAGCAGCTGAGGGGATTCCATTCTGACTCACGCATCCACTTTTTGATTGATTTGGAAGTAGGAGGGGAAGGTTCTCTGATTAGCAGTCTTAAAACCTCAGCAGTGCAGGGCCACCTGTCAGTACCTTTTTTTATGGCTAGATAATATTGATGTATCCTAATTTATTTAACGAGACCTCTAATGATGGGCGTTTAAATGGCTTTCATGATTTCATTGCCCCAAACAGCTCTGATAAAATGGGCCAGCCCATGAGTCCCTCTGCACTGTACAGTAGAGTACTGGGGGGGGAGAGCTGGGTGTTAAATTATGTGTGCATTTTAAATATGCGTAAGTACGGTCATCATGGTTGTTTCATAAATGTCTTTTTCACACGCAGAGAAGGTGGTTTTATGCCAAGGCAAAATGAGCCGGTGGAACAAGTGAAAGGTATGTCCTGGTAGAGGCAAAGCTCTTAGGAAAAAGTAAGCAATGCGTACTTGAAAACCTAGAGGCTTTCTGGGATCAGCTGCAGAGCAGCAAGGGGCCCAGAGATGCCCAGAGCGCTTTGCCGAGCAGCGCCAACTACGGTGCTTCTGGCATAAGGAAATAAACCAAACACACCATTTACAGGGCGTGGGGGTGAGGTTGTAGAATTTGCCACTTTCTAGCTGTGTGACCTTCGAAGAGTTAGTTAACTGCTCTGACCTCATTTTCTTGGCTGTAAAATAAGAACAGTAATTTCAACCTACAGGACTGTTGATGACCTTAAATGAGAACATCCAAGTGCACCACTTTGACACACAGGCCGCCTCTTTCCTGGCAAGCGATCCACACATGTTGGGAGTCATTATCAAGTCAAGCAGGATGTCGGTGGGAAACGTGCTCTCGGAGGGTTTGATGCAAGTTACAACCCTTGGGGATTTCTTGATTCCCAGCTTCCTCGTTCACAAATCAGGGTTAGTACCTCTTACTACAAAGAATGGGTCCAGTATTAAATGAGAAACAAGAGCCAATGCCTGGCACAGGGGAGGCAACAGCAGCTGTGAGCTCCCCATCTTCTCCGTTTCTGTACCTACCAAACGGAGGGGCAGTCCAGGTGAAGAACAGCCAGCCTGTGTGATCCCTGCTCATTAGCGTCACCAGTGTGTTTGTGAGTAGAAAAGACATCAGGGTGCCCTTCGTTTTGATTTAAGGTTGCATTTATTTTTTTTACCATGTATGCTAGGTGCTTACATTTTCCAAAGAAATTGGTCTTAGGGCTAATGGATTTACCATCAGCTAAAGGAGAAGCAGTAGTAGAACTGTCCTGCCAACAAGGCCCAAGATATTTGCATCTGCGTTGTTTTATTGATTTTTATGACTTGATTCTCCAGTGACGAGTAATAATACCAATTAGTAGAGCTACAGCAGGCTGGGCATGGTGGCTCATGCCTATAATCCCATCACTTTGGGAGGCAGAGGCAGGAGGATTGCTTGAAGCCAGGAGTTTGAGATCAGCCTGGACAACATAGGAAGACCCCATTTCTACCAAAAAAAAAAAAGGGTACAAAAATTTATCTGGGCACGATGGTGCATGCCTGTAGCCCTGTTATACCAGGAAAGTTAAGACAGGAGGATTGCTTGAGCCCAGGAGCCCAAGACTGCAGTGAGCTGTGACAGCACCACTGGATTCCAGCCTGGGCAGGAGGGCAAGACCCCATCTCTAAAATAAATAAATAAGTTAAGTTAAATAAAAAGAAGAGCTGCAGCCCCAAATGTGTGATCTGGAAAGGTTTCCAGAGATTAAGTTATAAAAGTGGGATTCAGGGTGCTCACCTCTAAAAATGTGGCTGTGGACAAAACTGGGGGTCAGAAAGGCCTCTGCAGCCATGTCCCTACAAGTGAGAGCCAGGATGGGGACAAGACAGCCGCTTAGGGCATCCTGTCTACTGACCTCCTGCTTCTGGGACCTCGTCGCTGCTTCTTGCCACCAAATTTCAGGGCTTCAGGACACACCCGATTGGAGAAGGAACCTGCCAACACTGCCCAATTTTTAACTATGGCAAAATAAGATATTGAAGTGCCCCCACTTAAAAAAAAAAAACAAACTCCCCTCTGTGACTTTTCTGATCTCATTATTGGTGTTCGTGGATTTCTTAGCCCTCAGCCCTCCCATTTCCCTTTCTTTCTTCTCACTGCCTTGACTAGGGCAGCAGTCAGTGGTGGTGGCGTGCTTGAATTTCAAACAGGGCAGGCTGAAAGAGGAACAACTGTATGTTTATTAGGGCATCATTATCCCTCTGAACTGCATCATTTATATCGCTGGGAAGAGACCACGCCAGGTCAGGAGCAACAGTTTGAGTTGATAATTTGTCAGGTTGGAGCAGGTGGTAAGGGGTGGCATAAGAAATCACCTGAAGGGCTCCGCAAACTGAAATGGATGGAGGTGGGAGAGTAATAAGAAAGTGATCAGTGAATCCACAAACAAGTGCAAATAAATCAAACAGCGCCAGGTGGATGGGAGCAAAATAGGAGAGATTCAAATTAGCAAGACCTGAACCTTGTCAAGGCAAGGTTAGGAATTCACCCTCAGTCACCATTATCCACTAGGGCTGGAGAAGTGCCCGCAAGAAAATGAATCTTTCCAGGGCAGGGAGCTGGAGTGGAAGAGATTTCCTAGAGAGTATCAATTTGGATTATAAAAATCCCAAGGTCTCGTGCCCTGACAGTGTGAAAGGTAGAAAAATGGACCAGCCTTCTTGCAACTGCCAGTACCCGTGGAGTGCTTGATACTCTTCAAACGTTTGTACATTCACAGAGGGTATACAGCGTTCAAAAAAGCAAAGAGACAAAAGACCCAGATGCAAAGCCTTGAAGAGGTAAGTGTTTCATCCAAATACTCGTGACCTTCGTGGCTCATAGATGAAATATTTTCCCTCCTCTGTTGTCTTAACTCTTCGACCAAGTTTAGTACTGAGTGTTAGAGTCAGGAAAGCAAAAGCAAGGGCTGAGAAAAAAATATCATTATCCTCACCGTCGTGTTTATTGTTTAGTAATAATGGCTACTGCGCTTGGGGGTCTGTTTTGTGCCAGGGACTGTGCTGGTACACTTAGTCCCTGATCTCTTTGAATCCTCACAACAATCATATATGGTGACTGCTACGTGTGTCTTTATTTTTTGTTTTCTCTTTTTTGAGATGGAGTCTTGCTCTGTCGCCCAGGCTGGAGTACAATGGCACGATCTTGGCTCACTGCAACCTCCACTTCCCAGGTTCAAGTAATTCTCCTGCCTCAGCCTCCTGAGTAGCTGGAATTACAGGTGCCTGCCACCATGCCCAGCTAATTTTTGTATTTTCAGTAGAGATGGGTTTCACCATGTTGGTCAGGCTGGTCTTGAACTCCTGACCTCGTGATCTGCCCGCCTTATCCTCCCACAGTGTTGGGATTACAGGTGTGAGCCACCACACCCCGCATGTGTGTCTTTATTTTTCAGATAGGGAAACTAAGCCTTAAAGAAGGTAAATCCCTTAACCAGGGTCACAGCTTGTAAGTTACAGCATCAGGATCAGTGCTCAGGACTGTCTGAACCTAAAGCTCACACTGCACTCATCATCTTGCTTTCTACAAGTGTTACTGAATATTTATTATTATTATTATTTTTTGAGATGGAGTTTCGCTCTTGTTACCCAGGCTGGAGTGCAATGGTGCACTCACCGCAACCTCCACCTCCTGGGTTCAGGCAATTCTCCTGCCTCAGCCTCCTGAGCAGCTGGGATTATAGGCATGTGCCACCATCCCAGCTAATTTTTTTGTATTTTTAGTAGAGATGGGGTTTCACCATGTTGACCAGGATGGTCTCGATCTCTTGACCTCGTGATCCACCCGCCTCGGCCTCCCAAAGTGCTGGGATTACAGCTGAATATTTTTTAGAAGCAGATGAAGGCATTGAGAGGAAGCAGGAGGAGTACTCATTCACAGGGACCCTCCAATTCCCAAACACACCCATGAATCTATTCTATCAAAATTGTGAGCAAGCATCAGGTTCAGGTAAATATGCTAGGAAAAACCTGTAGGTAAAGTCCTGACCCTTCAAAATGGACACTGTGGCTGCTTGTTCACAGAAGAATGAAGATGTAGCTCTTTTTGGAACTTCCTTTGTGCATATCAAACGTGTTTCAAGTCACGAATAGTTGATTTCTGCTCAGTGCAGAAAGAATATGTATATTTTGCACAAAGTAAAGTACACCTGTTTGGAAATATTTTCTGTCTTCTGAATTTAAATGAAGCATTGCCCACAAGTTCAAAGTTGGAGAGATACCATAATTTCTGGGCTGAAACGTGTACTATTTTAAGCTTAGGCACATGTTGGAAGCCAGCCACCAACTCTCCTCAGATTTGTCCAAATTCTCTGCGTTTTTCTTGGTTAGCATAGTGGTTAATTGCTTGGGCTTTATTATCTGAAAACCTGTAGACAAACCCAGAATCAAATCACTCACATGATAACTGTGTGACTCTTAGCAAGTTACTTAGCTTTCTAAGACTCAATGTTCTCATCTATAAAATGGTGACAGTAGTAAGATTATAGCTTCAAAGAGTTATTTTGAGTATTAAATAAAAGAAAGCACAAAAAAACTTCATACAATGATACATGGTAGGAACCCGGTAAATGGTGTCTGTGATTATTATGATGTCTCTGTTTTTGCTGCAAGTGGTCACATACTGAAGGCGTCAAGTAGTGCTGTCCAATAGAAGCAGAATGTCAGCTATACACGTAATTTTAAATGGTTCAGTAGTCACATTAAAGAATGAAAAAGAAATGAGTGAAATTGATTTATATAAATATATCTTATTTAACCTAGTATGTCCAAAATATTATCATATCATAATATTATGATATGATATTATCATATTATAAAAATGAATGAGATATTTTGCATTATGGTTTTTGGACTAAGCTTTTTAAATTCAGTGTGCTTTATACTTACGGTATATCTCAATTTGGACCAGTCACATTTGAAGTGCTTAGTAGCCCCATGTGGCACTTGGAACATACCACAGTGAACATTGCAGCCTAGAGAGTTTGGCCTTAAGTTCCCAAAGCAGAGTTTATAACCCGGATTCAGTTTTTAGGTGGATTTGGTTTGGGACATGCAGTTTGAAAACAAATGCATTACCAAGAGCTAAAAAGCAGGAGATTTCACATAAAAATTTATCTTTCTGGTTTCTCTTGGTAAAGCCTACATCTGGCGATGAGACCACACTCCACCTGGCACCTTTGGCTAGAGCTGAGTCTGCCCTCCTTGGGGAGGGAGTGTGAATGCTGGAGCATCTGCCTGCCAACCCACCTACTTCTTAGCATCTCATGTCTCATTTACTACCATCTCTCATTTCCCACACCTGCCTGGCCCCTGTAAACCTATGAGTTTGAGACCCCCATGCCAAATCAATGAACGCTCAAAATAGACCTTAAAATCTGGGTGGAGATGGGCAGATCACCTGGGATCAGGAGTTCGAGACCAGAAATCCCATCTCTATTAAAAGTACAAAAATTAGCCAGGTGTGGTGGTGTGCACCTAAAGTCCTTGCTACTCAGGAGGCTGAGGTAGGAGAATTGCTTGAACCTAGGAGGCAGAGGTTGCAGTGAACTAAGATCACGCCACTGCACTTCAACCTGGGCAATAAAGTAAGACTCCATCTCAAAAAAAAATTTTTTTTGGGTTTGCTCAGATCCAGTTCTCTACCTTGTACCTATGAACTTCATTTGTCCTCTCAGTTAGCTTAAAGGTGAGTTGTGGCCATGCATTCATCTGAGGGAGCAGCTAAAGTTATGTAAGGAGGGCTATGGTTCAGAACCTGACAATGATTCATATCGAGGAGGATGGGAAAGATCAACAGCTCATATTGTGTCCCTTGATCTGCCTATGTCTGATTCATCTCTAATGGCTTTGTACATAGTCATGGTAGCCAAGGGAGAAAGGCAGAGTGAATAGAGGGAGTGGCTGATTCCTCTCCTGAAATAAAAAAGCACCCCCTGCCTCTCCCTTCCCAAGACTGAAGTATTACAAGCTATAGTGTACATCGAAACCCAAAACCTAAAGCCATCAACAAAACAGTTAAGTCTTGCTAGCTTCTAATGCTAAACCTTACTTCCTTTCATTGGATCAAAGCACCCTAGGCAGTTTAGAATGAAGGCAATCTGGTAAAGAATTCAAGAGCAAAGATTTAGAATTTAGACGGTTCTGAAATGTATCCTCTGCCTAGACTGTAGTAATTTGCCTAAGTCTCCATCTTATGTTCTTCATCTGTAGAATGGGTTTAATAATAGCTTCTATTTCTTAAAGTTGCTGGGAAGACGGAGATAATATATATTAACACAAAGCACTGAGCTCAGTGTTCCACACGTAGTAAGTGTTCAATAAATGCTAGCAACGATTAAGAGGGCATATACGATTATTAGTAGTATCAACACAGCTACACTGCAGAGAATTGTGTACCAAGTTGCAAAGTCTTTACGTTTAGGTTAATTCTTTCAGTGTGAGGATTCCAAACCGCTTAGCCAACACAATGTCTTAAATTTCACTTAGAAGAGAAAGTGATGCACATGATATTAGTTTCTTTTTCCACAATGGCTAAGCAAAGGCATAGTGAGACTATAATTATAAAATCAAAGCCAGCAGGTACTCATTGACCTTCCACAATGCTCCCATCACTGAAGTAGGTGGTGGGTAAAAGGAATAACAGCTACTGCCTTTGTCCTCAAGCAGGCAAAAAAATGGTTGGGGAGAATATTAAACAGAAACCGACAACAGGGGTGTGTTGCCATTTCTGTGTCCATACTGTCCATGTGAGTGACACACAGGCAAAGGTAATCTCTCTTTTTACTTGCAGTGGTTAGCGACGGACAGAGAGAGAGGCTCACACCTGTCAGTACTGCCTGTGGAATACAGCTGGGAGCCAATCACTTCCGGCCTTCTCTGCCATTACTTCCCCACCCCAGTGGTTGTCAGCCAGGGCACATTTGGCAATGTCTGGAGACATTTTTGATTGTCACAACTTGTGTTGGGGAGAGGTGTTATTGACATCTAGTGGGTCAAGGCCAGGGGTGTTGCCAAACATTTGACAATGCACAGGACAGCTCCCTGCCCCACCACCCCACCAGCAAAATAGAGTTTGGATCAAAATGTCCATAGTGCTGAGACTGGAAACCTCACAGCCCTCAGCTTCACCCTTGTCCCTTGCAACAGGTGAAATCATGGCATCCAAAGATGTCTATGTCCCAAAGTCCAGAACCTGTGAATGTTATTTTATGTGACAAAAGGGACTTTGCTGATGTTAGAAAATTAAGGCTCTTGAGATAAAGAGAGTATCCTGGATTTTCCAGGTAGCCAAAATGAGAAGGACCCAAAGGGGTTTTATGAGAGGGAGGTAGAAGAACCGGAGTCAGGGAAGGCAATATGACAGCAGAAGCAGAGGTCACCATGATGCAATTCCCTGCTTGAAGATGGAAGGGAGCCCTGAGCGGGAATGCAGGTGGCTTTCGAAGCTGGAAAATAACCTCTTCTGAAGGCTCCTGAGAGCTGACAATCCATTTTAGCCTGGTGTAACTGATTTCAAACTTCTGGCTTCCAAAAGAGAAAGACAATGAATTTATGTTGTCTTATGCCACAACATTTGTCGTCATGTGTTATATCAGCAATCCAAAATGAATAACCTTCAAAAATATTAAGTCAGATGAGGTTACTCTGCTCAGAACGCTTTGATAATTTCCCACTGTTCTTAGAAGTAAAAAGTCCCCACCCCAGCTATAAGATCTGCAATGATCTGGCCCTTGCCATTTCTTTTGACTCAATTTCTTTTTTTCTAAAATAAAAAAATATTTAGTGGAAAATTTCAAACATATCTCAAAGTAGATCCTATTGAATAATATATCCTTATTTACTATTAACCAGTGCTAATGTTTATCAACCTAGGGCAACCTTGCTTCATCTAAATCTCCAACCACTGTTCTCATCAGAATTTTTTTAAAGCAAATTCCTGACTTCATAGCCCTTTATTCATAAATATTTTGGTATGCATTTCCAAAAGAAAAGAACTATTCTCCTTATTTGTTTGTTCATTTGTGTTGGGAAACAACCAGTACTATTTATTTGGTTGTCCACACCATGGTGGGTACCAAGTATAGTCTCTGCTCTGTGGGACCACAATCAAAACAGGATACAAACAAACAAAAATCCCCCAAAACCCCCAAAAAGCAACAAGAAGGAATGTAAGAAGTCTTACAGAACACCCTGATCCAGTTGGGGGTGGTGAAGACAGCACTGTTGTCTTTAATGCATATCCAATCTCTTCCTTATTTGAAACATAAGCATGCTCACATCCAAATAATTAATAATCATTACAGTCATCCCTAATGTCATAAAATATTTCAAGTTTCTAATCATCTCCCAGATTCGACTCAGTTTCCTCCCCTCTCTCCTTTGTTTGCTGTGCTTAGCCTTACTGGCATCTTTGGTGTTTCCTGGTTTTTTAGGTGAAGGCTCACCTCAGGGCCCCTTGCACTTGCTGTCCCACAGTCTGGGAGCCCACCCCTTGGCTGGTCATGCAACACTGCACAAACATTGCCACTGGGGCAGAGAGGAGAGGCAAGATGACACATTTCCAAAGAGACTGTGCATGCTGTGCAGAAGTCCCCCTCTGCCTCTTACAAGAAGCAGCCCTTCCTCACCTTCCATTGCAGCTTCTGCCAATTGCACTCAATCCCTGTCAAAGCATCTTGGTGTTCCATAATATGTTCTTGCTGACTGACTGATTGGTTGTTCCTCCCAGGATTGAGCTCTAAACTACCTTCATCTGATAAATTATTCCATATCTGAGTTTTATTTTCCTTTCCAGGAACCGTAGCTGCAAGGTATCACATGCATGTGTGTTGTGCCCCACATTATACTACGTGATGTATACACACTTACTCCTCATAGGCACCTGTCTCATAGAAACCACTGCACATACCTGCTTGACAGATTAGGAGACTGAGGCTGTGGTGGGCAGAATTCTAAAATGATTCCTGGCTCACATGCTTCCTGTTTCCGACATACACTACATACACCTTTGCCCAGGTATTCTACAAACACGAATCTGGCATTGCTGGGAAGGAATTTTTCAGATGTAACTGAGGTTCCAAATCAGATCACTGCAAAATGGGGATATGATCCAGCGGGGGCCTAACCTAGTCACATGAGCCCTTCAAATCTGGATCCAGATGTCAGAGACAACGGAAAGGCAGAAGTTTGATGTGTTGGGATGTGATACTAGAGTTTTGCTGTCTCTGGCTTTGAAGACTGGGAATGGTTGAAGATGTCTGCACTGAATAGACAATATTCATGTATCTTGATTTTTTTTTTTTTTTTTTTGAGATGGAATCTGGCATTGTCGCCCAGGCTAGAGTGTAGTGGCACAATCTTGGTTCACTACAACTTCCGCCTCCCAGGCTCAAACAACTCTCGTGCCTCTGCTTCCTGAATAGCTGGCATTACAGGCATGTACTACCATGCCCAGCTGATTTTCTGTATTTTTAGTAGAGATAGGGTTTTCTCATGTTGGCCAGGCTGGTCTCAAACTCCTGACCTCAAGCAATCCACCTGCATCGGCCTCCCAAACTGCTGGGATTATAGGAATGAGCCACTGTGCCCAGCCATGTGTTTTGATTTTAGTTCTAAATACATTTGTAACAAACGTAAGTCTACAAACCAACATTTAATGAATGTTGCCTCTATGTCAGGCTCTGTAATGATGGCTTTGTATAGAATCCTTTATTTAAGTCATTTACGTGGGAAAACAGCAACACTCAGATGGGTGCTCAGGCCTGCCTAATATCACACAGTGGGCATCAGAGGTGGGATTCCAATAGAGATCTGAGGAAGTGTGTGTTCTAGTCGGGGTACCTTATGATTTCTTGTGAGTTTCAGCAGGGAAGGAATTAGGATTAGGACAATTAGGACTGATCCTTATTTTCTAGTGCCATTAATATTCTCAAACTATTGGATACGTTTCAAAACTAGCCACCAATATGTTTAAGTTCACGCCTTAACATGACCAAGGACATGGTATGGCATTGATTATCAAAGCTGAATCACAAGACAAAATAAGCCAGCTCTGGTTCAGCCTCTAACTGTTTAACTCGGGACAAGTCTTGGAGCTCCTCTGTGGTTAGTTATTTGAAAGGGATAGTTTCCAATATGCTTTGCCAAATAGTAAAAAATCAAGAAGGTAAAAACTTATAAGTTAACTTACATCTTTCATTTTAAGATGTAAACTTTCCCATTTGACTTGGCTCAGGAATGAGTGTTGAGATTTGACTTGTGGTTCCTTTACTTATCAGCTATGTGGCTTCAATTTCAATTTCATTACCCCTCAATTTCCCTATCTGCAAAATGGGAACAAGACTTATACCTACTTCCTAGGGTGCCTTGAGGATCCAGTGCGATAATGTGTATCAAACACTAAAAGAGCTTCCAAAGGTACTCAGTTCATGCGGCACATGAGCCATCTCTTCCCCACTCTAACCTTAGAAAATGAAGGCAAGTTCTTGTACTTCACACACAAAAATGCTGTAATGACCTGAACGATTACTGATTCTTAACTGGGCTCCAGAGACATTGGATGGGCTTCCCAGGATGCCAGAGCCCTGAAATTACAGGTAATGTGTATTTTGAGTGTGTATGTCGAGTGACAAAGTGTTAGCTTTTATCAAATTCTCAATGGATCCCCATCACAGACCTTCCCTGCTCTAGAAGACTCCTATTTTTTCTTAATGTTAACTCTCATGTCCTTTAGATATTTTCAAGGGAAAGAATTGGATTCTGGAAAGCAAGATCACCTTTACAGAACCATGGAAGAATTCTTGGCCAAAGAGAAACTTTATTGCCTGTCGGGTCATCTTCTGGCTAAAATGCCCTTACTTACTTTAAACCAGATGGGCTGAATTTTACTGCTACCTGGGTCTACTTGTTATTTTTCCTTTGAGATGAGCCGAAAAATTTCCTCCCTTGGTGCTGGAGAAAACCATGTAAGCTCAAAGGAACAACCAATTAAAGGTCAGAAATTCAAATGTTTGTCTGTTCTGGCCCAGTATAAATGGGTGGCTGTCAGGTAGAAGAAGCTATGCCTGCAACAGCATTTTGCAGAAATGGGAGACTCAGTTCCTTCATTTGAACTTGGTAACATTTAAATATCAAAAACTTTGTTTTCTAATGAGGAATGTATTGAAGGGGGAGAAATAAATTATATGCTTGATGGCGACTGAAGGTTGGGAAAATTAGGGCCATTTCCCACAGTGTGAATATGGTGATTTCAGTTTGCAAGAGTAAATTAAACCTTTGGGAGGATTTGTCTTCCATTAAATTGAAAAGCTAAGTAGACACAGAAGATGTTAATGTCACCACCAGGAAACCCCAAAGGTTACAAATAAAAAGAAAACAGTTTCGTTAGAAGTCTTTTCCTTTGCACACACCTACCTAAGAAATGCAAAACCCAAAATAGCATGTTGAAAATCAAAATTAAAAAAAAAATTAAAGATCATAATTCCATTGCTATACCATATGTTATTAATGTCTGTCAACACTGTTTAGCCAGCAACTGCTGACAGTTCCATATTTGCTATCTAAATACATCATAAATAAATCAGTAATGAACCGCTTTGGTAAACCTTCTTCACTGATTGGAAATACAGATGGAGTAAACAACTGCTAAAAGTATATACAACTGTTTAATGTCAGAGACAAAGTCACGCTGTTATTTGACAAAATGAAAACGAGGATGGGGCTGACGGGAGGAAAAATTACCCATTACGGAGAGAGAAGGTGGGAAGGAGGAATACAACTTCTGTGTTTAGACACATACACCTCGGAATTTTCTGTGTTAAAAAGGAAGTCCCAGGGGAAATTGGACATAGGGAAGCTGAGGCTGTACTGCGTATTCCTGGCTTCCAGCCAGTGGATTACTGTGTAAGAATCTGGACAATCTATTTAAATTTGCCACTATGGCAGATCTGGCAAATATGCCTCACCAAATACAGGTCTGCGAAGCCTTGCACCATTTGGTGTTGAATACCTTAGAAATGCCTGAAATTTTCGGCAGAATTCTAACCAGAAAACACTGACCTACACGTTTTGTGAATGAGATCATATATATTTTTTTTGTCTGCCTGTTTTTAAAAGGTGGGTAATTCACCACTCTAAATGTTTCCGACCAGACATCATGAAACGAGGTATCATAGTAATGGGCTAGGTTCAGACAGAGAGAGCAGGACTATTTTAATTTAATTACATTTTCTTTTTCTTTCCAGGGTCCTTCCTGTAATTCTGGGTTCCTTCAAGTAAGAGGTCAAGGTTAGCTGACTGCCATCAGGCCTCCCAGCTTTATATCCGAGGTGCCATGCTAATTAATAACTTCACTAGGTGGCGTATTCTAATTTGTTGAAAGCACATTTTTTTTTTTTTTTTTTTTTTTATAAGCAGTGGATTCTTGATGCCTGCGGGATGTTGTCTCTTGGCCCGAACAAGATTTGTAGAAATTTACAATTATTCTAGGGACAGACAATATTGAGAAGGGAGAATTCCTCTTGCTCACTGAGCGGGAAAGGGACTCTCAAAGTTGTCTTCTATTAATCCCATGAGCTGAACAACTTGCTTCCTTATTGTCAGTGCCTAGAAAATTCTTTTGATCAGAGGCATAACGAAATCCATGTGGCATAAACAGAAGACATCGTATTGATGGAATTCAAATGGCAGTCAGTAGCTGACTTCACAACAGAAACCCAGCAGAAACCCTTTCTGTGATAGGCTGGGACACAGAAGCCGACTGGCCCCCTTGTTATGCCTTCCCAACGAACCATCCACGCTGCTCTCAGCACAAAAAAATAGAATACATCATCCTGAATGGGCACATTAATCTGCAGACTCTCCATTTCTAAGTCACCTATAGTTAGGTCTGCAGACACTGTGTATACCATATAAATCTGATTTCTGAGCAGGAGGGAGGGCAGAAGAGAGAAGGGCTTCTCCGTGAAATACTAGTTCGGCAACAGTTTACCTGCCTTCCAAGGCTGTTAGGAGGATTCATGGCTCTGGGTCATTTAAAGTTTGAAAAGATCCTTGTGCTCTTTCCAAGAAAGATAAAATCCTAAGACTAGCCATTTTGTATGCTGGAAAGTGAGAAAGGCGTGTAAAGAGGGGACCCGTCAGGGTCACTGTCCTAGTAAAAGGAGGAACGGAGTTGCCTTAACCCTTGAAGACTAAATAACTGCTATTTTTTGGAAAAATGAAGACCACAGGCACATTTGTGAGCTGTATTTGAAAACCTCCAAGCCCTGAGCCCCTCGAGCACCATCTGAGGAGGAGTTCTTTTTTTTTTTTTTTTGAGACGGAGTTTCACTCTTGTGACCCAGGCTGGAGTGCAATGGCGTGATCTCGGCTCACTGCAACCTCCGTCTCCTGGGTTCAGGCAGTTCTCCTGCCTCAGCCTCCTGAGTAGCTGGGATTACAGGCACGCGCCACCATGCCCAACTAATTTTTTGTATTTTTAGTAGAGACGGGGTTTCACCATGTTGACCAGGATGGTCTCGATCTCTTGACCTCGTGATCCACCCGCCTCGGCCTCCCAAAGTGCTGGGATTACAGGCTTGAGCCACCCCGCCCGGCCATGGACGAGTTCTTATGAAAAGGGAGGGGAGACACAGTTTGGATGATGAACGTTCATATTTTACAAGCTTTCACCTTATTTACCTATATGTGTTTCATCAATATAGTTGTTGTTTTCATCAGCTTACCATGGCAAAACAGGGCTATGCATAATTCAGTAATAAAATCGCTTTCAACCAAATGCAGACTTTGAACAAATAGATTCCAAGCATATTTATTTTCATTAATGACCTGTGATTACTAGTTGCAGACTTCTGGTAGGCAAGCACCCCTGTTTGTTCAATGCCAGTTACCTGGACTTTGCTTCTACCAGGTGTCCCATGTCTCAAAGGCTTGATCCTGGGTGACTGGAACCAGCCAGAAGGGGAGATCTGGCTCTGCAAAAAGTCCTGCTCCTCTGCCTGCAAGTTTCAGTCTTCAGCCTCACCCATTGCCACCAATCCCCACCTTCCCAAATGTGACAAACGAACAGAGAGCCACAGAGTGATAGAGACATGAAAAAAGTGTGGGAGGAGGAGAGGACTGGTAATTTACAAAGCCTGAAATAGCAGCTGCTAATGGGTCTTTGCACTCATTCTATAATCTTTGCAAGGTCACAATCAGAACTAGCCTGTGATTGATTCCAAAATGAAACTCAGCACTACATATCCATAATGGACATTTCAAAACAGAGTAGGGCTGGTTCAGGAATCTGTGAGTTTCTCAAGTCACCAGGAGCGAGTTTCTCATCCTGTCTGGGCTGGGTGGAGCTGACCCAGGCCTTACCCAGGCTTTAATAATTATCACATTAGGTGAAGTAATTAATGCCACTGATTTAATAATGAGTCCCCATTAACTGTCCAAGCCCCCTCAACTGCCATCTGACAAAGTTTCCTTCTTGGAGAACGACCCTGAAACACACCTCTAAAGGGTTAAGGGGAATGAGTGACAACCCTTCGGCATGATTTACAACGTGGAGCCCTGTGGTGAAACCAGGACTTGATGGATGATGCTGAAAGTCGGAGACTAACCATAAATCATGTCTTTGAATCACTGACAAAGATAAAGGAGAGAAAGAAAACGCAGTGGCATTGACATTCACTCTCCCAATAATGTACATTGACTAGTTACAATGTGGAGCCTTAATTTAAAAAAGCCAACTCGAGGTATTCACCTCGGTGGGGACATCCTACCTCTTGGGAGGCTGCTCTTTGAGATTACAAATCAGGGTTTGAGCCTCTTTCAAGAAGGTCGTTACCACGGGCAGAAGACATTCTATGTAAGCAACAGCAGGCTCCCAACAAAACAAAAGAAACATATCAACAAAACAAAACAGAAGAGTTTGGGGTACTGGGCAAGAATCCTGCCATTGTGCTCATGGAAGGCCATCACTAGAGATAATGGACATCAAGAGAGAATCAGTGAACTGTCATCTAACAGACTGTGTTTTCCACCAGGAAGGCACTCAAATAAGATAAATAAATCATCAGAGGTGGTCAAAAGATACACATAGGTCAAGCAAAACAACTTGTGTTCCAAAGTCTGAGCACTGAGTAGCAGGGAGATGAGAACCTGCCCATTGTCCACTGTCTTTTACCTGGAATACTAGAGAAACTGATTCCCTCTTCCTCAGGTTCAAGGAGGAAGGTGGATCTCTCTCTTACTGTCAACTCAACATAGGTTTCCTCTTTGCTCAAGAAGAGACCTGCTTTTTTACAGTGGGTGGTGGTGGCAATTTCTGATGTGCTTCCTCTGTTATTCAATAGATATGCACAGAGCATCTACCAGGCTGTGGACCATTTCTGTGGTAGGAGCACTGAAAACAAAGTATGAGTACCTGAATAGATTCAACTCATTGAAAAAATAGTGATTTAACATCAGCTGCGTTCTAGGCACCTTGGTGGTTAGATTTGGGGAACAGTGATGAACGAGACAGATCTGGCCCAGTTGTCAATTACATTATAATGTCACAGGGAGACAACATACAAAAGAGAGAACAAATAGGATGGATGTTACAAAACGGGGTGTGTTGGGGGGGCAAAGGCAGTGCCTAACGGGTTGATGACAACAGCCACTGCCTGGGTGCAGAGCCCCTAAGAACACTTGCTCTTGACTTCACAGGATTGCGAACCGCAATGTGTCTGGAGTAATTGTCAGCCCAGGGGAAGGGAACAGGACAAAGAGGGTGGGAAACAATAGACTGGAAACATTTTGTTATTTTTCGCTGAATCTCTAGGAGTTGATATGAGATCCTTTTCTGAATACAGGAAACCAGACGCAGTGCTTTTCTTTTCTTTTCTTTTAAACCTATTTTTAAAACCCTTTGCTCCAAGGAAGAACGTTCTTCATGGTTTTATGCAGATGATGCAGGTAGGTGGTTCCCATACTCTGTTTTGGGAGCTTCCACACAATCCCTGGACAAGTACAGTGAATAAGAGCACTCTGTATATCCTCACCATGGTGTTTACCTGCTGGCACAGCCACTCCACCCTCGGGCAAAGATTATAGACGATTCCTACTTTGAACTCAATGACACCTTAGTATCCCTGGCTTAGACCCTCTCTTATCTCAACCTGAGGAATCTTTTATTCCAGCCTTGAGAAAAATCATCTTTCTCAGCAGGATCCAGCCAAAACAATGAAAAGTTTGGAAAATTGCCCAATTAGGAAAATCAGGAGATATGAGCTCCAGTTGTAGGAGAAAGACCCAGGCTTTCTTCAGATTCCAGCTTTGCCAATGGCAAGCCGCAGACCTCAGGATAAATCACTTTGCCTTGTATATTTTCCTTTTCCCATCTTCTGTCAGGAGATACCCAGGAGAGCCCTTCTGTCCTGGTCCTTAAATTCTGCCCGGTTTCCTTCTCTGGGCAACCAATTCCTAGACCAATTTGTTGATTTTTTTTTTTTTTTTTTAACGCCAAATTGTCCTTGCTTTTGTGCTCACCTTAAAATTGGAAAGATCTTGTTTTCCAGCTCCCAAATTACCACCAGGGATTCACCACCATACCTCTTTCTCCCTTTCTTTTTCATTTTACATTTACTAAGCTTTTGCTCTGTGCCAGGCCCTGTGTTAGAAACTGATAATGTAAGACACAAAAAAGGTGGTCCCTGTCCTTTGGAAGCCTTGTCTGACATATACAAGCAATTTTTTTTTTTTGAGCCAGAGAAGGGTTAGAACAGTGTGGATCTCAAAACTGTCCGTGATGTTGCTCAGGCACTGCATCTTGGTGATGTCTATTTAACACGTACAGTGAAAAAGCAACCTCTTGCGCTTATTAGCTGTGTGACTTTCTGCAAGTTGATCAACCATCCTGAGCCTCCGTTTCCCTGTTCATAAAACCAAGCTAACAATATTATCAACTTGTAAGATTATTTTGCACATACTTCAAGCACTGGATGTTATAAAATGTTCACTGCTATTGTGATTTTTAAAATGTAATTTATTTTTTCTAACCCTATGCATTTTGAGTTAACTAGACTGGAACCAAAGCAAAATAAAAAGAGATGATCCCAGCACTGTCCTCCAAAAAAGACTAAGAACGAATAAATGAAAAGAAAGAAGGAAGACTCATCAATGTAGAAACAATCACATGTGTATGTATGCCTGCTGGCATGTATGTGTATTTTTATTTAACATGTGTCATCTCTTTGTGTCTATGTCAGATTTTCTTACGGTACTTTCTGTTCAGTACTTGACAGGTCTTAGTATTCAATCAGTGCTGGGGAACAAGTGGTAAGACAAAAGGAAAGAAGGGTTCTAAAGTGAAGATGTATAGTTTAACTCTTTTTTTTTTTTTTTTGAGGCAGAGTCTTGCTCTGTCACCCAGGCTGGAGTGCAGTGGTGCAATCTTGGCTCACTGCAGCCTCTGCCTCTTGGGTTCAAGTGATTCTCCCACCTCAGCCTCCTAAGTAGCTGAGACTATAGCCACATGCCACTGCTCTCAGCTAATTTTTCTAATTTTAGTAGAGACAGCTTCACCATGTTCTCCAGGCTGTTCTCAAACTCCTGGCCCCAAGCGATCCACCTGCCTGGGCCTTTCAAAGTGCTAGGACCGCAAGCGAAGGCCGCCATGTCAGGCCAGTAGTTTAACTCTTTGTAACATTTTATGAATGTTATATATAATGGATATTCATGGAATGGGGTAGAAAGAAACATTGCTTAACTGAGGCTGACCATGCAAACTCATAACACCCTACATTCACTATATAATGCATAGTTATGAATAATATATATATTTAGCTGCATAGATAAATATACTACATGTATAATACAATATGTAATTATATATATATATATATATATATATATACACACACACACATACACACATATGGGTATGTATACATGTGTGTATTTCGATAATACATACAAAACCAGAGTGGCCAACAAACTATGAACTATACAGCAAGGACTTTTTGGGAAATGACTGGCAATGTAGCTAATCTTCTGTGCTTCCTCAACCATCAGGAAGGTCAATCTTTTGTTTTTTCTTTAGTGTTCATTAGCAGAAGTAAATAGTGATATTTAACCATTCATGATTTATCACATTCATCTGACAGAGAAAAATGTACCCAAGGATCCCTGCTACACCCATGGAAACATCCCAACCTTTGTCCTTGGAGGCTCAGTAGAAATTCTGCCCCCGCTAGGGTGATGCCCATTTTTTGTTTTATAGATGCAGGAGAGTTGGGGAAAGTTGAGGACTCATCACTGGAAGAAATGTGGGTTTGAAATCTGGCGTTAAGCTACCTCAAAGCTTTTATGTTGGTTTTGAACTTCACATACATTAAAACTGCATCATCTATCAATCTTACAGTTACATGTCACTTATGAAAATCTACTGAGTATTGTTTTCATCTTGCCTTACAACAAGCTGCGAAGCCTCATGAATACTGAATAGCACTGGAGATACAGCACATCTTTTATTTTTAAAGGTCTCGACAGTTTGGAATGGCAGGATTTCTTTGTTGAAAACGGCACCTCCGCACACCAAATGGGGCTTTCTTCTCCATTTTCCATTCTGCCCAGGAGCAAGAGGCACCCTCACCCTGCATCGTTAGTACCACTAGAGTGGTGTTGCTGCTGCTGCTGCCACTTCCTGCCTTTGAACCCCCTTGGTGTAAGTCATTAGTGGGGGGCTGTGTGGTTCAAGTGGGGCATTATTATTCAGGTATCAGTTCACAAGGAAACAACTGGTTGGACAACCTACTTAGCCATTTTGCCAGTTTGCCTGGTAATCTATCCTCATCCTTATTTTCATTTAATGAGACAGAGAAAGAGAGACCTAAACACACAGAAACACAGATAGGGATACACAAAAAGAAACAGAGACATTTAATAATATATAATACACCCCCCATATATATATATATATATATATATATATATATATATATATATATATGTGTGTGTGTGTGTGTGTGTGTGTGTGTGTGTGTGTGTGTGTATAATTTTTTGATACAGGATCTTGCTCTGTCACCCAGGCTGGAGTACAGTGGCATGATCATCATGGCTCACTGCAGCCTCAACCTGCCCTGGCTCAGGTGATCCTCCCACCTTAGCCTCCTGAGTAGACGGGACTACAAGCATGTGCCACCACCCTCAGTTAATTTTTGTACTTTTTTGTAGAGATGAGGTTTCACCATGTTGCTCAGGCTGGTCTTGAACTCCCAAGCTCAAGCGATCTGCCCACCTCGGCCTCCCAAAGTGCTGGGATTACAGGCATAAGTCATCGTGCCTGGCCCAGACATTTAAGAATTAATCAGCAGGGACAAGTGCATTTTATTTTACTTTACTTTCTATCATTCATTTATTCTGTAAATATTTCCTGAGCAGTTGCTTTACATTGCATACCAAGGATACAGAGCTGAAGAAGAGAGACAGCAACCCTGCCCACATGGCTCTTACACTCTAGTTGTGGGAAAAGATCATGAGGATGAGGATAGTAATATATAGTCCGAATATAGTGCTTATAATGTGCCAGGCATTGTTCCAAACACTTTATGGATTTGTTCTACATGATTATTTTACCAATAATCACGTAGTTAATTCTTATAACAACCATGTGAGGTATGGTTATTCAAATTTTTACAGAGTATTTTCTCTGAAAACAAGCAAATAGAAAAATCAGGTGATCTGATACCACTGAGTCCATATTCTGGCATGGAGCCGAGCAGAGTTTCCCTTTCAGCTGAAATGTGTGCCCTGGAGTTCACCATTGTCTGCACTACTTTATGGTCTGACCTCCATTCAACTCATGTCATCTACCTGCCTCTTGCAGCTATTTGTGTATTATTCTGGTTTAATGGAACAGGCATTCGAAGGCGTGGATTTCTTTGCTCTGGAAAGCTCATGAAAAAGGATAGAAATTTTTTTCTCTAGAACTCTGCCAAGTTCTGAATTTAGAATATCAGGGGGAAGTTTTTCTCCTTATATTTGTACACCTTGTCATAATTCCAAACATGTACAATAAATAAATGCTATGTAAATCCTTGTGTGACTTATTAAAAATGGCATTAGGAAAGAATCTGCTACTTCTGAGCTGTGTGCTTTTGAGGAAAGAATGTCAGCTCTTTCTAACCTCATCTCTATCATCTGAAAAATGGGGATAATAACATTTCCTTATAGAAATGTTATCAGGAGGAAATGCACCAATGTACATATATGTCTGGTATACAGTAGGCATAGAATTTAAAAATATTAATACGTAAAAGTCGTTGCTAATCAGGTTCCTATGTGTATGGGAACCTTATATATATAGGCAACTTAAGTTCTTATAACTTAGGCAATTGGTTTCTGGATATACTGAATTTATGAGAGTATGAATGTTTATTAATATGTATTTATATGTATCTGTGTGTCTATGATGGATCTAGACATACATATTTAATTATATACCTATTTGGACCTATTTCTTCTATGGACTAGCACAAAATCCTAACAAGGCTTGTGGACATTTACTCTGTCTCAGAGCCCTTGTGTATTCTACAAACCCTCTCCATTGCGTAGCAAGTGCATTTCATTAATTTAAAAAGGCACTGTTGAGAGAGTATGGACCCACCACCAAAAAGCTACTCTGTCCTGGAGAAATCAATGTGAAGGGCAGACTCCAGGAAACAAGGTTTCTTAGCATTGCCTTGTATCTGTAGTCCAGCGTAGATTTTACGCCGAACATTGAAAACCTAGTGAACTTTTCTGAAAATAGCTTGATTGGCTCCCAGTTAGGAGCAGATTCCTGTCAGGTCCTTCTCCAAAAGTCCCCTCAGATGTAGAGCTGGCGGGACAGGCATATTGTGCCACGTATGCAATGATACATGGCTGGCCCTCCCCTCCCCGTTAAAGAAGGCATAGAGAAATGATAGTCATTGCCGCCATGCAAAGTCGCATTCGAATTGTGGGAGCATTTTGGTTTTCATGAATTTTGAGAAGGGAACTGTGGGCACAAAACTACTGCTATTTGTCCTGACAAACTGCCTGTTCTGATGAATTAAGTGTCACGATTGCAACTCACGAATACCTTCAGGTACAGGAACAGAAAGTCTTCTAGACTTGCTTCGTACCACATTTCCGAGAGTTCTAATGATATATGGGGAGAGCGAGCCATGTTACCGGGAGGCGGGTGGTCTAAGGGTAGCAGGAGCTGGCTGAGTGACACTTTTGGAGATGGACGATATGCATATGTTAGAGACAGCCTCACATTACCAATTTCCCATTTTCCCTGGCGATAGCACCACACTTTCCCCTCAGATCACTCTTTCTCAGAAATGTTCCATCTGAATAAAATTATTATCTCAAGCACATATATATATTTTTTCCCATCAGCATTTCCTGTCCTCTCACCTTAAAAAAACAGGACTGAGAACTTTTCAACCAAACGCAGCCATGTGGAGCTTGACTTGTTTCAGATTTACACAGGCCCTCTGCTAACATCCTGTCGGGTGCTAAAATCCCGCAGCTGTTCTGCTAGGACCACCCGGCTAGCCACGGACCGCATCTAACAAAATGATACTGCTCGCTTCCAGAACTCCTCACACAGTTATTCTTGGATAAAAGGTAAAGCAAATAGCAAGCCAACTGCTCACTGCTGCAGAAACAAAGACCATCTAGCCATTTATCAAAGCTCGAGACACCGGTTTGCTTTAAACACAGACACCTCTCCCATTACAGCTTTAAACGATAACACGAAATTATATCAGAAATGACAAATGGTGCTGCAGGGGCGGGGAGGGGGCTAACCTATACACAATCGATACCTGCTCAGAAGTAAGAACCATCTTGAACGTATTGACAGAAGGAACAGGAATTCTCATAATACTGCAATGTTTTCTTGGTGTCGTGCTGGAACCAGAGGCCAACAGTATTCATTTGGGCGTGACATTTTTTCACCAGCGCTGTGTAGCCCCCAGACGTGCGGCGAGTGTCAAATCATTATCAATGTCCTGTATCTATGCTATATTGGATTCTAAAAGGCACAGGCCAAGGAAATTGATTAGGTTGCTCCCTTCACAGCTTAAAACTCATTTTAGCTATATACACACAAAGAAAGGGGCTCCTGGAACTAACAGGCTCCAGGAAAAATGGCAAAAGTGTAATTAGGGAGATTATGCCCTAGGGGTTTCTTTCGATCTGGTCCCCCATTTTTTTTTTAAACCTTAGTGTCCCTGCCCACACACTGCCCCCCAGAGGGTACGGGATTTCAAGTTTAGATTGCAAAGAAGTAACTCTCCCCCAAGTGATTGATGAGGGGAGATTGTTAATACGGATGCTACCTCCCTACGCCGTGTGGTTGTATTTAGGTAGATGCCAGACAGAGGATGACTTGGAAATGGGATAAACGACTCAAAGCAAAGGCGGGTGGCAGAGGGGAAAGGTGGTGTGATGAATGTCTGCAGGCAGGTGAAAAGAAACCATCTTCAATAATGGGGGTACATCGGTTTGACATGCTGCCCTGAAAACAATACAGGTGGTGAGGATGGCAACCTGAGACCACTCAGAAAAAGTGAGATGGATGTGAGCACATAGAGAATTTTCTTCCTAGAGCTGACAGCTTGACCTCAAACCCTCAAACTATTACTTGCAGAATTTTATCAAAGACACAGACTTGCAGAGCTTCAAGCCTAGGGTTTCTGATTCAGTACATTTGCAGTGGGTTTTTGAAATCTGTATTATAGAAAATTCTGCAGGCAATTCTGAGTTTCAGCCAGGTTTGAACACCAATGGCTTAAACTGCTGGTGAGCTGGTAAATGTTTAATACCCAGCTCTAAAAGAGTGTCCTAAATTGAAGCATTTGATGATTTTTATGGTATAAATATTCCTGCTATGGCCAGTTGCAAGAACCATTGAAGAAGATGGAAAGATGCAAACAAATAACAACAGCTGGACAACACAAGCTGGCTCCAGCCCTCCACCAGCTTAAATGAAAGGGAAATTTGAATCAAGTTGATAAGAGAATGTGATAGAGAGAAGTCAAATCAATGAACGTCATAGTGAGAAAGGAGAGACATTGGAAGCATTCGCAGCAGAGCTGAGTAAAATCCTCCTTTCATCAGTAAGAAACCCTCCCAAGTGCCAGTCCCAAGATGGCACCATTCACAGTAATCCTCGACTTGGACTAATATTCACCTGAGTTCTAAGAGCCATGATGAAGGATTGAAAGTTAAGAGCCAACAAAGTGATTGTAGTCTGATGATAAATATGGAAAAAATATCATTTAAAAACTCTTAATTAAATTACTGATACAGGCAAGGGATTATTGATCAGTGTTCAAACCATTAAGAAAATGATTGGAGGGCAACTGAACATCCATTTAGCAAGAGAGTAGAGCCATGAAGATGACTTTCTAGCAGCAAGTGGGTAAAGGGTTGTACCCGTCTAATGGAGCAATCCAGCAGCCATCATCTTGAGTCAGAGGCTATCACCAATTCTGGGGCAAACCGATTTTGTATTTTCGGATGTATTGCAATACAGCCTACATGTCCGATGTGTTCTAGTAAAATAAATTGTCCAATTTGAACCCATGAGGTTTTATGCATCCCTTCTACAGGGGATGGAGAAACAGGCTAAATGACAGTAAAAAGCTCCCAGACAAATTCAGAGGAAAGACATTCTTTAAAACAATAGGCTCAATCTCTTCTATAATTCTGGGTAATTAAAAAAAAATTGAAAGATTTAAAAAGATGTATAAACAAAACAACTGGATAAAACATGTGTTCCTGAATTTAGGAACGGTCTGACCTATCCAGCTGAAAAAGACATTTATGGTGTAACTGGAAGAATATGATTATGGTCTGAGTATTTAAAAAGTCAGAATAGGCAGGGTGCAGTGGCTCACACCTGTAATCCCAGCACTTTGGGAGGCCAAGGCAGGCAGATCACTTGAGGCCATGAGTTTGAGACTAGCCATGGCCAGCATGGTGAAATTTTATCTCTACTAAAAATATAAAAATTAACAAGGCATGGTGGCACACAGGTGTAATCCCAGCAACTTGGGAGGCTGAGGCATGAGAATCGTTTGAACCCAGGAGGCAGAGGTTGCAGCAAGCCAAGATTGTGCCACTACACTCCAGCCTGGGCAACAGAGTGAGACTCTGTCTCAAAAAAACTAAATAATTAAAAAAAACAACAACAAAAATTATTAAAATGAAAAGCAAACAGTGTTGACTGAAACAGCAGGTTATATACCAGCATGTCTATTATAATCTTGTTGTGTTTAAATATACGTATATGCACAGGGAATACTCTGGAAGTATGCACTGATGTTAGTAGTGTGATCTTTGGGTGATAGAGAATAAGCTGTTTTTATTTTCTTATTTATGTTTGTTTCTATTTTTAAATGCCTTCAAATTCACATTTTGCTTCTATCATTTTAAAAAAGATTATTTTAAAAAAGGAGGAATCGATCCAAGATGGCTGTTTAGGAACAGCTCAGGATTGCAGCCCCCAGTGAAAGTGCAGAGGGTGAGTGGATGCCACATTTTTATTGCCCACAGACTAGGAGATTCCCAGGTGGAGAAGCCCCAGGAGTCACCAGCGTGGCTGTTCCGGCCAGCGCGGCTGTGTCGGCTGGCCCGGGGGCTGCTTTGCCCTGCCCGGCTGCTTTGTCAGCGCCCCGGCGCAGTGGTTCTCCATACAAAATACACTGGTCCAGGTGCCCTTTTGGCTGACAATTGGAGCCACGGGAAGTCACCCATTTGTCTGTTTAAAAAGGGGACTGAACAGGGAACCAGGACAGTAGATTCCAGGGCAAAAAAACCACCACGAATCTCAGTGCCACTGTTTAAGCCAGCGCAATGAGTCGCGCACGGGAAAACACACAGATCCCCACGCCTCTTCAACAGGCAACTGGAACAACGACTGAAAAAAAAAAAAAGGCTCTGAGGCAGGGAGCCAGGTGCTCAGCTGGTCCCACCCCCACAAAAGAACAGCAATCAGAAAGTCTCTAGATTGAGAGTTTCACAGCAAGCGCAGCTGAACCCAGAAGGGTCTAGCTCAGTGGGGGAGGGGTGTCTGCCATTACCGAGGCACTTCAATGCTACGGAGGTAGTCAGCCAATGCTGAGGCAGCCTGCCATTGTCAAGGCAACCCGCCATTGCTGAGGCAGCCCGCTGTTGCTGAGGCAACTCGCATTACAGAGAGAGTCCACCAATACAGAGGTGGGCCACCATTGCCAAGGCAGTTCTAACTACACCCATATAAACAGGACTGCAGGGAAGTTCACTTGGCAGCTGGGCAGAGAGCCCACAGCAGCTCAGCAAAGCCTCTACAGGCAGTCAGTGACTAGGCTGCCTCCTTGCTGGGCAGGGCAGCTCTGAAGGAAAAAAA
>NW_016107539.1:2528597-2547984 GCF_001604975.1 Cebus imitator | reverse complement strand
GGGGAGAGATGCCAGATGTAGGTGATGGGGAGGAAGGCAGCAAATCACACTGCCACGTGTGTACCTATGCAACAATCTTGCATGTTCTTCACATGTACCCCAAAACCTAAAATACAATAAAATAAATTTTAAAAAATAAAATAAAAAATAAATAAAATAAATAAAGGAATAAAATGCTAGAAAAAACAAGTATTGACTTCCAAAAAATATTACTCCAAGATACGTTCGAATTCAGAAAAAGTAAGTCAAATGCATTTATCTCAGTGGTTTTACTCAGCACTGCATTCCCAGAAACACGGTACAGAATATAGCACACGGTAGCTGCTTAGCAAATATTTGTTGGTTGAATCAAGTCCAAAAATCACTTCAAATTCTATAAAGGATGACTGACCTTGGTGATTGGGAAGGGGTGAAGCAAAGGGAGAACATGTGGAAAGATGATTTATTTGATGATGCTGTATTGCAAAGCCACAGTCCCACAAGAGGCTACGAAGAGAGAAAAATGGCAGGACGAAGGCGAAATACAAGTTGAGATGCATTCAGGAGCGGAAGCAGTGGAGAGGGAACTGACTGTCTGGCTTTGGCATTGAATGTCTTCTGGATAGCGTCATGGGCAGTGGTGATGTCAGGCAGGACTTCCTTCATCTCTCTCAGGATAACACTCCTGAGGCCAGTGGGGAGACTGGAGCCACCCACACCCCGAAAGCATTCAGAGAAGTAGATGCAATCTGTAGAGCAGCCTTTCCCTCACATCTTCATTTCCTTCCAATGGTTGACCCATCCTGGCTACTCTCACCATGCTGCCTTGTGAAAAATTAAAACTTAGAAAGACAATACTTTATGTTACCTCAAGATACAAGGCAGTGACAGTGGTTTTAATTCAGGAAATCAGGCCCTGGGTAGGTCAGTCACTGATTAGCTGAATATATTATTCTGCATTCTAGAAAACTGCTGAGAGCTGTGTGTGATCAGTTTTCCGTGGGAAATGTGAGAGGAAGCAGAGTATGTGTGTGTGTGGTTGTGTATGAAGGATATGCTCACATACAGCTGACCCTTGAATCCTGCCAAGCAGAATCATCACCCTATGATTTACAGAAAAGACTTTTTCAAGCCCCTGACACAATCCCTGGCTATGACCCCCTTTGGCTTCCACTTGCCCTGCATGTGGTCATGGTAAATACCGCAGGCAAAGGGAACAGGCCAGGCTAATATGAATACTGACTCAAGCAGCATCCTCACTCAGGGATACAGAGGACAGCCACATCCAAATTCTTGGACTCCACACCCTTGTGCTTTTTCAATCAATCTTGACTTCAAAGGGGCCCTTAGACATGGGGATATCTGAAATATTCTCTTGGGAAACACATCTTGAGAGTTTTTCCCATAGTAGCCTTTGAACTTTTTCACATCAGTACAGGGTGGAAACAGTTGGGTTGAGAGAATGCCCTAATTTCGTTGATGTTTTGTCTCCCAGCCAGGGGAAGGGTCCTTTCTCAGCTGCCAAGGATCCAGTACACACTGTTCTTTGCATAATGTTGAAAAATGAGTCTCAGTGTCATCTCCTGGATGTTTCTTGCTCACTACACCAAGTTCAAGGAGAGGTGGGGAGAACAGGCCACTTGTCCTGACTGAAAGCATTTGTAAAGTTCTATCTTAACAATCATTAGATTTGTTCCACCTAGCAATCATTAAAAAGCCATGAGATAACTTCATTAAATTTCAGTAAATAATGGTTTGTGTCTAAATTTGGGGTTACTAGAACGTCGAACGCACATAGACTCCATCCTTGTACAAAGAGAGAGAGAGACATACACAGAGAATGAATTACAGAGGAAAAGATGACAGACACTCATCTTTAAACCTTCTGGGAACAAAGGTTAGCAGAAAACCCTCCTGGTAGTTGGTCGTTTTTTACTCTGAGCCATTTATCAAAGGGAAAGGCAGAAGCTCAGATTACCAAAAGTTAGAGAGATTCTTTGGCAAAATATGCACCATTTTAATTAATATTTAGCAATTGTTAAAGTAAATAATTTGATCCCTTTACTTGATTTAATACCATTAAATAAACTTTCAGTTACTCATTTGTAACTATTTGTTTAATGTCTCTTTAGACTGGAAATGCCATGAGGGCAAGCCCTGCCCACCTCATTACCTCTGTGCAGAGGTGGCTCATGAATGGAGGATCCATCTCTGCATGGACCAGAGTACTTTGCTCATATTTGTTAAATGAATGAACAAATGAATGAATGACTGAAGCTCTAAAGCCATGCTGGAGCCAAAATGAAGACTTACTAAATACTGAAGGGAGAGAGGGAGGGAGTGAGGGAGGGATGAGGGAAGGAAGGAAGGAGAGAAAAAAATGATAGAAAGAAGGAAGGAAGGAGGGAGGGATGGAGGGAAGAGGGAAGAAAAGGAAGAAAGGAAAGAAGAAAGAAAAGGAAGGAAGGAAAAAAGGAAGGAAGAAGAGATGGAGGGAAGGAAGGAAGAAAGGAAGGAAGGAAGGGAGGGAGGGAGGGAGGAAGGAAGGAAAGTCCAGACACTATATGTGACACATAGTAGGTGTTTGATGGGGCAATATAGACTGATTCATAATATCCTAAGATCATCAAGTAAAAAGTCAAAGAATTGAGGCCCACATGTTGCTGCCATCACTTCTTCACCTATTTCATTCATTTAAGTTTTTTTTAAAACCATGTTTTGCTAAATTCAGTCTTTCTGGTCACCCACAGTGGCTGTCTGGGCACAGCGGTTAATTTCAAAATAAAAGCAATGACTCCCCACTCCTCACTCCTCAGAGGTCCCGATTTGTCAGATGCTTTTCTGTGTCTGTGGGCTCAGTCCATCTTCCCAGACCTCCCTTTCTGTCCAGTATATTTATTTTCAAGAGAGATGCTGAACTTCTATTTGTTTCCCTTGATCTGTCAGAAACAGAATCCATTTAGACTTTCTTCAAGTCTCTTGTTTGTGGAGTAAATATGTACACAGCAGCAATTACACCCCAGATGCTCTTCTTGGAGGGGGTACCTTCGCGGAAAAAGAACATCATGGTCCCTTCCCTGCAGAGTCTATTGTCTTGTTGGGGAAACAGATAAGAAAAGGGCTGTAGAGAAGAGATTCTTTATCTAGGGTGGCCAGGGAACGTTATTCCAGGAGATGAGAGTTAAGTTAGGAGAAACTTAAGTCCAAGACACTGAGACAGCAAAGCGCTGGGGAAAGGAGGAACATGTAAAAAAAAAAAAAAAAAAAGTGAGAGATGGTGGGCAGACTCAATGAAGGGGAGGGACCAGGAAATAAGGGAGCTGGCTGAGGTTTTAGCTAAGTCTGAAGGGTAACCACCAGAGGGTCTGGGTAGGATGGGGGTCTGATTTCTGTGTTCTGCACAATTGAAGCTCCAATTCCTAGGAGCCGCATGTCTGATTCAGTAAGGCACTTCCTTGTCCCTTTTTGCTTTTCACTGTGAACAAGTGATCTTTTCATTTTGTTTTATAATTTTTAAAATTAAAAATATATATTTAGGGGTACAAGTGCAGATTTCTTACATTCCTATATTCTGTTTTGGTGACATCTGGGCTTCTGGTGTACCTATCACCTGAATAATATGCTCCTAATCAAATATATTTCAGCAGTGTTAGGAGAATGATGCCTCATGTGATTGGCAGTTGCGGCCCCTCCTATATGAGTTTTAGAACTGTGGAGTTCTCCAGAGTTGCTTTATTTATTCTGAGCATGCAAGACTGAACCAAAGTCAGGAACAGCTGCCCTGGTGTGATCCCTGCATAAACCTATATCTTACCCTGGACTTAAGCAAATTAATTTGTGAAACTGAAATGAAACCAAATTGGCCGAATGACCAAGCCATGTCTTGGTGGTTTCCTCTACTTCGGGTTGTTCCCTTTGAGTATTCTGCTTTAGACGAAGCAAACCATCCGTCTAGGGAAGATGCCATCATTCTGGGAATTGGAAAAAAGTTCGAGTAGAGTAATAGATTCTACCCATATGCAAAATAATGAAAGATGGATTTTGGTAATGTGCTCTTTCTGCTGATATGCTAACGAGATGCAGTGTCCAATTCTATCAACATGCCCAGGAGAAGATCCAAAGCCTTCCCTTTCTCCCAATCTCTTTTTTTATCATAGAATCTCCGAAGCTACTGAAGTAATAATTAATGGGGAAAGTACTCAACGCCACATGAACCTCCTCCAATCATTTCCAAAATGGTTCGACATTCTATAAGTGACAGTTTATGTGCCTATAATATGCCCCTTGTGAAATGCATATTTTCCTTTCAGAAGGTGTTTCTATTACAGTTTTTCTGAACATCATGTGATATTACAGTTGCTAGGGTAACTCCATTTTTTTTAAGGGAGAACAACAGAGTAAATAAGCATGTAAATCGACTTCGGTGCTATGTAAATTCTAGTGAATCTGTTATCGTTACCTTGACGATAAAAAAAGCTGGCATTTGTCTTCTCTGGCCCCCAGCATGCTTTAGTTTGAACTTAAATTTTATAAAATACACATGTGGATATGCCAAAGGCTCTACAGATATCCATGAAGCAGTGCTGGTAAAGCAATAAGTTCAACAGGTAAGGCAGCTTGGACAATGAGGATGGGTCACAGAAGAACCAGGGGAGGGAGTAGATGGTAGACCAGATGTTCTGAGTCAAGAGGTAGTGCCTGTCAATTATGGGCTATCACTCAGTAAGCCTACTCAGGTGCTACGTGAGCTTCTGGGACAGCCGGAAACCTTGTCAACTGTCCAGGTTGTTTGTCCACCTAACATCTCACCTATGACTTCTCTGGATCCTTTGGCATCCTAGTATTGAAATCTGCAAAGCTGCTTATGTACTTTCTGTAAGGTGAAAATTATGGATGCAGCAGGTGTGATTAAGTCATGATGACTAGAAGTAAAAGTTGGTGAATATTTCTAAATGTTTTCCACATTTCCCATAGAGAAGTTTGATAATTTGTTCACCTAGTTTCCATTTTATAATTAAGGTTGGCAGTGGAGACCAAGATTGGATGTAGTGTGGGTCAATTTGGAAGAAATATTTGGAAGAGAATGAGAAAAAGACACTCAAATGAAATCCCTTTTTGAGGAAGGAAATACTCTTTTAATTTTTTTTAAAAAATCAACATTTGTATCAATAAAGGTTGAGATCAGAAAATGTTTCCTTTTCAATGAGAAAGAATTGGACTGCGATGGAGATAAACTAAAAAGAAAACAGTTTGACCACTGATAAGTGTTTGACTCCTTTCCCCTTAAAAAAAAAAATCATACTAAAAGCACAGCTTATATTTCTAATGAGTGGATGCTCTGGATTGCAATGCAAAGTGCTCATGAAAACTTATGATCTTACATTATTAGTGCAAAGAGTACATGTGATAGGAATTCCTGTAGAAGAATATTAAAAAGGATATACTTGAAAATCCAAATGTATAGCAAATTCTACATCTGTCATTTGGCGATGCTGTGACTGGATGCTATTTGGAAGTATCAAAAATATTACAAAGGAAAATTAAGCTTCGTTTTACTCCATCTTCTTATAAAGTAAGGCTCACATCCCAGTGATGACTATTTCCTTAATGGGACTATGGGATTTTATCAAACCCCATAAAACATGATTGCATCTCCTTCACCCTGAAACCACCTTATTTTAATTTCTACATGAAATTGGGATGTAATTTGCAATTTGTGTGTACATTTAATATGCTAGGGTTCCTTCTCCACCTCTCACTCACTCCTCCCCAGCAAAGCTTTTGCCACATCTAGAGCATGTTTTACAGTGGATAGAGTCTTAGGATTGAGGCAACTACAATCAAGAGGAGTCAGGAGCTAAGATAAACAAAAGAACATGAAAACAGTGACGGTGATGCCTCGTGTGATTAGCTCTATGGTCCCTTACTTTTCTTGGAGTGACAGGCAGAAAAATTGACAGTTAATTCCAGATCCATCAGGGGCTGTGCTGCCTTTCTATAGAAATGATGAGTTTAGAGAGCAGGCGGCAAATGAGTGTCTGGGCACTCACGGGAGGTGCGGAGTGTCATGGCAGAAGTTCGTGTGGCATCGCTGTCTGCTGCATCCAGAGATGATGGGCCCTTCCAGAAGAGGAACAGCAGGGTAGCGCGGAAATGGAAGGTAAAAGAGGTTAATGTATGGAAATTATCCAGGTCATACAACCAGTAGGACATATCAAGCAGCTTTAAGAGAGCAGCGGTAATGTATGTAGGATGGAACTTTTAATAGACCATGAGACAGTGACAGCTAATGGGAGTCAGACAACTTTTGGAGACAAAAGCTAACATTTCCAGAGTGCTTACAGTGCACCAGGCACTGTGTAAAGGCCCAAAGCAGTGCAAGAGATCCTGTGATCCCCATTTGACAGATGAGGAAATAGAGGCTCTGAGAGTTTCAGCATGAAGTCAGTAAGGGGCAGCAGTGGGATCAACTTCTACCTTGGGCACTGTGGGACAGCACCTAGGAACGACATTATGTGGGTATCCATGACCAGATGTTCATTTGTTTTAAAATCAGAAGAAAAATAATGAACTTTTAGATAGAAGAAACTGCTTAAATATAGAATATTAATACAGTTGTCTGTCACTTTTCAAAAAAAGACACTTATGAGGCCAACAAACATATGAAAAAATGCTCATCACAGATCATTAGAGAAATGCTAATCAAAACCACATTGAGATACCATTTCATGCCAGTTAGAATGGCAATCATTAAAAAATCTGGAGACAGATACTGGAGAGGACGTGGAGAAATAGGAACACTTTCACACTTTTGGTAGGAGTGTAAATTAGTTCAACCATTGTGGAAAACAGTGTGGTGATTCCTCAAGGATCTAGAAATAGAAATTCCATTTGACCCAGCAGTCCCATTACTGGGTATATACCCAAAGGATTATAAATCATTCTATTATAAAGACACATGCACATGTATGTTCATCTCGGCACTGTTACAATAGCAAAGACCTGGAACCAACCCAAATGTCCATCAGTGATAGACTGGACAAAGAAAATGTGGCACATACACACCATGGAATACTATGCAGCCATAAAAAACAGTGAGTTCATTTCCTTTTTAGGGACATGGATGAACCTGGAAACCATCATTCTCAGTAAACTGATGCAAGAACAGAAAACCAAATATCCCATGTTCTCACTCATAGGTGGGTGTTGAACAATGAGAACACATGGGCACAGGGAGGAGAATATCACATAGTAGGGTATGTTGGGGCGTGGGAGCTAGGGGAGGGACAGCAGGGGGCGAGGAGCTTGGGGAGGGATAATACTGGGAGAAATGCCTGATGTAGGTAATGGGAGGATGGAGAGAGCAAACCACCATGGCATGTGTGTACCTATGCAACAGTCCTGCAAGATCTGCACATGTACCCCAGAACTTAATGAACAATTAAAAAAATATAGTTGTCTGTATACCAACATAATCGTAGGATGTAATTTTTAATATCTTTTCAAATGGGAGGTGCCCCAAAGATAAAGGTGCCATGGGTTCACAGAAGACCAAATGCCACCCTGAAGACAGAAGTGGAATTAAAGGGCAAGTCTAAAGCCTTGCTTCTTCAAGTGTGTTTTAAGACCAGCCGTATGTGCACCAATGAAAGCTCCTTGGTAACGTAGAATCTCAGGGCAGAGCGCAGATTTGCTGAATCAGAATCTACATTTTAATGAGTCCCCAGTTGATTCATGTGCACATTAAAATTTGAGATGCATTCAACTCAATCCTGAACTAACAATTTATACTAACTCTTCATCTTCATATGAGCCATGGCGATCCTAACCTATATTGGAATCTAAAACCATGCTGGGTAAGGACAGAGCTGTTCCTTGGAAATGGTTTAGGTGTCCTTTTACCCCTTGTAAGGCAGATTGGCTAAAAAGATACATAAAGTGGCTGGGTGCAGTGGCTCATGCCTGTAATCTCAGCACTTTGGGAGGCTGCGGCAGGAGGATCAGTTGAGGCCAAGGGTTCGAGACCAGCCTGGACAACACACTAAGACCCTCCATTTCCACACACATACAAATAATAAAAATAAATGCATAAAGAAATAGAAATTCTAAATAAAAATATAAATTGGAGATAACAATGTTGATTAAATCATGAATATTCTGTTACCCTTGACTTAAGCCCTGTGAAATATTTAGGGAGTTTTCTACCAGTACTGGTCACCAACTACAGTAATCAATGCTGTATGAAAGGTGCACAGGTTGGAAGGGGGTTCTCAGTCATGTCACCTTGGGTTTTCACTCTAACAATGCTCCCTAGCAACACCCAATTAAGAGGGCTTTGAGAAATCTGCCTGCTGGCTCCTTACACTGGGGAATGAGGTGAACTAAGCCTAGTAGACATCTCCTCCCAAAAGGATTCTAGAGCCGTCCCTCTGACACCTGACACCTGACACCTGCTGGCTACAGGTTTTCAACAACTTCTAAGGATGAGAGCAAACAATGATTTCAGTCTATGATGTGTTCTTTGAGGCTTGTTAGGGAGAAGCTAAGGATGGGGGGGAATAGGTAAAAGAAAGAGAAAGAGGGCCAGGAGCAGTGGCTCACACCTGTAATTCCAACACTTTGGAGGTCAAGGTAGGCAGATCACAAGGTCAGGATGTTGAGACCATCCTGGCCAACATGGTAAAACCCCGTCTCTACTAAAATACAAAAAAACCCCTGCAAAATTAGCCAGGTGTGGTGGCACGCATCTATAGTCCCAGCTACTCAGCAGGCTGAGGTAGGGGAATCACTTAAACCCGGGAGACGGAGGTTGCAGTGAGCCGAGATTACGCTGCTGCACTCCAGCCTGGTGACAAAGTGAGAGTCCGTTTCAAAAAAAAAAAAAAAGAAAAAAAGGGAGAGAAAATATGGGGAAAACACATTTGAGAGGGAAAAGCCTAAAGATGACCTTAGAACTAAGGAGCCTAAGGGGCAGTAACTCCGGCAGTTTAGCACGTGTTGTCAAACGCCTTGTGAATGAAAGAGCAAGGGGAGAATTTAACTCTGTCTAGTCAATGTCAAATATCTGGATTAAAGGGGTGTGTGTACACGCATGTCTTCTTCACAGCACTTGTAATTATCTGAAATTACCTTGTTTATTTAGGTTTTTACTCTGGGTCTCTTTTGCTACCAAATAATCTCCATGAGAATAAGGCTCTGTCCTGTTCACTGAAGGATTCCCCTCACTTGGACAGGTAGCTGGCACGTGCTCAGCAAAGTTTAGCTGAATGAATGCAACAAAGGTTGGGGGAAGTCAGTCTCTGACATGCAAACCAAGTCTACAGGTTGGGACGCCACCAATTTGAATCCAAGGAATCTAGAGGAGCCAATGGAACTTCTCCTTCTGGCACGCATCCCTGATTCACTGCATGGCCTGCAGCAGCCACTACCTGCCCTACCCCACCCTGCCCTCTGACTCAGTTGCTCATCTGTGGGATAGGGATGAGAAGACTGACCTGACTTCCCTCAGAGGAACAAAATAACAATGTGCGTATGCCCTGAAAGCAGTACCATGCCTCCTGGAAGAAGCCCGTTGATATGAGCACACGGATGGCATCTTCCTCATGGCTGTGTTTCCTTCTGGCTGTTGAACATCAGACAAAACCACCGAGGGCCAAAACAGAAGAAGAAAAAGCCCAGGGAGCTATTCCACAGTCAGGAATCACCCACATGCTGCTCCTGTTACGCTTCATTCTAAAGGCCAGCAAAAGGAAGCCCGTTGAGGGAAAGACATTTGTAAGATAACAAAAAAGCAAGGAGCCAAGGAAGATTTTTTTTTTTTTTTCAGACCCTCAGAAATGGGATCCATGCAATTTCCTATTCATTTTTCTTCTATTTTTCTTTGGCTCTTGCTCCATTTCCCTCTTCACCCTCCTTCCTTCCTATCACTATGCAATTTTTGCTTGGGAGCCAATTTAAAAATGGCTGCATTTCTCGGGATTTGTCGAAATGCTACTCTGGGACTGCCCCTCCTTGGACTTGAATCATCCCAAATTCCATTTTAAGTTTTGCCTTCTTGGAACCCATGTGACCAAGGCAGAGTCCAAAGGAGAATAACCCTGAGCATGTCCCAGAGACACGGGCGTCATGATAGCTAAGCCCTGAGTGCCAGGCGTGACAACTCGGAGCTTGATAGGCATCCACTGGTCAGTGCTACTATTTTCGCTCTGCGTTTGAAGAAGGTGGGGGCTGAAATCTACAGGGCACACAGCTAGCAGAGGCAGAATTGAAAACGAGCCCAGTCCACCTGCAACCCATTCCCCTGGCCCCAATTTAATTAAAAATGCTGGAACTTATTCGACATGGCCTTGAAGGGCTGCTTTTCACAAACAGCAAGACTTTTGGTTGCGTCCCCAGGTCTCAACAGCTAGTGGGGTTTGTGAACATTTCTCCTTAGATCTAAAGCTCAAGGTAAGGGATCTCTTGCTTTTCTTTTTCTTTTTTTCTACTTGATTTTATTCTTCATAGATTTAAATATTACCCAAGGGGCCGACTTACCCCTTAATTCTCCGTCAGCTTCTGGTTGGGCACACAACCTTATCCCAGCTCTAATGTTTTGTTCTTGCACTAGCTCATTTGACATCTCTCCCATGCTAAAGCCATTAGAGCTGGGACAACACCCAGATAAAGCCACGCTGGTGGCTCCAGCATCCTGAGATGTTTCTTCCTCTCCATCTCCCCTTCCCCTCTGTCCTGAATTTGACCGTAAGCCGTGCTTTCTTGTGTGTGTGTGTGTGTGTGTGTGTGTGTGTGTGTCTGTCTGTATGTGTCTGTGTATACTTTGAAGTTCTATTTAAAATTAAAAGTACTACATGGGCTTTGTAAAGCATGCACATGACACACAAAGGTATAAAATGAAAACAAAACAAATGAAAATCCTGGGTGCCTTCCACCCACCCTGCTCCTGGCAGCCCCAATCCCCAGACTACCACTGTGTATGGTCTCTTGTTTATCTTTCCAGAACATGGTCATGCATCTATGAAAATGCTTTCTGCCCACCTACCTGCCTACCCACACACCCATCCAACCCCTTTTCAGTTACACAACTGTTCAGAATGTTGACTGTTTCATTTAACAATATACCTAGAAGCTTGATCCATATGGGTCCGATTTATTATCATTTAAACATTTACCCAGCATTCTAGCAGGTGGATAGGATACAGTTTATTTGATCAATCCTTCATGGACTGACACTTTGGTGATTTTATTTTAATCTGCTTTATTTTATTTTGTTAAAGTTATTCTCTCTGGGGAATTCCCTCCTTCCATCATTTATTCCTGTTCTTAGCTAGACTGTAAGCTTCTTGAAGGCAGAGCTATATTTAATAGCAGCAGCTACAGTTGATATTTTCCTTGTGCTGGGAGCACTGTGTTTATTATGCGTCATGCACCAGCTCAAGACCATTATGAGACAGGTACTGCCATTCCTCCACTGTACAGAAGAGGAAATTGAGGCTTACAGCGGGGAGGGTAATTCGTCCAAGTTTACACAAATGTAAAGTAGACTCAAACCCATAGAGCTTGACTTCAGAGCCTGCCTCCAATCATTCCTCTCTACCTGCTGCTCGGAGTCCTCTCTCATGACTCCCACAAGCTTGCTAGTGTTTCTTAGCCATGCTCTGGTGAAGAGGATGAAATGGAATATCAGGTTCAGAGTCAGCCTTCTAAGGCACAGATCCTGGCTTTCCCTCTTTCTAGCCAGGAAGCTTTAGGAAGTTACTAGAGTGCTCTGTGCCTCGGTTTCCCCTCTGTTAAATTGAAATAATGGTATTACTCACCTCACAGGATGGTTGTGAGGATTTAACCACATAATCTGGCCCAGAGGAGGCACAGAGTCAATTTTACAAATGATTCAAGTTTAGACTCTAGAGTAAAGATGCCATAATTATTTGCTGAACATTGTAAATCTGGGAACTTTTTCTTTTCTCTCTTATTTCTTCCTCCCCTACTCACAGAGCAGATTAAACTGTTAACTGACTAGAATGTTCCTAAGACATCTTTTGAATATTTTAAATCTAAAAAAAAACAAAACCCAAACAATAGCCAGAGTTCAGTCATAGCAGGCACTTTTAAAATAAAAGAGCTAAAGGAAGATTTAGCCAGTTGAAGACGGAACAAACAGAAAAAAGAAAATCCTCAAAAGGCTTTTTATTAATTGATCACATGTAGCATCTTGGAACTAAATTGGGAAAAACACTTAAATTCTGCCCTTGTCCTTTTAGGACTTACACTTTAATTCACTAAAACCAACCAAAATTGATATGGTTCAGAGTTAAAGTGATAGACATTGCTTTATAATTCATATCTAAAATGACCCTCTTGTTCTAGGCAAAGTGAGATAGACAGAAAAATGACAGGCCTGGCTGGATAAACTGAGATATGCACACAGCAATCTTTTTTTTTCCTAGAAAGTTACTATGATCTTTAAGGCTTCATGTCTTTGTGTTTTTTTTCTGTTCCCCTTTATTCATATGAGGCAAGGTGACTTATTAGTCTTACTATAAATTTCTTCCTTAGGTTGCAATTTCCATCTAGGGGAAGAGCCCTTTTCATATTAATGATCTGTATCATTTGCAGTAACAATACCTTTCTCCCTTTGTTTAAGAAAAAACAATAATAATTATAGTAGTCATAAGAAAAGTACCGACTTTCCTCTCCATATCAAAGTCCACCAGAAAATAAATGGGAAAAACATATATTTTGATGCCATGTTGTAGCCTCAGAACAGTCAACGAAATTATTTTTATTATATATAAAACATATAGCCCCTGCATATAGTTCAGAATCAATTAATTTAAAGTAATAATTTGTACAAACACCCTCACAAAAATTTTAAAGGGTATTAAACACCCTGTTTTATAAACATAACACTTAATTTAGGAAAAAAAAAAACATTTAGAAGGTAATGCATTTAGGATAAGTGCACAACACATGAAAATAATAAATGAAATTTTCCCAGTTTAGAAAATGAATGTAATTAATTAACATTTAAATTACATTTTTAATTGCAATCATGCCCTCCCAGGGGACTCATAAGGGACCATAATTGCAATTAAAAGCATGTGGATTAGATAATAAAACAATGCACACTGTCTGAAATGTGCGATTTAAAATGGAAAACAGACATTGTTATCGGCACATCTAACTTAATTGTAGCCATAAAGCAAATGTGCTGTACAAAATAAAATTCACATACGGGAACATTTAATTCTGGAGTCTCTTAAAGGGGACACGCTTGAGAGCACATTTTATGACAGGTTCTGTTGGAAACAGCCCTTTAAGGCTTTCGGATCGAGGGCTGGTGCCTTAATGTTTTTGCATTAATAAAAGCAAAGCTGAATCTTCCTATTAAAACACACAGATACATTTAAGTAAGAGATGAAACTCAATATCTGAATTTAAGCTGCGGTGCATAATTCTATTAGCTGGACGGACTGTAAGGACATGTAATTTTGAAACTGTGTTTTCTCTTTTTAATTACTTCTTTCTCTTCATTTTTTATTGTCTTTTCTTTCTTTTGAGAGGAGCACCATGAAAGGTGTGGGGATTTGAGCCTGGAGAAGGGAGAGCCAGAGACCTGTGTCTTGGGCATGGCCGGAGCTGGGCCCAGACTCCACTCTGACGTTCCAACAGCAATATGCCTCACCTTAAGGAAGACAAACAAATGCCCTCTCATTATATAAAGGTCTCCTAAATTAGTATCATTAAGCTCAGTATCATTTGATTAGAAGCCTTTTTTCACACCACACGTATGAGCGTTCACGACTGGAGATGCATTTAGCAATTTCTGGAGATATTCTCTGATCGTCACAACCTTGGGGAGGGGTGCTATGATCATCCAGTGAGTGGAGGCCAGGGATGCTGCAGAAAATCCTGCAGTGGACAGTGCCCAGGACAGCCTCCCCGACCCCACCACCACCATCATAGCAGGAAAGTATCTGGTTCAATAGCATCAAGGTCCAGAAACCCTGGTTCATCTTGACAGGAGAGATGCCAAACTTCTAAGGAGGTGGACTCTGATTTTGGCATTTGCTTGCTAGGAAACACAAAACTTTATCTATCCTAAGAGGAAATGAACAAAACTCTTTCAGAATCGCATTACAGTAGATACAGGCTGCAGTCTACTGCTTCTTAGCCTAGATGTCAATTTCATTTGCTTGTTTATGAGGAACAGTGACTCGTTTGCAGTATAAATGTTACCATGAAATTAGAAGTGGCACAGCCCCAGAAAAGCAGTGTAATCGAAAGACAAAGGTCTAGACTTTGGGGTTGGATACCTCTCCATTCAAAACCTGGCTCTGTCATTACTAGCTGTATGGCCCTGCTAGAGTCTATTTTCCTCCGCAAGCCTCAGTTTTCACATCTCTTTTCAAACAGGAGTTATGGCATTCTTGTCTTCAATGGTGGTAGGAAGATCAGAAACAAACGGGCATATATATGTAAATATACACACTTATAAACACATAACTTTAATATATTTCCTTATGAATGTATAAGTATATGTACCATACATTGGATACAAGTGTGTATAAGTACTTTTGCATAAGTATAATATACAATGTATATATAGGCATATTCCTGGGCATGCACATGTGCAAAATGTATTAAATGATATGCAAATTCCTATAAAAATAGACAACTATTCTCAGGACTCTGGTTCTTGACATTGTGAAGAACTGATATAAACTGGTTTCTGTTTAAAAAGGGGAGGGGGAATGACATCTAATTACTTTGACAAGTTTAAATTTACATATATGCACAGTTCAGTGCATTCTACAGACTTATTCATGCAACATTGTTTTGAAGGGCTTCCTATATGCCAGGAACCATGATAGCCTTGGTGATGTAGTTAAAAGACAGAGTTGGAAGAAAGGGGTTTTAGGTAGATAATAAAACATCTGGACTTGATCCTAGGACAATGGGAAATCATTTGTGCATTTGGGCAAAGAATGAAACACAACAGATACGCATTTCCTAAGAGATTACTGAGTAATGTAGAGCACTGGTCAAGGAAACACAGGAGCTGGGAGCTTGACTCAGCTGGAGCAATGATTCTGAGAGGCCAGGAGAGCCGGTCTAATTATGTCTTGCAGAGTTTACCAAATTTTAGGAAGAGCTGAAACCAGCTGACAATACAGTTTTTGTTTTAAACAAAGCCCAGAAATGTAGAACCAACTCTCAATTTCTTAATCTAATGAAGGGCAGTAAAAATGAAGATATAAGACCGCTTAGATCTGAGACCAATGAGTCCTAGACACCTATCCATCCCACTTACCTGGAGCAAGTAAAAATTACAAATTCCTGAACCTCATTCAGACCTCTCAAATTGGAATGGATGGGCAGGATGTGAGGAGTCTGCAATTCTGATGCTTGGCATATTTAGGGAAGACTGTACTCTCATAAATATTATTTACTTGTAATTCATATTACAAATCAAAAAGATTTTGAGCATTATTCAATAAACTGAAAAGCTGATATCTAGGATGATAGTAGAAGTGATGCTATCTGTTTGCCAAATCCTATTTCTTCTTCCTCTTCCTACAGGAAGACTACTCTTCCCAGTTTCTGGCCGGTGGGATGTGGGCAGAAGTGATGAGCACAGTTACAGAACTCATCCACACCTTCTTCAGTGATTTTGAAAGCTACATGCTCCAGATGGCACAGCTACCCTGTAAAGAAGGTTGCATCTGAGTCACCACGAGGAGATCAGCCTTAGACTTTGTATGTGTGAAAAATAAATGTTTACTATGTTGGGCCACTGAGATGTTTAGCTGTTTGTTTCAGCAGCTAGCTTTAATTATCCTAATACAAAGAGACAGACAAACAAAAACATCTTTCAGAGTGTGTCATGGAATCCATATATATTCAACCAATTTTTCCAATATTCACCATAAGTTTTCTAAGACAAAGTCTCTGAATAGCCAGCCATAGATGCTATTTCTAGCTTCAGGGTTGGTATATTTGAGTGGATTTTAACTCTTTTGGAGTTTAACCAAGAACACATTCCATTCTCATAAACTGGACTATGTGAATGGCAGGTGGGGAGGTTGGCTCCTAGGGGACATTTAACATTGTCTGGAGACATTTTTGTCTGTCTCAGCCTGTGGTGAGGTACTAGTGGCATCTGGGGGCAGGGGGCTACACATCCACAGGACAGCCTCCATCAGCCAAATAATTATCTAGTCCAAAATGTCAACAGTACCATTGGACAAACCCTGAACAAATCAAATTCAGAGTGCACTTGATCTTGGGAACTGAGGTTTGCTTGCCTTCTGGACATAATCATACACCTATGATGTCAAAAAAACAGTGACCAACTGATGCCAGACAGACCCTACAGTCCCACAAATCAGGTTGCCCATGCCTGGCAAGATGACTATTACCACTCCCTGCCAGATTGTGGCAGTCAGATTGTCAGAAAGACAGATAGAAATGTACCAGGGACTTTTTGTCACCTGGGCATAAAGAAACACTTTGAAAGACAGTTATTCACATGTCAACTTTGTATTCTTTATTCCAGTGTTGGTGCTAATATCACATTGGTCATAACTTCACATGCCTCTCTGGGGGATGTAACACCCTACGTAGTGGGAGCATGTATTGACACGTGCTGCAAAGTCCACCTCTCTGCCACCTTCACCACTTCCACCTCTCATTCAAACACACATGGCCTCCATGGAGAACAATTCGAGATTGCAATGTTTAAGGCATTATGAATTAAACTGCCATCCAATTGGTTTGAGGAATACATAGAGTTCCTTATTAAACACACACACACACACACACACACACACACACACACACACGCGCGCGCGCGCGCAACAAGCAAGCAAACAAACAAAACATTACTCCCTACCATTCTCAGCCTGACACAAAGTCTGATCTCAGCACAGCCTGGTGACTGTGACTGTGAGTGAGGGGGTCAGACAAATACAGGTTTGAAGCCTGACTTCCCTGCTCCCTACCTGTGATTTTAGGCAAGTTATTAAACATAGATGAGCACCAGTTTTCTCACTTGTATGGTGAAAATAAAGTCTACCTCATATGGTTGGTATGAAGTTCAGAAGAGAACATGTATATAAAGTGCTCAATTTAGTGTCTGGTTACCATAAATGTAAGCTATATCCTTCTTGACATAGAATAAAAGCGCTCCTCCACAGAGAGCATAGTCATACGTGACTTGGCATCTGCTGGCCCCTGCTTTCATCTTTCCACTTCATTCTGGATTCACTGAGCTCCAGCTGCTGTCTTTCTTTTCCAGAAACAACAAACCCAACTCATTCTCACCCCAGGACCTTTGCACCTGCTGCTTTCTTTGTGTGGAAGGCTCTTCCTCCAAATTTTTTCATGACTGGCACTGCTCAGCATTCTGGTACCAGCCTACACATCACCTTCCTCTGACTATTGTCTCTATAGTTGTTCCCCATTCTTATTCTTAGTCATTCACAATTACATTATCAGTTTTATTTTCTTTACAATACTTAGCAGCATCCAAGAGCATCCTATTCACATATTTATGTACCTGTCTACTGTCTTTACCCCACCATTGATTGTAAGCTGCATGTAGTCGGAGAGTTTGCCTTATTTTTGATTTGATTTTTATTTTATTATTTTTTAGATAAAGTCTCGCTTTGTTGCCCGGGCTGGAGTGCAGTGGTATGATCTCGGCTCATTGTGACCTCCACTTCCCAAGCTCAAGTGATCCTCCTACTTCAGTCTCCCAAGTAGCTAGGACTACAGGAATGTGCCAGCATGCCTGACTAATTTTTGTGTCTTTAGTCTTTAGATGGGGTGTCACCATATTGGCCAGGCTGGTCTTAAACTCCTGGCCTTAAGTGATCCACCCAGTTCAGCCTCCCAAAGTGCTGGGATTATAGGCATGAGCCATCACTCCTGGTCTAATTTTTAAATTTTCAAATGTTTTATTTATTTATTTTTTCTAGAGATAGGCTCTTGCTATGTTGCCCAAACTCCTGGCCTCAAGCATTCCTCCCACCTCAGCCTCTGCAATGACTTATCATTGCAATGTTGGGATTACAGGTGTGAGCCACCATGCCTAGCCCAAGCTTGTCTTATTCAATGGCTGTGTGCACCACACTTAGAGTTTTTCTTACCCACTTGGTTTTCAATGAACCTTTGTTGAATAAAGTAAATAAAAACTAACTTGATTCACAGAATATGTTGAAACTATCTCAACACCTCTTGAGAAATCTTTTAATAACAAAACCAAGGACAGGGAAATCTGACATGGACTGTAAGCTCCCAGCAATATCCTCAAAGGATGGAGACGTCCAGTTGTCCTCACAGTCTATTCCAGACAAATCTTCAACTTGTGTTAGTTTCTGATGAGTCATTGTAGACACAAAGGGTTCACAGATTTGGGAATGGGACCATTAAACATACGCCACCTTCTGAAGCTAGAAGTTCATTATGAGCTTCAGGGTCCAGGCCAGAGGACAGAATGAAGGGAATGTTGTGTGAGCCCGTTGGAAAAGAGCTCAGTGTTATGTGTCTGTGCAAGGATTAGCAGTCACCGTTGTGTGTGAGTGTGTGTGTGGACCCAGATGGGCAGTCAAGGGTGGCTGGGAGGACTACCTAATTACGTTTCAAATCGCACCATCAGGCAACTCCACTTGACCACTCTCTCACTTGCCCTGTGAAATGGATCTGAAACACAAACTACGCCTTAACTAGGCAGCCTCCATTCTTGCTGATCTCATTAGTTGCCCAATTGGGCAAGACAAGGTTTTAATTGCATGCCAGAAGCTTTATTTTTCTGCCCCAGGCAAACAGTTAACCACATTAGTATACCACTGACACATTAGAAGTTGGTCAGCAATAAAAAGTGAAAGATCCACTTTTGGAGAGAAGTGAGGTACCTGTCAGTTTTGAGCACTTTTCCCCTGGCATCTGTAGCTACCTGAGGGAGGAAAATTTCAATCACCACCACCGCACTGTGACAAGGTGCAAATAATGCATGGTGCCATATTTCACAGTTTCATGGTGTGATGTAGGATAACTGGTTAGGAAAAGGCTTGAACGCAGACAAATCTGGTTCAAACATGGGCTGTGTAACTTGCTAGTTATTTCCTCAGTTTCCTCATCTGTCAGACAGGAAAAATTGGTAACATTTGTCTGTTTGGGTTATTACAAAGATTGAATGAGAATGAAATGTTGCAGGTAAAACCTTGGGTCCAAATTTTGACACTTAATAGACACACTACGCTAGCTGTAATATTATTACTTTTATCCATCCACCCATCCACATATCCATTCATCCACCCATCCACCCATCTATTTATCCATCCATCCACCCACCCACCCACCCATGTATCCATCCACCCACCCACCCATGTATCCATCCACCCAT
>NW_016107539.1:2466004-2527787 GCF_001604975.1 Cebus imitator | reverse complement strand
ATCCATCCACCCACCCACCCATGTATCCATCCACCCATCCACCCATCTATTTATCCATCCATCCACCCACCCACCCATGTATCCATCCACCCACCCACCCATGTATCCATCCACCCATCCACCCATCTATTTATCCATCCATCCACCCACCCACCCATGTATCCATCCANCCATGTATCCATCCACCCACCCACCCATGTATCCATCCACCCATCCACCCATCTATTTATCCATCCATCCACCCACCCACCCATGTATCCATCCATCCATCCACTCATCTATCTGTCCACTCATTCATAGCAGCCTCTGTGGCCAAGTGCAATGGTTTGCAAGAACACTAGGCAGGGATATTGGAAAGTAGAATCAGAGTTTAAATGAAAGTGGTGATCATATAACTATCAACCAAGGATCCTGCATCCCGATCAAATATCAATGATATTAGGTTCCTCTAAGCTTGTCCTTCTATGGTAGGCAACATATGTTTATTTTATGGAATTCCTTATGGAAATAATCTTACTATGATTTAAATGTCAGACCCATGGGATATCCTATTTAAAGCCAATGCATAGGGAAGAGGGGATATTATTAGGAAAGTGAAAACTTCATTGTCTCAAACTTCAACTTCTTTCTTCTATAGAAGGCTAGTATTTCATTTAATCCTTCAGAACAGTGCAGTTCAATATAGCAGTCACTAACTCCATGTGGGTATTAAAATAAAATAAAATAAAATAAAAACTTGTTTCTCAGTTGCACTAGCTAACAGGGCTCAGCACCCACAGATACTTAGTGCTACTACAGCAGACCCACAGGTAGAGGATATTTCATCATCACAGAAAGTTCTATTGGACAGCACTGCTTCTAGTTAATTAATATTTAGTTCCTTATCTTAGTATTTCATCCCCTATGTATATTTCTTTATTTTTAAGAAGACTAGGAAAATGAGCTCTTCCTTTTAATAGTTGTAAAGCTATGAAATATTTTGCCTATCAAATTATCAATAATCAAAAGGCAAAGGTGAGATGAAGCAGACATTGCCCTGCCCTTTTGGTAGCAGTGAATCGATTAATCTTTCCCACTGGGGAGAAGTTGTGTAACAACAATGCAGAGAAATACAAATATTCTTACCCTGTGATCCAGTCAGCCAAGCTGATTCCTAATCCTCAAGCTAATTCCAATCTATTTGGGATAATAGCTAAAAAAATAGAAGCTCTGCATAAAAAGATGTTCACCACAGTGGTGTTTATAATATAAAAAAGAACAAAGTAAATGTCCTGTAATAAAGGAGTCATTAAATAAACAATAAATAAGTATAAATATTTATACTTGATGATGTTACATAAACATGGTTATTACAATATCATGTAACTACTTGCTAAGATTCTGATGACATAATTCATGGAGAAAATAATCAGAATACAAAATTATATTAGCGATTGCTGTGTAACGTATTATTCAAAACCCCAGCAACTAGTGACAACGATTTATTCTCTCTCCTTTTCTGTAGTTCAGGAAACTAGAAGGTGCTTAGCTCAGTGAATCTGACTTAGAATCTCTCACCAGGTTGCAGTCAAGCCACTGGGACTGAAGAGTCCACTTCTAACTTAAGTCACGTAGTTTTTGGCAAGTGATTTTTGGCAGGCTTGTGGACTGCCTAGTGACGCCTTCAGTTATCTTACCAAACCACAGGATAGTCCATACCACAGCTACTGGCTGTCTCCCAGGGTGAGTGATTCAAGAGACAGAGAGTGTGCATGCACTTAAGATGGAAGGCACCATCTTTTTATAATCCAACCTTGGAAGTGACATCCCAACATGCTTGCCATATTCTGTTTACTAGAGGAGGATCGGTAAGTCTATCCACTCTCAAGAGGGTAAACTGACACAGGACAGGGATCTCAGGAGGTGGGGACCATCACATCTCCTGGGTGTGATGCCTATCACAAAATCATAGGTACAATATAGTTACATCATTTGAAATAATAAAAAAGTTGGGTTCAGGATTTAAAAGAGGGGCAGAGAGGCAGATAGACTGGAAACAGAATGGATCTTCCTCTTTGTGGTAGGACTATGGAGAAAATTTTTTTCCTACATTCTTTTCAGTATTTTCCAATGTTAAACTTTTAAAAAACAATTATTATGATGGAAACACTCAAAAAAAGTGATTGAATTGGAAAAAGCTGGTTAAAATAGCAGGTGTTACACTTATAACTGAGGAGGTCATTTTAAATCTACTTCCAACTCTGAAATTAACTTTCTTATTTTCTCCTCCTCCCCTGCTTTGTAAAGAAAACAGTCAGTAGATATCTCTGCAGTTAATAGTTAGAATGTGCAAGGTTAAGAGCATTAGAACTCGACATCTATGCCTCTATACCCACTCCTTCCTGGAGCACAGCCCCTCCCTTCCCATACATCCCCCTAACAAATTCCCAGAGTACCCTATATATTAATGTCTACAAGGACGAGGAAGCCAGGATTGATGGCCCTGCAGTCACGTCCCGGGCTGACACTGGCAATGGAAGGTAACTCATGCTTAGCGCTTGACGTAATTTTTTGATGACTGAAACCTGATCCCATCGACCAATCCCCCAGTGGCTGATCTCATCTCTTTACCATCAGAGAAACTGAAGTCGAGTTACCAGGAAAGACAAAAAAGAGGAAGTGAGTGGGCAACGTCTCAGCATAGAAAGGAATAAGCTTGTCTTTGATCTTTTATCCAAAGAACATTCCTAATTCTCACAAATGGGATGGCTGACCCCCAAACGTTGCAGCGGTCAGTCCTTCCCTCCCTGCCTCAACCCCGGCCAGGCCAAATTCTTCTGAGCTGGTGTCCATAAGTTTCTTCAGAGGGAACTACAATTTTATTATTTTTTTCCTTCAGTTATGATTTTGACGTGAGTCTCTTTTATTTATAAAATTGGGAAGAAAAGAATAATGCAATCCACAAACACTCTTGGAAGGGTTAGAAAAATAAGCATCCTAAACAATGGCAACACAAATGAGCCTTTACTGAGTATTTTGAGCCAGAAACTTGAGACAGATAACAAGGTTGAGGTCCAGCTTTGCCACATATTCACTGTGTGACTCCAGACAAGTCACTTTTCCTCCCCAAGCCTCAGTTTGCTATTTGAGAAGTGATGATAATTGTACACATTCATTGATGAAGATCAAAGGAAAAGGACCTAAGGTAAATATACGGTGCCTGAGATACAGTAATTGCTTATTAAAGTGTGATCCTTCTCTGCTGTAACTCAGTATCACCCATTTATGTAAAACCCTGTGATACGGTTTGGCTCTGTGTCCCCACCCAAATTTCATCTGGAATTATAATCTCCCCCTGTGGAGAGAGAGACCTGGTGGGAGGTGATTGAATCACGGGGGCAGATTGCCCCATGCTGTTCTCATGAAGTGAATTCTCACAACGTCTGAACGGGTTCATAAGTGTTTGGCAATTCCTCTTTTGCTTGCACTCTCTTTTCCTGCTGCCTTGTGAAGAGGGTACTTGCTTCTCCTTCGTCTTCTGCCATGACTGTGAGTTTCCTGAGGTATCCCCAGCCATGCAGAAATGTGAGTCGATTAAATCTCTCCTTTATAAATTACCCAGTCTCGGGTAGTATTTTTATAGCAGTGTGAAAATGGACTAGTACACACTGTAAGACTTCCCATTACAGAGAATGAAATCAAAACTCCTCACCATGAGCTACAAAGCCCTGTCTCATCAGTCTGGTTGCTCCTCCTCGTATCCAGCCTCCTCCCACTCACAGGTCCTTCCTCCACACCTCTCTGACTCTCACCAGGCCCTTTGCACTGCCTAGAACACTTGGCCTTTGCATTGCCTAGAACACTCATTCCTCAGACATTCATTTGGCTGGGTTTTTTCTCAACAATGAGCTCTTGAGTCACATACCACTATATGAGATAGTCTTCCTTTATCTCTTTTTTTTTTTTTTTTTTTTCTGAAAGTAACCAGAGTTGGTTTCTGTCATTCACAATCAAAGAAGTCTAACAGAACTAAGTAGCAATGTTCTTGAAAAAAAAAATGCTGTTTCTTCCCCCTCTGTATTTGCTAACTTTATCATGACTTTATTCTTAAAGCCTATCACTAGTATACTTTTATTAATAGATTAGTGGAAATTTTCACCTGGCCTATGAGTGCCTTACAAAGAAATAGATTAAGAGTAGGGAATAAATAGGTGAAGAGGTAAATTTAGAGAAGATAGCCCTATGGTGAGTAAAATATAAGTGTTTTCAGAGGTGTAGTTTGCCACATGGTTCATCTAGAAAGGATAAACTGAAATGTCTTTTTTTTTTTTTTTTTTTTGACAGAGTCTTGCTCTGTCACCCAGGCTGGAGTGCAGTGGCATAATCTCAGCTCACTGCAACCTCCACTTCCCGGGTTCAAGAGATTCTCATGCTTCAGCCTCCTGAATAGATGAGATTACAGGTGCAAACAACCATACCCAGATAATTTTTGTATTTTTAGGAGAGACGATATTTTGTCATGTTGGCTAGGCCAGTCTTGAACCTCCTGGCCTCAAGTGATCCTCCCACCTCAACTTCCCAAAGTGCTGGGATTAAATGCATGAGCAACCACGCCTGGCCCTGAAAATGTCTGTCTTAATACTGCACTTGTGCATGCTTTACTTGGCTCCAGCAATACTGTAAATACCTGAGCTGAACAACACAGATAATTATAGAACATAGAGAAAAGATACTGCGCACAACCAGAGATTAGACTCAGCATAGCCATAAGGGATTTGATGTAGACTCCTGAACCCATGAAGATGAGAGATCATCCTGTAAAAAGCTACCACCCCCTTAAACCCTTTAAATGTTTTCCATTTTCTTATGATGGAGAATAACTCTTTAACATGAGGTTGTTAGCCCAGTATGGTCAGAGACACCTGTTTCTCCAATCCCCTCTCTCCCCTGTGCCCCTCCTGTGTTCTGTTCTTCAGGCATGCAGCATCTGGCTTTTAATTTTCTAGGGCCTACCATCTCTCTCCCACCACTGGGCCTTTTCGTATGCAGACCCTCCCTTCCGAGATGACGGACTTCCCTCTCCTCTTCACCTGCTCATCATTCAGCTCCTACCTCAAACACGATGTCCTCAGGAGAGCCTCCTCCAACTTCCCTGACTAGTCAAATTTTATAATTATTTGACTAACAACTGTCTCTATCACCAGAGGGTGAGCAATGTTCAGGTAAGAAAAATGTCAGATTTGCTCAGCGTGGAACATGCTGTTGCTATTACAGGTACCGGCTTAGTATGGTTCAGACATTAAATAAGTATTTGTCAAATGAATGAGAAAAATGAATGCATAAATTAAATTTCAGAATCAACTGAAAGAATAAAGTCATAAGAGCAATTCCTTTTTTGAACAATAGACGACTTACTGACTTTGGTCACTTGTTTTCTTGTTTTTTTTTTTCTTCTTAACTCCTGCTTTTTAAATCATTCCTTCAAGAAACATTTATTTCTCTTTAATTGGCATTTTGTTGCAGTCATAGGAAGAACAGATGTTACGTGTGTTCCATGAATTATAACTGCTTCTCTTTGATGTACCTCATTTTTTTTTCTATCTAGAACATGGATTGGCAAACTTTTTCTATAAAAGGCCTGATAATAAATACTTCAGGCTTTGAGGGTCACATGGTCTCTGTAGCACCTACTTAATCCTGCCATTATAGTACAGAAGCTGCTACAGACAATACATCAACAAATAAGCATGGCTGTGTGCCAATAAAACTTTATTTCCAAAAATAGGTGTTGGACTGGACTTGGCCTATGGGCTGTACTTTGCTGATCCCAGTATAGAGGATGGGGAAAAGACAAAAATACAGGCCCAGCATGCCATTTAACCCTGGAAACTAGAGTGGTACGTTCCATGCACTGCTTTATGAACTTTGGCACATCAATTAATCTCTCTGGGCCTCAGTTTACTGATGAGATAATGGTTATAACAAAGCATGGTTGTGAGGGTAAGAGGCTGTCAAATAAATGAGCTGGAATTCAACAACCTTGTTTTGTACCTATCGTATTTGTCTTCATGTTTACTTTCTACTTATACTCAGTGCTGCTGATTTTCCCTGTATGGTTATGAAATAAAATTTCTTTTAAAAATAAATGTAATGAAGGAAAAAAGAGAGAGTCAATGTAAATAACGTTTTGAGGTTTAAAGGCAGATTGTTGTGGCTTTTGTGTGCACAGTGGGCAGGTGAAGCATAGACCACTCAGGAAGGCCATGGGAGAAAATATTACAGGAAGCTCAGAAGTGCAGCCAAGGCGGCCTGGAACAGGTGGTGGTGATGAAGGAGGGACACAGCTTGGCCCTTCCGTGGTGGGGGAGCGGCAGTCCTTGAGGGCCAGGACATTATCACAGCTGGAGGGTTCCAGGGCCTGACAGGCAACGAGTCAGGGTCTTGGAAATGGATGTTGATAGAGTAAAACCAGGAATCACTTTCTGGGGACATTGAGATCATCTCATTTAAAAGGCCACTAACAATGTCCTTCTTAATGTCCTGTTCTCCCATCAATTGACTCAAACTTCAAAAATTAACCCACAATCCAACCATTTCTCACAACCTGTACCACTATCAGCCCAGTCCCAGCCACCATCGACTGCCACAGCCCTGTCCTGCCTGTCTGCTCCCAGCTCACCCCTCGCCATGGTCCATCCACCAGTGCGCAGTCAGCCTGCTCACAGGTAAGTCAGATGATCCTTCTCTCCTGCCCCAAATCTAGCCACATCCATTAGTCTTCCAATGACATCCAAAGTCCTTATGAAGCCCCATAGGCTCTGCACAGCCTGCCTCCTCCTGGTCGCCTCATCCACTTTTGTCTTCCTCATTCGGCTCCAGCCACCTGGGTCTCCTTGCTGTATCTGAGACACCCAAAGCCCATGGTGACTTCTGGGTCTTGGCTGTTTTCTTCCACCTGGGACACGGTTTCCTCCATGGTCACACAGCTTACTTCCTCACTGTTCAAATCTTGTTCAAACATCACCTCCTCAAATGAGATCTTCCTTGACCACTCCATTTAAGGCAGCAGCAATTCACAATCCCCCACTCAAATTTCTTGGTTTCTGTCTTTATGACAGTGTTCACCACCTGGAATTCATTGGTTTGTGGCTGTGACTGTCCACCACTCTTTCCCATTAGAGTATAAGCTTCTTCAGGGCAGGAACCTTTACTATGCTTTATTGCTACAACCCAAATGCCTAGGAAACATAAAGTAGGTATGTAATATATGTGAGTTAGATAACTAAATGCATGAAGAACATTCAGGGAACCATCCATTCATCTCTCCCTCTCTCTAAAAGCAGAAGTAAATCAGATGCATCATCAAAGAGGGTAAATATGTTGAGATGCATTATTATACATAACACCAGTCTCACTTGGTGTAAACCAATCAACATTTATCTAGAGCTTCCTATAGCACAAGAGAAATTTTCATAATGAGAATACTTTCTTTAAAAATACCAATTTGGGGCATGGTATGGTGGTGCACATCTGTAGTCTCAGATACTTGGAAGGCTAAGGCATGAGAATTGCTTGAACCCAGGAATTTTCAGACTGCAGTGAGCTATGCCACTGCACTCCAGCCTGGGCAACAGAGCAAGATTCCATCTCTAAAAAAAATACCACTCAATTTTGGAGGATAGCACAGGTTTGTTCAACAGAAGATTAGTGAAATGAATCTATACAGAGTTCCAGAAAACTGCCAAAGAAAGTAATTCTGTTCAAACCCACTGGAGACATTGATAAAAGGTAGAATCCTTAAATACAATCAGAGCGTTTATGCCCATAAGGGTCTAAGCTCTTAAAAAAATGTTCCTAGAATTACTAAATTTCAAACATTGAGGAATTAGCTTCGTTGCTCATAGAGGGTAAGATTCTAGTTGTATTGAAAATTGATTAGAGGTAGAGGTTGGGAGGAGTTTCAAAGGGCAGACATGGAAGCATGCTCTGCAGTTTTCATACATGCAGCAATAAAGCTTGCATGTGACGCTAGGAGTCACAGGCAATTAGATGGCACAAGCAGCTGAAAGGTGGAATGTTTCTCTGCTTAATAAAGCTCTGTGCCTTCTTGCTTAACTTCTCTTAGGCAGATAGAAGTCGGAAGATGGTATCTGTTCCTGGAGGTAGAGATGACACTCAGGTCATTTCAACAGCTTATTTTTCCCTCCCTGCAGAAATGTTATCTTATAATCTTTGACCACCTTTAGAACATAACCTATTGGGGAAATGAAGTAGGCCAGAAAAAAAAAATTAAGAAAAAAAACATTAATTCAGCAAAGTGTGGAAATCACTGCATTTGGTCTTTCATCCTGAAATGTAGGACAAACTTGAGCAATTCTTTTCTTTCTAGGCTTCACAAGCCTCAGCCGTCTCGGAATCATGGGAGTTTGCCCTTCATGATGAGATCTGGGTTTTAGACCTGACATTTGCTGGCTGGGTAAACTTGGGAAAAATCACTGAACTAGTCTGAGCTTCTTCATTGGTTAAAGGGTAATAAGCTTAGCTCTGCTTGTTTCACAAGGTTATTATGAGGTTTAAGTGAGATGGTGCCTACAAAAGTGCTCTCCTTCTGGAATGTGTGCTTCGAATGTAAAAAGATAGGGGTCTCAGGACTGCAAACCCAAGTGCCCATGTGACCCAGGCCAACAAGATAACCAAACAAGGCCCTCTGAGCTGTCATCTTTCCAGGCAGACACCATCATTTTGTGTATATGAGTGTAGGAAGATTATTTTCTTCCACAGAGACATAAATTTTCTTCAATTTTGCTTAAAACTCATTGATCCTCTTCAACTAGCTTTTGTTGGCCCATTGTTGATAGAGATGTGGTAAAGAGAAACATTGCCATGATGAAATTCAGAGTACAAGAATGATAAAAATGGTAGAGGATACACGAGTCTGGCTAATCAGAGACCATAGAGAATGGTGAGGACTGTGGCGAGCTGGAGAGCTTGCACACTGTCAGCTGCAGCCTCTTGTTCCCAGGAGAAAATGAGACTCATGGGGCCAGGTTTCTAACTTCTGAAAAGAAACAAGAATTTAGAGCCATATGTAAAATCGCCTCATATTTAATCAATTATTATCTAATTAAAGTTTTACAAATTACCAGAGAAAAATCTAGGGGTGGTATTGTAGGCTACAAGTTTGTGACCCAGCCAGCCAATGATTGAATGTTTCCTCATTAACTTAAAACAGAATCATGTCTTAGTTATCTTCTGAGGCTGATGTAAAGTCTAACCCAACATTTAGATCTGCCAGCTAACCCATCTTTTGAAATGAAATGTACAAAATTCCCTGGTAATTGGGGTTTTAAAGCCCTTTGTAATTTTTCCTGGGCCCAGGTCCTAAAAAGTGAAGTCACTTTCAGAGTGGGGTCTTCCCAAGGTGGGAAGATACTGTGCATTGAGTTTTCCCTCAATCCTCAATGATTTATCCCAGGTATCTCTGCTTGCCCTGCACATTAATTCTGCACCCTCCTTTCCAGACCTGTGCTCTGGGAGACTGTTCCTGATATAGTCCCTCATTCGTCCTCTGGCTACCCCTGGAGTTTGTCCAAAGCAGATGGGCAGGTGGGAGGAGGGGAGGCGGGAATATGTGTATTCCACTGGCTCCTTTTGACCAAGCTGCCATGAGTCCTATGTTCCTCTGCCAAAGGCTCCTTTCTGACACTAGTCTCAGGTCACTGCATTATCCCTTCTTGGTTTCTTAAACACCACTCCCACCTTTTGATTTTCTTTTTATTAAACTCTTCCCCTATTACCTAGTGAGGTCGGTCAGGCGTTCCCTGCCTGGTCAACCAATTGGTATACTAATACCTCACAGTGAGGGTCCGTTTCCAGATCAGAATCACAAGTAAGCTCCCCAAGCAGTCCTCATTGAAGCACTCAGTAAATATTTGCCAGAAAAAGAGATTAACCTTTATATAGTTCCTGACAAAGCTAAAAAAAAAAAAATCAATACGTGTTCAAACACCTGTCTTAGAAGAAACAAAAGTCTCGCACATATTAACTATATTTTTTTCAAACTTGTGTCTAAGTGACAGGCAGTTTTTATATAGAAGATAATATTTAGATGTCATAATTTTTAGGGGGCAGAAGAACTAATTAAATGAATGTCAATAATGACAATAATGATGACATAAGCAAAGGATAGTTTTTGGCTGCATATTATTTGTGAGGGACTATGCTGTGTGCTTTATATATATTTTCTCACTGACTGCTCACAAAATGAGGAGGGAGCTACATTCCTATACTCCCTTTGCAGATGAGAACATTGAGGTTTTGGAGATGTTCACTGTCTCACAGAGTCATACAGGAAGTGAGTGACTCAATCCTTGATCTCATAATTACCTCTAGATTTCAGTGCATCCAGATTTCAAAGACAGGAGTGGTCAATGAGGGCGGGAGTATTCCAGAAAGAAAAGTATTGATGAACTTCATCATATATTTCAGAAATTGATTTTTTGAACCAGAAACCTCTGGGCCACACTGTTTGGGTCCCTTGACTGAGCAAGAGAGGGTGCCAGCAGTGGTCACACATGGAAAGTCGCAGTTCCTGCTATGCCAGGAAGTTAAAGGGAAGCCAGGAGACCTAATTTTATTATTTGTTATTTTTATTTTACTGCTCAAACACATTTTGTTCATGGGAAAAGACATTTATTTCTATTGAATCATACATAGGAGCAATGTTAAAAACCATTTACTTCTTAAAAAATTTTTTTGTCACTTAGATCATTCCCCTTTCCTAACAAACCTAAAGTTTTTTGGGGAGTTGCTACTTACTTCCCACTAGATACAGCCTGATAAAGCTCCTTTTCAAGTACCTGTCCTAGCCCTCTAACTAGTATGACTGAATGCTGGTAAATTGGCCTTGTTTGTATACACACATTTTGCCATGTGACTGCGAAGCTCCAACCATTACAAGATAGCATTTATTTTTCCATTGCTTAAGTCCAGCTGGTCTTTTGACTTAACTCTGTCCAAGGAATGCAATAAAAGTAAGCACAGTGCAGTTCTGAGACGAGCTCACAAGGACTTATGGGCTTTTGCTCTTAAAACTCTGCTAACACAAGGGGAACAAGCCTAGGTTAGCCTGCTGGAGGAAGAGACCTTATGGGAGGAGCTGAATCATCTTATCTAAGGCCATGCAAGACCAGCCAGCCATCAGCCGAGTCCAGCCTATGTTACTGACCTGCAGGATCATGGACTAAATAAGTGGTCCCTGTTTTAAGCTGTTGAGTTCTAGAATGGTTTTTTAATGCAGCAAAAGCTAATGGCTCCAGCTGAGCAAACTGAGCACTCTTTCCATGAAATCTACATCTTGAGCATAGAAGACAAGAGAATGAGGAAATCTGAAGAGCAGTTCATTTAGTCCAGTGGTAGGACCTCAACAGACTGGTCTGCAGTTTCTACTTTCTAGACTCAGGGTCTGTTCTGGCATTGACCTATTTCTAGGATTAGTCCTCCACCTTTCACATCCATTCTGTGAGTTACTGGTAACCCTCCAAGGAATTTCCTTTTTTGTTTAGGTTACCAAGTCAGTTCATCTTGCTTGCAGTCCAAGAACTGTAACAGCCCATATACATTTTGATGGAGTCATCTACGGCCTTGACCAAGTAGGAGAGGGACAGGGTGGCACATGAAACTTTTGAAGAAATACCTGGTAAAAAGGACCCCTTGGTTACACTATCTAGGCCACTGTCTGCTTTGGCCAGGCTGCAGGACTAGCCCTGCTCTTTGAGTGCTGATAGAATCCTAGACTGGGGACATTTATGCTTGCCTCGCTTCAGAGCTATAGTATGTGTCATGGGCTATGGTCACAGCAGATATTTTTTTCTCTCTTATCAACGTCCTAATAGGTCAGCTGATTTTGGTTTCATAATGCTGCACAGGGTGTCCTGATTGTGTTATGGGTGATTTCATTTTTGAAAAGGCATTCGGAAGCATGATGGATTCTGGTCCTGGGCACATGCTGCTCCCTTCCCCTGGAATATCCCTGTCAACCTCTCTCCCACACCACTCTCTATGGATTCCTCTGTCAGCATTGGAACGCTTTCTCTGAGCATCCTTTCCTGTCTGCCGAGGACTGGGGTGGGCAATTCTTCTCGGGGTCCTGAGAGGCCCTGGTAGCATCACACCATGTTGTAAATGTAATAATGTTTACTCGAATATCACTCCCCCTCTTCTGTGAGTTCTCTGAGTTTCTGGGCTTATGCTTTTTAAATCATTGTGCCTGTCATTCCAATCAGAGAAAAAATAAAACCATAGGTGTCAGACATAATTTTATATTTCAACAGAGTAATGTTGGTCAATCAACTCATTAAATCTTTCTAGGTGTTGGAGGGCCAGATCCGATCTGGATACCTGACCTGTCTTGTTTGGTTTACATAGGGTTAATAAATGACAGTTTAATTGACAACAGTTAAATATTGTGAGACTGCATAGCTGAATTTCTAGCTTCTCTAGAAAGATCCAATTGGCCACCTGGGTGTGTGTTTCTGTGAGGCATCACCCAGTAGAGCAAAGCCATTCAACTGAGGTCAGGGTCAGGATTGGGGTCAGGGTTAGAATGAAGGTTAAGGTCAGGGTCAGGATAAAGGTCAGGGCTAGGGTGAGGGTCAGGATTATGGTCAAGGTTAGGGTGAGGGTTAAAGTTAAGGTCAGGGTCACGGTCAGGGCCAGAATTTGGGTTGGCCCCAGTGAACCCTGTATAGAAATAGTGTAAGTGCCCCAAGTCACCTGGGTTCCTTGGCTCACCTCTGAGACTGTAGAGGATTGGATCTAAGCTGCTCAATGCTTTTTTACTTTCACTGTCAAGAAAGTGGAAAAAAAACGTTGCCAATCAAACTATTGTACAGTGAAGAATGGAGGATGCATCCTAACTTCAGGGATGTTGCAGTGTGAAAAGTGTGTATCTTAGGATTTTAGTACATGGCACCTGCCTGGCTCTAGCAGAAATCAGAGTTTGTCAACCTTGGACCAGATGATGCTTTCCATTTTATAACCACTTTGCCCTCGAGTTCAGTTCTAAACAGAAGAGAATCTTTGTATTTAGTTCCAACCCTCTTATCTTGCTTAGTATTTTATAAAAGCATACATTTTATAATGAAATATATTCATACATATTATTTTGTATATATCATGATATATATCATGCTTCATCATATGTTACGCTAAAGAATAATCACCAGTGATATCCATATGTACCAATTATGACCAATATAAAATTTAAAAATAACCTGGAGGCTGTAGTTATTAGAAAAGCCATGAGGTGATAGTAACATTTGCCTTGGTCCACAATCCCCTATCTCTGATTCCAAAAATCCTAAAAGCTCTGAATACCAAAAGTTTTCTTTAAACTTATTTTTTGTAATTCATTTAGCAGAAAAATTATTAAACTTTTTAAAGCTTAAAAAATCTCATTTAGTGATCCTAATGTTTCACTGCAGAAATATTTATATTTTTACATACAAGATGCTATTCCTCATATTCCTTCCTGAAGGTATTATCTACCACATGGTATATGTACCATATTCTCTTTCTAAGATCTGGAAAAGCCTGAACTTCAAAACACATCTGCCTCAAAGAGTTTTGGTTGAGGAATTTGTGGATTTGTATAAATATAGACACTAGCCCTCCTGGCTATGAAAGACTAGTCCAGAATCAAATTAAGTTTTCCCTAAGCTTTTGTTACACCGATTAGCTGAGGCTTGATGATATGCTTTATTTCTTTACTTAGTCCCTTCCTGATCCATCTCTGAATAGGCACCAGTATAATAGGACACTGTCCCTGAACAGGGATGGGCTGGTTATGCACCCAGCTCCCAATTCTATCTCTTATGACTCTAACCATAGAGGGAGGGAAATGGTGACAGAAAAAACATCCTGCATGCACCTCCTGTTTTAACAGGAAAGTGCTGTCAAGAGAGTGTGATATGATCAGGCATTAAATACATTGATGCTTTAACAATGTGTTGAGAATGGGAAAGGTAACATTTAATAAGCATGTTAGGGTAATTAGTTAAGTCACTTGTCAATTAACTAGATTACCTAATAGCTAATTTGTCTCTCCAAGCAGCAGGCTTTGTGGAAAAGCAGTCAAGGAAAACTTATTTTGAAAGGATGGCCTTCCCACATAAGTATACCCAAGCCAGCCCAATTTCAGTGTTTCTGTTGGCCTCAGAGTTTCACTAGTAAGGATCTTAGTTTTCCTATTTGCTTTAGGTCCCTATCTTTTCTTCTCTTCTAAAAGTCTTCTCCTTCCTTTCTTTCTTCCCTCCTTCCCTCCCTCCTTCCCTTCCTCCTTTCCTTCCTTCCTTCCTTCCTTCCTTCCTTCCTTCCTTCCTTCCTTCCTTCCTTCCTTCCTTCCTTCCTTCCTTCTTCCCTCCTCTCACTCCTTCCTCCCTTCTTTCCTTCTTTTACTCTTTTTTCTTTCTTTTCTTTCTTGCCTTCTTTCCTTTTTCTTTCTTCTTTAAATTTTTGTTTTGTTTTGTTTTCTGTGGCTGATTTTTACCTTAGATTAGAAGCCACCAACACTTCCTGTGAAGGACCAGCTAGTAAATATTTTAGGCTCTGCAAGACGAGAGGCAAAATTGAGGATATGTGCAGGTACTTACATAACAAAAAAGAAAGCAGATTTTTACAAAATTTTTCAACCATTTATGTGAAAATTATTCCTAGTTCACTGGCTATACAAAAACAGGTTATGGGTGGGATTTGACTCACTGGCTGTAGTTTGCCAATCCCCGGTTTGAGTCATCATTAAATTGTTAATTTCCTAAATCAGCATGGTTAGATTTACAATCTGGTGGTTACCAAAATCATCTGGCCTCCTCACTATGTTCACCATTCACCCTCACAAGAAGAGGTTAAAAGCATAGACTCCAGACCCCAACTATCCAGACATGAATCCCAGCTTTGCCAAGAAGCGTGCAACCTTGCGCAAGTCACTTAACCTCTCTGAGCTTCAATCACACCGTCCCCCAAATGGAAACACCCATCTCATAGGATTGCTATGTAGATTAAAGTGAGGCGTCCAAGTAAAACATTTACTGCAGTGTCCGGCACATAGTCAGAACTATGAAAGTGTTAACTTATTTTTATTACTTTAATGGCACAGGGAGTAGAATAAGGAACGTTTCCCCTTTGCAATGAAACAATAAGCAGACTCTATTCCCTGATCCCTGGAGATCCATTTGGTGGCGGACTTCATGCCAAGAGGAGAGAAGCTGTAAGGAGATATTCTTGGGCATTTTCCGAGTGTGCTTATGCAAACAGGATGCTGTAAATGTCTCTTTGGAGAAGGGGCCTGCCAGCAGGTCTCAGTTTTGCCTCGTGATTTATTGGGGCCCTCCGCTTTTGTTCAAATAGGTTTTCCTGCCTCAGCTCTTCAATGATTGGACTGCAAGTCATGCCCTGTACAGTACCAAGTCTGTCTCTGTGCCCTACATAGTACGTGATGATGAGAAGTGCTATTAAAGAGGTTTCCTGTTATGGGCTCCTCGTTGGCACCACGAGCTGAGCGGAAATCTCTAAAGGACTTACTTAGCATGCACGCACTAGAACTGAACTGAAGCAGATCCTTGCATTGGCAGCTCAAGAACTTTAAATGCCCCTGGCAGAAACTCCTCCTCTCTTTCCTCCCCCTCTTTCTCTCACTCCCTTTTGATGTTCTCTCTTTCTTTTAGCCTATCGTTGACAGTAAGTGCAATCACATTACACACAGCTTTCTTTGGAAAGCCCCCTTTTTAATGATCTGGCAGACACTGAGGCCTTCCAGAAAAAAAATTTCAATCCCTCTTCCCACAGCTTCCGCAAGCCCCAGTGATAAATGACACCTGTCATTCTGTCACAGACAAGCAGCACAGACCGGGATGTCAGTGATGTATAGCTCACCAGAACAGGAAATCAACTTAAAAAAAAAAATCTAAAAGAGCTGACCAGTACATTGTCAGGATCCTGCTCCCAAGGCCTCGCCTAACAGACAGACTGGGAGAGAGACAGAGAAAGTTTTAGCTTAGGGGGAGAAAAAAGTATAAGATCAAAACACAGAGAAATAGGCATCTATGGAGAAACTGGCATGAAATAAGCCACAGTTTGCTTTGCATTGTTTTCTCTTTGCAGTGCTCTGGATATTAGCCAAATTCTCACCTCCTCCCATAATTTATGGAGGAAAAGGTTGATTCCTGCTCTCTGAGAATTCTATTTTCTTTCTGGAGCCTCAGAAAAAAAAGTGAGTCAACCTGAGCTTTGTTTGTTAAGCCTAAATTACCCCAGTTTTACACTGAGCCCAATGAAAAGCAATAAAATTTCCTATATCCCCCAAGGGATTCCTTCCATACAAAGATTGTCCCCTGAAGATTAATAACCTGCCTTTTATGATGATGGCAATCTCAGGAAAGATTAGGCGATGACTTCGTTTTCTTTATTTTTTTTTTTCTATTTTGTATCAACCGCCCTTATCCATACATATTGAATTCAAAAACGTGTTTTTTTCCTTTCAATCAAAACCACTGCACTTAGATCCACTTGAGGTCCTGATTTAATAGGCAAACTCAACCGCATTCTCAAATTGAATATGAGCACCTACAAGGTGTCAGGCCTGTACTATATCCGGAGCAAGAAATTAAGAAATAGCGAAATTCTTCCTATGCAGGCTCTCTCATCCTTGCACTATTGAGGTTGGGAGCTGGATTACTCTGTGTGGTGGGCAGTTGTCTGTGCACTGAGGGAAGCTTAGCTGCAACCGTCACCTCTACCCACCAGATGCCAACAGCTTCCCCACCCCAGTTGTTTCAATAAAAATTGTCCCAGACAATGCTGAATGCCCCCTGAGAAATGAAGTTGCCCCATTTGAGAACCATTATTCTAGATGTTTGAGGTCAAACCCCCAAAGAAAAATAACATTCATGGGATCAGTTGAAGTTAGCAGGTTATTAAACACTAAATAGTATGATATAGAAAATATCAGCCGTAGGAATTTGGGGACTTTCCAAAAGACACATTTGTATTTATCAGGTTTGTGTAAATACCTCTATTCTAAGCTGTGTAACAACAAGAAAAATCTTGTTGTAAGACATAGATCCACCAGCCGGGCGTGGTGGTTCATGCCTGTAATCCCAGCACTTTGGGAGGCCGAGGCCGGCAGATTTAGAGGTCAGGAGTTTGAAACCAGCCTGACCAACACGATGAAGCCCCATCTCTACTAAAAATACAAAAATTAGCTGGACGTGGTGGTGCATGCCCGGAATCCTAGATACTCAGGAGGCCAAGGCAGGAGAATCACTTGAACCTGGGAGGCAGAGGTTTCAGTGAGCAGAGATCGTACCACTGCATTCCAGGCTGGGCAACAAAATGAAACTCTGTCTCAAAGGAAAAAAAAAAGAAAAAAAGAAAAAGAAAAAGAGAGAGACATAGACCCACCATTTATACTGTGCATAGATATGATGGAACTGAATATTGGTTTAAAACAAAAAGAAATCTTAGTCTCACACAAATCACATTAATACCATTGGGAGACAGCAGCCAACAATCAAACACCTCTTTTCTAATGATATTAAGAAATGACATTATTAAAGCTTTTAAAAATATTGAATTACTATTCATTAAACAATATTATTAAACCTTTGTGAACATTTAAGTTTCTAGACTGGATTGAAGATGGTGGGACTGAGTCTATGCCTTCTCTGTAGATGATTGCACAAAACAGTTAACATACAAATCTTCAAAATGGAGTTTGTGCAGTGATATTAAAGACATTCTTTGACATACCCAATAAAACATGGGATGGAAAGAAAACTGAGCCCAGTTTCCAGACATCATGTATAATATCTAGGACTGTCACCCATCAATTGTCACTAAAAGAGTTAATTTAGAAGACACAGATAGATTTACCCATGTATAAAGCCAATAGTAAGAATCACATGGGAAGACAAAAAAATGTATAATAAGCTGAGTTAAGATCACAAAGAATAAAAACCAAAAAAGCATATAATTAATACATTAGGCACAAAATCAAAACCTTAGCATCAAAATGGAAGAAGAAAAGACACCAATGAATTAAGAACAATGACAGGCCACTGAAAGGTAGCTATTCCCATCAATTGCAAAAATAACCTCAAATGCTTTATAAATACTAACTGGTTAATCTTCAGAATTACAAGGTCAATAATTCAGGTGGTTGTTGCAGTTATTAATATGGGTACCAAACCCACTTTCATAAAGATCTTAAAAATGAAAGTACCTATCCTTCACGCCGCCCTGCTCCTCTACCTCCCTGCAAATCAGCTGGTGGAATTTGTTCCTCACTGTATTGGTTTCTATCTTGGTCAACTTAAGACAGACTATTCTTTGTTCACACAACGCTGACTTGCCTACCAATGGGGAGCCTAATAAAATTTTATGCTGTTATAGAACTTTTCTGTCTCATCCTCACCTCTTGGTCTTGCATCATGTTGAGGGCAATTACACATTTATTTATTACACATCCCCAAATATAAAACCGTGAAAACTATACCAAAGACAGCAGCTTTTCAATCATCCATCAAGATATACCAGTTTCAAAAGACAGTCCTGAGCCACATCCTGAAGGTCATTACTCACTCTCGAAAGCTCATTTCAAAGGCCTCCTTCATCTCTTGATATTGTTAGATAGCGTGTGTGCCAAAGTGCTGCTTGGGGATCTCAATAGCTCCACGTTTTCTCTCTGGGCATGATTAGTGTGAGGTGCGGGCACCAATTTAGGCTCTGTCTACACAATGCCAAGACAGTCCGTGGAGAAATGAAACCGTCCATCACAGTGCTGGTGGTTTTAGCGACATGAGACCACGTTGTGTTGACTCATCCACCCCCGCCACACAGCTGCATTCGCTGACGATTTGAGTTCACTTTGAGTATTTCAGAATGAATCTGCTTAACATGCTAGATTTGAAATGGACCACAAACATGACATGGTCTTCACCAAATCAAACTCTAAAATTTTTCTATGTTCCACAAGCTCTGCACCCCCCGGCACAGGCTATTTTCCCTCCCACCATGATCTTGCCTAGCCCAATATGTTTGAATGCCCGGATCCACCTTTTCCTGAAGTTTTGAGGTTTTCTCTGAGACATTTTAGTATTGTGAGCCAGCATGTTTTTCTCCAACTTTTAAGTTTTCTCTTAAATCAGACGGCAGTCCAAGTGCTTTCTATTTATTACCTCGTTCAATCATTACAACTGTGCTAGGAGGCAGGGGCCACAATTATCCATGCAAGACTTTGTCTGTGCTTTGTGCATATTTCTTAGGCGTGTACCTCTCCCTTCCAAGCATTCTTCTGGGATTACCTGTGCTTCTATGGTTGAGGGCAATTGTCTGGCTGTGGGAGCTGGTCTGGCTCCCACACAGAGCAAGCTGGAAATGCTGGAGAATAATGCCCTTAGAATCTTTGAAGCAATGACAGATGAAGATTTGGTGAAAACTACCCCAGCACCTTTAGCCCTCATTGGGATAACTCTGAGGTGTCTGTTCTGCACACTTTTCTAGAATTCCCCAGCATGAGGAAGCTCCTGCTGCCCACAGGGCTGTTAGGCTGGATAACTCACCCTTCATTAACATCCTTCCCTTCCTGTCTTATGGCCCCACTCTGCTATTAGGATTTCTCAGGATCAACAACCAAAGAAAGAATATGTACTCAAATTCTTGATATAAGGTCTCATTTTCAGGGAACACAAATGAAGACGGCACATTTGTACAGATAAGGAAAGAAAAACAGAAGCCCTATTATCTTGCCCAAGAAAAGAGAGTGGGTCTGCCATTCTGGCACCAATGCATGGAGTTTCTTTTGGGCCCTGGTCCTCCTCCAACTCTCTTCCTTTAAAAGAAAGTGACGTTCCTCACCACCCATCATGTCCTGATCGGAGGAACCATGCGAGAAATTTCCGTTGGACTTGTCTTGAGAGACAGGAATGGGCTTTGAACTTTGGGATGAGGCCAACATTTGTAACTTTTTACCTGTTTTTCCCGTGCTGTATCTTTGAGGATCCTCAAGCCCAAATTTTCAGTTCAATTTTAGTTGAATACATTCTTGTGAAATTATATTTCTCCTTGCTTCATTTTATTGTTTTAACAAAATTTAATTTTGCCATTGTTTCCTGTCTCATCTTCTTTTAACAAGCATTATTGTTAGTGTGAATTATTATATCTGGATTCAATTCTTTGAAGAGAAGGTTTTTAAAAGTACATATATGTTAGGCTACATATAGATCTGTGTTGTATGCTATATATTTTTATATTATATATATTTAATTCATCTTTAATACATTTTAATACGTGTAATGCTATTTAGTGGCATAAATCTTGAGTTAGTGTGTTTATCCACATAACCTCATAGTATAAGGAACATAGTATAGTATTTGGAGCACAGCTCGGGAGTCAGACTGGGTGGGTTCAAATCTCAACTCCATGAATATTATGGGTTGTTAGGCAAGTTATTTTCCATCTCTGTGCCTCAGTTTTCTCAGCAGAATAATAATAATAATACCTAATAGTATAGTGCTGTCTTAGGGATTGATGGAGTTAAAACATATACAGTGATTAAACTTTAACTGGCAGATAGCAAATGTCTAAGTGTTTGCTGTTATTATTACTGAAACTCTCTTTGCAAAAATTATAACAGAGAAAATTATTACAGTGAAAGAGATCTGACCTAACAGACTCCATCTTGCTTCTAATCTCCAAGCTGTCATTGTTCATTCCTGGGCATAGGCTGAACCAACTTTGGGAGGAACTTAGTTTATAGCTTACCTTTGAAACAAAGATGATAACAGCCCTTTTCCCAAGCGAACCCCCTGCCTGCCTGGGGACTAGACTGTCTTTGAAGGGCTAGCAAATTAGCCACAAGATTAGAAATTGTGGTTTAGGAGTCACGCAGCTAGAGGCTGCAAGATTCTAAACTTCTCAATTTGCTCCTCAGGATAACATCACTAGTGTAAAACCTACGATCAGTGCTTGAGATATTGTGCAGATCCTGCACTTGATGGATGAGCAGGCACCACCCAGATGGATAAACTGGCTCATCTGGTCTTGTGGCCTCTACCCAGAAACTGACTTAGTGTAAGACTACAGCTTCAACTCCCTGTGATTTCATTTCCAACCTGACCAATCAGCACTCCCCATTTTTCAACCTCCTACCTACCAAATTATCCTTAGAAACCCCAATCCCTGAGTTTTCAGGAAGACTGATTTGAATAAAAATAAAACTCTGGTCTCCCATACAGCCAGCTCCGTGTGAATTAAATTATTTCTCTATTGCAACTCCCGTCTTGATAAATAGGCTCCGTCTAGGCAGTGGACAAGGAGAACCCATTGGGCATTTACATTGCAAGGCAACTCTAAGTCCAGATTATTACATTTTTTTTTTAATGAAGAATATGTTTTTCAGAGGTATGGGGAGTTGGCCCAAAAGAAAATCATAGCTAAGGTTACTTTCTGGCTGTCAGCCGTAAAGTGTGCCCTAAACTTTTCAGAAGTTTCCACATAGGAAACTGTGAATATCAGAATTTAGCAAACATGGCATCTTCTGGGGTAAAGGAGTGAGTCTCCTGTGGAGGCCTGTAGGGGTGTGTGTTTCTTCCCTCCCATAGGCCCCTTAATAAATTCTAGCTTAAATGGTAGATGTGTTTTCAATTCGAATAGTATTTACATATGCCTCACCTGGTAAACAGCACTCACACACACGAAAAATGGATTGAGGAGAAAAGCCCCTACACACTTAAGAGTTGCAAAGCAGCGGGTCACGTCAGCACTGGATTAAGCAAAGTTACTCTATGCGATCTGACACGGTTCAAGCAATGCAACGTGACAAGACACCAGCAAGTAAGCAAAAAACATGCTATTTTTGGCCCGAGTGTTCATTATCGTCTTACATGCAATGGGCTGATTTGTGATCGTGTTAAAAGGGGCACTTTTTTTTTTTCATCCTAATACTGTTACTGGCTTGCGGGTGGGTTTAGAGGACCTCTCAATGGCCTGGCCTCTCTGGGGTTTTCTGGGATTTTAATCTTTTGAATGCATGCTACAAATGAGTAGGTCACACCCTCAGTAGTTCAGCTCAGAGGCTGCCAATGTATAACAACTTTTCAAAATGAAATGCAAGCATCAGACAAAGCAGGCTGTTGTTTTGAACTTGATCAGACCATCTGAACATTTGTTTTAGTGCTGACTGGCTCAGGTAACACGATTCCACTTTTCCTCTAGAGAATGTCTGAGGGCCTCATCTACATTCCTGTGCTCACACTGGAACACATCAGGTGACTCAGATCTAGCCAATCAGAACATAGCCCACCTCTGATCAGTGACTGGCTAAAGCCTGTACATGTGACCTGACAGGACCAATGAGACTTAATTAGCCTTTTTGCTCCTGGACATTTGGAAGAGAAGCACGTGGACTTCTGTTCTCCTGGGTCTGAACCCGGAAGGCCTGTGGAGCTGCTGGGGCCAGGACGGGATCTGAGAGTGAAACTAATACAGAGGAAGGAGGACCCTAGAAAGAGAGTGAAACGGAATTACCTTACCCCTTGCACCTGGCCTGAAGGCAGTTTCCCCTGTACACTTCAATCACATGAGCCAATTAACTATCTTTCCTCTCTTTTATCTCTTTCCTTAAGTCATTATGAGGTGAGTTTTCTGTCATGGGCGACAACAACCACCACGACAAAACAACAAAAAACCTTGACTTAGGATGGCACTGAAAAGTCCAAGGCCACAAAAGATGAGTGTGGTCTTAAAGATTCCAAGCAGAGTCCCCCGCCGCCATCCCCCAATCCACTTGTTTCCTGCCCACAGAGGGAGGTGAAGCCCACAGGTTTCCAGCTGGTGCCTGGTGGCTGTGTGGGAAGGGCGACCTCAGCGTTGGGCTCCCATCAACACTTCTCCCCAGTGATGAAGGCACTGTGGCTTACTCAGCCCCTAGCGCCTATCAGCAGGAACACTTCATCACGTTGACACACTGATATGCTAAATGAATAAGTGCAAGGCACAGCGAGGTCACCGAGAAGTTAACTGAGGGGATTACAGGGAACAGTAGACACACTCCACCAGGGAGGGCTCGGATGCGCACAGAAAACGTGGCAAACAGCGCCCAGGCCCTGTGCCCCTTGGCTGTACACCCCGTTACAGCCCTGACAGCTGAGTTCTAAACAGTTAAATATGAAACTGTCAACAAGGCCCTGTCTTAATAACCAAACTTGAGGCCTTTTATCCCGGAAGATTTATGAAGTAATTTTAAAGAGATCCAAGCAAACATCTGTCAATAAATTGAATGCCGGCTACAGGATTTACAAGCAAGACAAGAATTTCTCATTAAGTGCACATTAACACGGTGGGGATCATAAATAGAAGGAGGCCAGGATGCGGAGCCTCTCAAGCTGTCATTAAAACACTATCTAAGAACTAATGAGGAAGTGATGGAAGGATACTAATGATGCCCTAGGCTCCCAGCCTTCACCAGTTTGAAGAAGGGCCATGAAGAATCAGACAGCTCTGGAGGCTGGCTGCTGGCCTGGGGTGGCTCCTTGGAGCTCATTCTGCTGTCTGCTTGGGAGGTACAGGTGTCCTCCATCCGCCGAGGTACAGGTGTCCTCCATCCGCCGAGGGACAGCAGAGGTACCCACGTGGCTCACTTCACCATCCCTATCAATGGAGTGAAATTCCCAGAACCCCTTTGGTGGTCAGCTTCTGATGGTCTCAAACACTTAACAAATATTCCCATGCCACCTACATCATTTAAGATGCTGTGCTAAATAATATTTCCACAGTGCAAGGAGGAAACTCTCGAAAGTTCTCTGTGGCTAAAGCATATCTTTGATATGCAAGACCCACAAGGCTTCATTTTTGACTGATGGTGGCAAGAGACGAGTTTGGGAAAGACCCTGGAGTACATGTTGTCCACACCCTCCCTCAACTCACCTCTTTTCTGGACAGATTATTCCTGGCATGCTTTGCCCCCAAAGCTCTCCCTCTGCCTAGAGTGATGCACAGATCAGAGCCACCAACGGCAGAAGGTCTGGGAAGCCTGAGGAGTGGTAAGACTGGAAACATACAAAGGCTAGCAGGAAGGTTGTTTGGGTCATGAGATAATACAGATCTGGTTGGGTACCTGGCAAGCCCAGGGAATATAGCCATGGGGGTCAGAACCAGTAATTAAACCAAGAGGTCACTGACTCTGTGACTGAAGTTGAGGCCTACATGATTGCCCCTCTAACCTTTAAATACATTGCTATATTATATGGATGTATTTTAGTATATCACCACATTATGTATATTACATATATATTTATGTACATATTATTTCCTTTTTTCTTCTTTTTGTCTTTCTCCCCACTACAGTGAACTTTTTATGAGGGTAAAAGCTGTTTTGTCTTGTTCAACACTGTGCATCCAGAGCCTAGAACGGTACCTGGGCATAGAGTAGGCACTCAGTAAATATTTGTTGAGTGAATTAATGAAGGACTCAGAACATTAAGATCCTGTGAGGTCAAAAATGGCCAGATAAAAAGTATATGCATAAGTAAACAAAGAGGTTGGGACTAGAGAATCTCTGTAGCAAAGGTCCTAAAATGATTAAATGCTGAGAAACATGCAAAAAATCTTCTTCTTAGGGGTGCTATCACTGATAGGTATGGTTTAGTGTGAATCCTAATCAACAGTCGAATGGATTCAGGACTGGACATAAAATGATAAAAGGAACCAGAAAAAGAGAACCAAGTTTTTTTTGCACATGGCATTTATTATCATTAGGAGTGTAAACATCATGATAGATGATTGTAAATGATAATAGCACTTCTGAGGCCTCGCCATGTGCCAACCGCTCTGCCAAGCCCTCTATCTGACACGAAAGATTCCACTTTTGATCACTGCCACTTGAAAGCAAAATGCTGGCCAGTAACACAGACTTAGAGTGATCTGTACTGGGAAGACAGTGGAAATTCAGAGAATGAAGGAAATTGCTCCAGGCTGGCAACTGGTACCACAGCAGGGCAGAGTAAACACAGGGCAAATACTTTTTAAAGAAAGTGCTTGCTCTGAAGGCGTATTCTCTGGAAGGTTTCCCACCTCACCTTGCCCAGTCTCTTTCTGCAAGGAAAAATCAAGATAGTCTGGTGGCTAAATAGATTAATGGAATATGTATTCAGATGCCATTTATTCAGGAAATAACAAGCACTTACTATAAGCCAGGCCCTGTGCTAGCAGGTGGTACTGCAATGAACAAAATAGCCTTAGTCTCTGCTCTGGTGAAGCCAAGAACCTGGTGGGGAGGAGAGGCAGAGAGCAGGCAGTTATATTAAGTCTTATGAGTGTTACGTGAAGGCATCTGTGCAGCTGTGTCACCATTTGCTAAGGATAAATGTTTCAGAGTAATTTAAAGAAGAAAAGATAGTTGTGGGTAAGTAGCTTGAGAAGCATGGTCAGGACAGCTTTCTCAGACCCACTTAGCAGGGAGGATGGTGTGTTGTCATTAATTCCTTTTGTCAGGTGCGTTGTATGTGAGGCCTCCCTGTCTTGTAGACACCCTTGAACCTGCCTTGATTTACTTAGCTATTCATTTCCTCATTCGTTCAGAAAATGTTTGATCCCTTTTCTGTGCACCATGCCTACTGCTGGCCAATGGAAACAGAGACTTGGGCACAGCCCTGGGGGTTTCCTTGATGCTGGGGGTTGAAGGAAACACCAATTCAAACAGCCAGAACATCAAGTGTTGAAAGTTATCAGCACAGTGTTAGCAGCACAGAGGCCTGGTGAATTCTATCTGAGGGACTTAGAGAAGGGATCTCAAAGTTTGGCACATGTACACTGGGTTTTGAATGTTATATAGAAGTTCATTGGGTAGAAAAATACAATCTAGGATAGATAAAAGGAACATATGTTGCTAGGGGTGGGTGGGTGGAGGAAGAGCACAAATGTGAGAGTACTTAGTATGCTGACAAAACTGCCAAGTGTTTGATGTGACTAAGAGCAAGGGAAAAGTTCTCGTTGAAAAGCTGGTGGGAAAGGAGAATCGGCAGGCCTGAAGGTGACCATTTGCTATTTTGGAGGAATCAATATGTGAAGTCCTATTAATGATGGGCTAAGGACTTTAGATTTTCTGCGTCTGCCAATGTTTTCCAAACACCAGTCATTTGTGGACCACCTTCACAATTTTTGTCCTGGCTAGCTGCTGACTTGGGGATTTCTTTTTTAAGCAGCCCACTTAAAAAAGCACTTCATTATATTTATTTTTAAAAAGATAGCTCTAAAAATACTACCACTATTCAAATAAAATGTATTCATTTGTGTATTCCCCCAAAGCATCTTATCCACTACACTTCTGGAAATATCGTTTGGAGCCCTAGGATCTGTAGTATTTTTGGAACTACGTGATCGGGTCAGAGCTTTGCTTTGCAAAGAGGCTCCTGTTGCCAATAAAAAGAGTGCTTGAGAGGGGCTAGCTGCACAGGGACCAGCCAGTGGGCGATGAGGTGAACGCATCTGAAAGGTGACAAAGTCCTGGATGAAGCGGCAGCAGTGGGGGTGAAGAGAGGGACTCATTTGAGACCCACTTCAGAGGTAGACCAAACAGGATTTAGTGGCAGATTAGATGGGGGAGAGAGGTTTGGTGGCAATTGTGATGGGCTAGACGTGGCTCCTTAATGGAGGGGCAGTTCCTGACAGCCATTTACAAAGTGATTCCATTTATATCCATCATTCACAGATGCTGGAATCTTGAGTTCTTCAGAGCCTAACGCACAGTTATGTAAGCTGCAGGAGCTGAATTCTTGGTGACGGAGCCAGCAAGATCCTTCCTGGGAAAAACTATTTACTCGATATGCAGTGTTTAGGATGGAAAAAAAAAAAAGAAACATGAATATATTATCCATCTGTCTGCCCGGCTGTGGATGCTACATAGCTAATAGAAGAAAAATTTCTGTTAGCAGCTTTCTTGGTATTTTGTAAATTTAATTCTTAGATTTTTAGCTACAGAAGTGTTATCATCAATGATAAAGGCAAACCAGGATAACTACAGTGGGAAATGGAAGTAGGTAACTGGTTCATTTCATGTAGTTTAATTTTTCAGAACCCAAGCCCCATCCCCACACACACAGGGCCAGGCAGAGGACGGCAGACACACCACCCTCCCTGCTCTGTGAACCATCTAGATGATATCAATCCATTAGACCACATAACCCATCATCTCTTTTCTTCATTTTGCTTTTGTACATAAGATCAGAATATCTTCACTTAAAAAGAAAGAAGGAAAAATAGATCCTAACAGTCATTTTAATCAGGTAGAAAGAAAAATGAAGGGGCAAAAAAGCCAAACATCTTTTTTCTCCTTCTTCAGTAGATTTTTTTTTTCCTGTAATAGTGTAATGTGATTCCTTTCTTTAGGTAAAGCAATTTGCATCACTTAGAGGAATGAAAGGAAACTACAATATCAAGTTTATCTAAACTACTGAGTGAAAAGAGACTTGAAACTCTTAACTGAAGCCAAGAGAAGCACAAATTGATGAAAAGTTCCCGTGTTTGGGAGGGAGGATTGCATACTTTCCTCTACTTGCTTTGATGTTACAGGCCCCTCTTCCATAAAACAGAAGTAAGAGTGTCTCCGGAAGTGGGCTCTAAGAGAGTTAATAAAATATTGATCATAAAGCATTCAGCACAGTGCCTGACATACAGCAAGTAGCCAGTACATGGTGGGAGGAGTTATTCCCAGTAGTCCATCTGCCATTTAAGCTCAAATTAATTTTAACAACTAGGTCTTCCATCCCTTGGTTTTCTCCATATTTTTATTTGGTAAATGTATGCACTAATACACACTTTCTGCTTGCTATGGTTTGAATGTTGTCCCCTGCCTGGCAGTATTGAGAGGTGGGGTATTGAAGAGGTATTGAATCTATTCACGGATTAAAGGGTTAATGAATGAATGGGTTATCATTGGAGTGGAACTAGCGGCTTTGTAAGAGGAAAAGAGACTTGCACATGGCACCTTAACACACTCGGCTCCCTCCCCGCGTGATGTTCTATGCTACCTTGGGACTCTGTGGAGTGTCCACATCAGCAAGAAGGCCCTCACCAGATGCGGTCCCTCAACCTTGGACTTCTCAGCTTCTGTAACTATAAGAAGCACATTTATTTTCCTTATAAATTGATCACTTTTAGATATTCTGTTACAAGTAATAGAAAACACACTAGTTCACTACCTAAAACTGAAGTACTAGAAATGGAATAATAAAACAAACATATTGTCTGGGTGTGGTGGCTCATGCCTGTAATCCCAATGCTTCGGGAGTCTGAGGTCAGAAGATCATTTGAACCCAGGAGTTTGAGACCAGCCTGGGAAACATAGGGAGACCCTATTTCTACAAAAAATAAAAAATTAGCTGGGCATGGTGGTACACACTTGTAGTTCCAGCATGGTGCACATCTGCAGCTCCAGCCTCAGTTTTGGAGGATGAAGTAGGAGGTGCTTAATCCCGGGAGGTCAAGGCTGCAGTGAGCTATAATTACGCCACTGTACTCTAGCCTGGGTGATAGAGCAAGACCCTGTCTCAAAATAAAATAAAATAAATAAAAATAAACAAACAGACTTAACCGGCACCACAGGAAATCTCCACTCTTGAGAGAACCCATCAACAAATGGCAGTGCTTCCATACAGCAGAACACTCCTCTGCAATGCAAAGGAGCAATCTGCAGACGCATGCAGCGACTAGTACAGATCACAAAGGCCTTATGCTACATGAAAGAAGCCAGTCCCCAAAGGTTAATTACTGCGGGCCTCTATCTATATACATTACTAAAAGACAAAACGATAGAGATGGAGAACAAATCAAAGGTGGACAGGGGGTAGGGTGGGGGGAGGGTGTGACTGGAGAGGGAAGCAGGAAGGAGTTTTTTGGAGGGATGGAGCTCTTCTGTGTCCTCACTGTTGTGGCCATAACACAAATCTGTACATTAATGGAAGTTCATAAAAGTGTACACCATAGGAGAAAGTCAATTTTACCACCTGATAATTTAAAAAATAAGACAAAAAGCCACCAAACACAAATCTGAGGTCTTCATTCTTGGAAGGTGCTTGCCATTTTCACAAACATAGGTTAAAAAATAAAAAGGCAGTGCCATGACATGTGTGTGTGTGTGTGTGTGTGTGTGTGTGTGTGTGTGTGTGTGTGTTTCTTTGTCAGGGGAGAGTTAGCTGGGAGAGAAAAAGAGTATAAATGTCACAAACAGGTTATATTCCCATAGCATAAAGTGTGAAAGTCCTCTTTAAGTTGTTGATTTGGGTTATGGGATGCGGTGGGATAGAGGGGTGCAGTGGGTGTGGGTTGGGGCCAACAGTGAAAGGGTCAGTATATAAAGAGGGAGAAGATGACCAACAAAAATATAAAAGCAGCACATATCATATAATGTGATTGTGATTATGTAAAAATTGGTAGTGTGTGTGTGCATGAAAACACAGCGTTGTTCATGTAGCTATGGAGCTGCCGAATTATAAGGGTATCTGTGCTATATCATTACGTGAGCCAAGCAAGTTGCTGTGTAATATGTAGAGGATGCATATTCTTCAGAAGGCACAGACAAGTCAAAACTCTGAGATACACAAACTCCCCCCTTTCCAAATGCCCAACTCCCTTATTTCAGGTGGTAAGCAGAGACAATAAAAAGTGTCAAATCATGAGAAAATTTATATTGAGGTGTGCCATGCTCCAGGTTAAATGAACACTAAACATTCTACAATGTCAGAAAAAAACTATATGTTGTTTTCTTGGTTATAAAACCTTTTAATTTAATGTTTCAACACAATTTTCTAACATTAGCTGGCTAATCAAGCCAAATACTTCTTATAGACAGCTTCAAAGAAAATATAATAATTTGCTCTATTTTCCAGATAGAAATGAAGATGGAGCCCAGTGTTTTCATGGTTAGAACGTTCTGGGGTTTTCAGAGCACTTCTTTATGGGTTACTCACAGAAGTTGCTATTGGTTTGGCCTAGTGAGTTTTGCCCACTTTATAGGCAAGGAAATTGAGACTCATGGGGGAGGTAGAATGCCTTTAATTGTTTAGAGAATAGAATGAATAAACTGTCTTTAATTTTTCAAAGTACTTTTGTGGCTATCTATGCCTCAAGATAGTATCAAGGTCTCGCCCATGAAACGTGGCCTATTTTTTATTTCCAGAAAAAATGGAAAAAAATCTATCAAAGAATGCAAGGACAACATTCTCGTAAAGAACCCTTACAAGGACAGACTGTTCCAATCTATTTGTTCTATTGGTCACAGGGTTAGGCAAGACAGACCTTTTGGTCCGGAACACACCCTGTAGTCAGTGTCAGGAATGTCGATAAGAACAAATCAAGAACACAGAGTGTTACTGGCTTTTGATACCGCAGAGATGACAGAGTTAGGACAATTTTCCCAATACTATATTTGGCAATGTGATAGAATTTATTGGAATGGCTAGATGTTTAGTTGATTTTTATTAGTTTTTCTTGGAACACTGAACATACATAGAATTAAATATAAATAAAAATGTAAAAATATGTATTTTTAAGTAAAATTGCCCAGCAAAGCTCCCTGTCCAGACTGCGATGACCTGCCACTAGCAGTATCCTGCTTTTTGGTGGTTTGATTTTCTTTTAACAGAAGCCAGTGCTGTGTTTTCTGCATGGCACGCATATGTGCTACCTCTGGGGCAAGATGATGCCCACCAAAGCGAAAGACCAGGAGGAATGGATACAAGTGGAGGGATACTACAGCTGGCTGGCACTGGGTGCCTTATCCCCATGGCTGTCCATGCGCCACTGAGCTGTGGGAAAGCTGGGATTAATTACAGGAAATGGAGGCACATCAAAGGCAAGGAACAGGCAGCTCAGAGCTCCTGGCTGAAGGATCCAAGTGGAGAAACAAATGGGGATCATGTGGGTCAACAATGGCAGTGGACAACGTGGAACGAACTGAAGCCAGTTGGAAGAAGATGAGCAAGTTGGAGTCTAGGGTGTCAAAGAGTGACCACCCGTCAAGGAATCCAGGGGCTGCATTCCCACCCTGGAGGGAAAAGGAAGGTCAGGAAAGCCATGTAATAAATGATATTAAAAACATAGATATTACTGCTTTTGTAACTTAATCAAATGCTAGCAGGGAGAGAAAAGGAGAAATAACAAAGAGATATGCACAATGAAAGATAGAAAATGGTAGAAGGAGAATGAGAGAGGAAGGCTGGAAGAGAGGGAATGAGGGAAGCAATAAAACAAAACATTAAGTTAAAAATGAATGTCAGTGGTAAGCCAGAGGGAACATCAAATCCTGCTATTTTATGTCAGGACAAGCTAACTAAACATGGATTCTACACACAGGTAATTGTAATTTACTATTTAGTGAAATTTTTAAGCACAATGGGCTTGGCACTCAATGATAAAGTGTCACAGTACACACACCTTCAGCAAGGTGATGCAGGTCTTGGGATGAAGAGATGGTATAATACTAGGAAGAGGAATGGAGAGAAACAGAGGGGAACCTCTGTGGTTTTCTAAGATTAGCGTTTTACTTGAGGATGATAAAAATTAGGGTCAGGGCTGGGTATCATGGCTCACGCCTATAATCACAGCACTTTGGGAGGCCGAGGCAGGCAGGTCACCTGAGGTCAGGAGTTCGAGACCAGCTTGGCCAATGTGGGGAAACTCTATCTCTACTAAAAATACAAAAATTTGCCAGGCGTGGTGGTGGGTGCCTGTAGTCGCAGCTACTCAGGAGGGTGAGGCAGGAGAATTGCTTCAACCTGGAGGCAGAGGTTTCAGTAAGCCAAGATCACGCACTGCAATCCAGCCTGGGCAATAGAGTGAGACTCCATCTCAAAACACAAACAAACAAACAAAAAGATAGAGCCCTGTCTCAAAACCTAGGACACAGACAGCAAGACATTTGAGGAAAGAGTATGTCAGAACAGTTACTGCCCGGGTCAGATTTGTCATTATGTTTTCAAAGAGGTGATACAAGGCTGAGGCTGAGGAACATGTGGATTTCCTTCCACTCCAGTCAGGGTGCTCCTAGCTGCTGCCTGCAAGTTCTTCCTTCTCTCTTACTGCCCCTTTCCCTCTACGCTCCTTTACCACTTCCACTTTCTCAACCTGACTCTCTCCCTCTCTTTTTCTCAATATGCAACACTCTTCAATTTTACAGAGCAAAATTCTGCTCCAGGCATCTGAGAGACTAGGATTGCTAGTGTGGCTTTTTTTTTTTTCCCGAGGTCATTCAAGTGCAAATGAGTGAAGAGTAACAGATTAAAATGCAACCCCAATTAAAATCTTTGGATGTCATAAGGCACTAATGTCAACATCTGGTTTTAGCAGCTGCAAATTTCTAGGGAAAACAAAGTTGGCTTTTCAAAATCTAGAAGCCTAAAGATACTTCTTAGAAAACTCACAGCAGAAAGACAGGAGCAAGAACAGAGGGTGGGAAGGCATAAACACGAAGTGAGTATGGAGTGGGGCCATGTGTTTCTCCCTGACGTTTATAGGTGAGAAGCCGTCTCTCATCATGGCCAGCATTTGATGGGAGGCTCATCAGAGGACCCAGGTGTTCAACTTTTAACTTATTTTTTGCAAAGCAGGTATGTTTGCAAACAGGAATTAGAGAATGGCCTCCAGCTAGATTGCAGGGAGTCCCTGCAGAGCAAACCCTTAGAGAGGAGAATCACTGAAGAAGAAAATGAAGATGACAAGGCTGTTGCTTCTTAATAAACATGATCACATTGTCAGCATGCATTATTTATTACTTTTCTTTCACTGATTTATTGTCTTAAAACATGTACTCTAATACGGAAGGGAGCACACACATGCCTACACAGATGTCCTGGTGACTTTCTTGTGTTTCACACACACACACACAAAAACACATAGCAAAACGTTTAGGAGTTCTCCATTTGACAAAATCATTATAAACGACCTAATCTGGTTTAAATTTTCCTCTTCCTCATATTCTTATTTTTCTTCCTCTTAGCAAGACGCTTACATAAAATGAAATCATCATCACTGAAAGTGATATTAGTCACCATTTTTAAGTATCATCCACGCGCCAGAGGCTTAATAATACGTGATATTTCTGATTCTGAAAAAGAAATCACATTTCACTCATTTTGCATGCACAGAAGTGGAGTGCAGAGACTTTAAGTGACTTGCCTAAAATTGCACACCTAGAAATTACTGAGCTGGGATTGGAACTATGGTGTCTGGTTGCTGGATGCCCATTTTAATTGCTAAATGTGACTGTCTCTGTTCAAGGTAACAAAGCTGATGAATTCAGGACCTGGGTCTGAACCCAGGTAACTCTGAATCCAGCACCTGAAATCTTCTCTGCTAACCACACTGCCCTTCAGCATACACATTCCTCTGAAGTCAGTCAACCCTGTTACTTCATTTTATTCTATTTATTTTTTATCTATATATAATTATATAGATAATTTTATTCTATTTTTAATTCTATTTATTTTATATATATAAATTTTTTTTCTATTCTATTTATTTTATATATATAATTACATATATAAAATAATTATATACATATAAAATAAATAGAATAAAATGAATATATGTATGAATATATATATACACACACATATATGTGAATATATATACATATATATATGTATATATATATATGGAGAGAGAGAGAGAGAGATTGAGAGAGAGAGAGGGAGAATGAAGTCTTGTTCTATTGCCCAGGCTGGAGTACAGAGGAGCGATCTCAGCTCACTGCAACCTCCGCCTTCTGGGTTCTAGCAATTCTCATGCCTCAGCCTCCCGAGTAGCCGGAACTATAGGCTCGCGCCACCATGCCTGGCAAACTTTTTGTATTTTTAGTAGAGATGAGGTTTCATTATGTTGGTCAGGCTGGTCTTGAACTCCTGGCCTCAAGTGATTTACACACCTTGACCTCCCAAAGTGGTAGGATTACAGGTGTGAGCCACCGCGCCTGGCTGACCCAGTTACATTGAATAACAACAACAAAGAAAACTTAGGTTTGGCTTTTGCTCTCCCTTGCTCCCATGACTCTGTTTTTTCTTTTTTTCTCTTTAGCTCTGAGACACAGTTCACATGCAAGACACACAACCACTTCTTGAGTCTTACACAGATTTAGATTCCCAGCATCTAGCGCTAAGAAATTGACAACTATCATAATATGTAAGTGCTATAATATGTAAATGCACTGAGCCACTATCAACCATACATAACTAAACACTTTCTTTTCCTACTTTCCTTTTCTTTCTTTCTTTTCTTTTCTTTTGCTATCCCTCCCTTTCCCTTTATGGGAATTAGTAAGAAACAGGATCACCCATCTCTAAGAACACCTTTTGCTGGTTTCCGTTCAGAGGAAAACGATTATAAAAGCAGCACTGAACTTTTCCGAAATAGTCAACATAGGGTTGGTAATACATATTATGCGGGACCTGGTGAATCAGATCAGGAATTCGTGCTGAAAAAAGGCAAGCAGAAGGATGCCAGGAGCCAGCGCTGGCAACAAAAAAACGGTGGCTCATCCAACGGAGGGTTAACCAAGGCCTGTCCTGCATAGGCTGATGGCCAGACTTGGACCTCCAACACAAACCTTCATTCACTGTATGTGTGTGTATATTTTCCTGGTAACAATGTCATGTTCCATAAGGAAAATCTGGAAGTAATGGAAAAATATAAAGATGGCTACTGCCTATGATAAATTGTACCATAACATTATAACAATATTACCCAACAGTATCTATCTATAGTTGCATTCATTTATAGTTATATTTTAGCTATAAGTGGATATAGTATGGTATAGATTATAATGTACATACTATTTTGTAAGTTCCCACTACTTAATATATGGAAACCTTTCATTTTGTAAAAATGGATTTTTTATGGTAGGTGATGATCCGTTGCACAATTTAAAACATAACAACCAATCCTGCATGCCTAAATCAAAACATTACATCACAGGTACCCCATACATATATGTATATACTGTGTACCCACAAAATTTAAATTAAAAATAAAGAGCACAGCTATGGTGCATTGTGAAAATGGTGTGCAAATAACTAAAATTTGGAAAGTATTGCTTTAAAATAATAAAAGTTATTATATTACTGACTTAAATATTATATTACTGACTTAACTTTTAAATAAATATAAACATTTATATTATAATAAACATAAATATTATTATATTATATTTAAAAATAAATATTTCCTTATTATCAGACATTGTTTCTAATTTTTCACTATTTTACCAATGTTTCACTGAATATAATTTTATATATATCTTAGTGTGGAGATTCTTATACTAGATTGCTACAAAGAACTGAGCACATGCCTGGCATGTGGGTCACCCTCCATCAAACATCAGTTTCCATGGTTTGTCCCTTGTCATCAAGGTTTCAGCTTCAGGGTCACTATCTTACCCCAAATAGCTCCTTCTTTCTATTAAAAAAATTTTTTTTGGAGACAGCGTCTCAATACGTTGCCCAGGCTCGCCTCAAACTCCTGGCCTCAAGCAGTCCTCACACCCGGGCCTCCTGAGGCACTGGGATTGCAGGCATGCACCACCATGCCCAGCCACAGCTTCTTTCTACTTACCCTCTCCCTTGTTACAATGTTTTTATATTTTTCTTTTTTTTCTTCATAATACTTAGCACTCTCTTGAAGTAAGCTTATTTCAATCCTTGTTTATCCTTGAATCCCTCACTTAAATGTAAGTCTTCTGGGAGATTTGTCCTTTTCTGTCTCATTGAACACATTTTTCTCTCTCATTGAATGCAGTGCCCAACGCTTAGTAGGCACTCAATAAGTATTTATTGAAAAATAACAAATGAATAAATACATTTTCATGTACACAGAGACCCATACATGCATCTATAGATATCATCAATATACCATCTGTAGTTTGGTTGGCTAGTTCATTGTCTCTCTTCTCTTTCTTTCCTGCCTCCCTCTCTCTTTTTCTCTTCCTTTTCTTTTTTCCCCGCTTTTCCTTCCTTCAGCCAATAATTATTAAGCCAATCTCTCTGCTAAATGTTGGGGGTACGTTCACGGACCAGACAGAACATCCTTGAAGGAGCCCGGGGTTCAGATTCCTCTCTGCCTCTCACTTCTTTCACTTCCCCTTCCTGATGGATCACTCAGAGTTCAGCCTCCACTACCTAACAGTGTGGATCCAGAAAGCCTTGTTCAGATCCTCAGGGTGCTTGTCAAGTAGCTGCAAATGACTACTTCTGACTAGACTTTCAGCTTTGGTCATGTTTTACTTTTTTGTAAAATATGCTATTTTGTTTCAAGATCTACTGCTGTCCACCAAAAATACAACTCTGTTACTAACCCTGCCAGCTCCTGAATGATACCTTTGTGGACACTAAAAACAATTTAATGGTATGTCACAATAGCAATTCACTCTGTTAATAGCCCGGCTCAATAATACTATATTGCATAAACCTCCTCTAGTCATCTGACAAATAATTCACCTTTACTCACTCCACAGTAAGATCTGCTTCACTAACAAATATATTTCTCCCCAAACCTACAGATGCTCAGCATCTCTGCCTGGTAACAATAGCTATTTTTTTTGGATGAGGTCAGTGGTGTCATGTTTCTATTACCTCTCATTGGCTTAGTCCCAATGACAATCTTTTCCCTTGTAGGGCATCAAATTAGGTGACAAGGCAGTTTTTAATTTCTCGCCCACATATCCATGAATGAATGCTTTGTGATCGCACAGGCGTAGGAAAACTGGCTTTCTTTGTGGACATCGCTCTGCCAGATCTAATCTATGATTGTGCACAAGGTTAGATGCAAGGAGTATTTATGTGGATGGGCACTAGTGTTGTTTAGGTTTATTATTATTTAAAATGGCTTCTTTCCTGGCCTGGGGCTTATGGACATTGTCAAGAGTCCCATGAATTTGGGAATTTCGTGAATGTGCATTTAAACAAAACCCAGAGGTATATTTTTACCAACCTTTGAGTGAAATTTAGCATTTCTGCTATCACAAATGTAGCCACCAAGTCATGGGCCCTGTGACGTTAGCACCAGCACAAATCATAGATATCTGCATATCACATTACAGTTGTTGCAGCAATATTGAAATATTGCTGACACATATTGCTATTTCAAAATTGTAGTTATTAAGCCCAATGATAGATTTTGTTATCTAATGTGTTAATAAAGAAGCGAATCTATAACTGCATCAGAATTTGTTTTTTTAAAAAATATTTTGGTAACTGCATTCCTGTATAATTAGGTGTTTGGGTAATCTTTTATATAATTGATGCATTCAAAGATGGTATTCCGAAAAGGGGTCCATAGGCATCAGCAGACCACCAGGGGATTGCCTGCTAATATGAAATACTTAAGAACCCCTGCAGGAACATATGGTGGGAAACAGCCTGAGATTGGAAGCCAGGCCCATCTGGGCTCAATTTGTGATTATTCAATAAAAGTAATACAGCAAGCACCCAGAAAGTGCTTGCCAAGTGCCAGGCACTGTTCTAAAAGCTTCACAGGCATTACATTCATTTCCCCTTTGTAATCGTTCTGTGAGTGTCGTTCTTTTACTATATTCTACTTTAAAAGAAAAGGAAACTGAGGCTCAGAGAGGGTAAGTAACATGCCCAAGGTCACTCAGCAGGTAATGGTGAGAAATGAGACTTATGCCTAGGGAGGACTTGCTGTTGACTTCTCTCCTCTATGGCCTTTCACACTATCTCTTTGTAATTAGAAATAATTAGCAATAATATAAACCATTAGTAACAATACAAACAAGAGCTTTCTATGCAACATTCATTTACTCCTCAAAATCACCCTGCAAATTAATCATTATGATTATTATCATTCTCATTTTTGAGACGACAAAACTGTGATCCAAGAGAGGTTGGGTAAATTGCCCAAAGTGATATAGCTTGAAAGTTATGCCAAATCCAGGTCACTGCCTGCTTTTGTAAATAAAGTTTTATTGGCACAGAGCCACACCTATTTGCTTACAAATTATCTGTGGCTACTTCCCCTCAACAGCAGCAGCGTTGAATAGTTGGTGCATGGTCTGCAAAGCCTAAAATGGTTACTATTTGGCCCTTTACAGACAAATTTTGCTAATTTCATAATGACCGTGTGTTATGCTGACTCTCTGGCTGTGTCTGTCACTTTCTGGGCTGTCAGTGTGGCCCTGGGAAAGAAGTCACCTACATCTCAGTGTCTTCAGGTGGAAAACGGGCATGTAGTGACATCAACATCTTAGGATGGTCTTGAAGATAAAATGCAAAGAAAGAGTTTAGTATAGGTCCTGGTACATGGCAAAGGTTCAGAAAGTTTTTGTTGCTATAAGATGACTGTTATTATAATTTGAGCCTATTACCAGGGCTTCATGCCATATTCTAAAAAGTCTAATCATCCATAAAGCCAAGTGGGCAATTCCTGGTCATGCTGATGCATGGAGAGAGCTCCTCCTGATGCCAGGTTTGCATTTAGCTCTTCGAAAATGTGATCTGGTCTCAGATCAGGACAACACTGCCCTCTGGAACAAACCAGTCACTGATCAGTGACTTAGTTCTTCCAGGTGCATCAGCACTGCTTGAGCAGTTTGCTCGATAGGAATGAAATTCAGCCTCCAAATGGATTCAAGTGATTGGGACTAAACCTGGGTCCCAAGCTGCCCAATAGAAGCCTGACTGCAGATATGCAGTGAGGTTCAAACCCAGTGGAAAACAGTACAGTCAAGCAAAAGGGATCCCCAGAGGGTAGTGAAGGGCTGGCCCAGGGAAGATAGCAGGATTACATGAAAACGCATTTTTTTAGAAGGAAAGAATGCCAACCATATTTCCCTGCATGCTGCTGCCCAGGGAAACACTGGCTGGTGCTAAAAAGAAGTTGTCTTCCCTAAGCTATGTCAACAGAGGAAAAGAGAAAATTAAGATGATTACATATGTTTAGGAGAAATTAGGGTGTTTTGGCTTGAAGTTCGCTTTCTCTATCAACCATATTAAGCAGGCAATTACCCAACACTCCATTTGGCCTGGAATATGCTGCATTAACATGGATAATTATTTTTAAAAGTGCCTTTAAAAAATTAAGGAAGGCTGGGCGTGGTGGCTCATGCTTGTAATCCCAGAAATTTGGGAGGCCAAGGTAGGTAGATCACAAGGTCAAGAGATCAAGACAATCCTGGCTAATATGGCAAAACCCCGTCTCTACTAAAAATACAAAAATTAGCTGGGCATGTTGGCGTGTGCCTGTAGTCCCAGCTACTCAGAAGACTGAGTCTGGATGGCTTGAACCTGGGAAGCTGAGGTTGCAGTGAGCTGAGATCATGCCACTACACTCCAGCCTGACAACAGTGTGAGACTCTGTCTCAAAAAAAAAAAAAAAAAAAATTAAGGCAGTAGAATCATGCACCTAGGAGTCTAGTTTTGGAACTAGGCATGTATGGGTTCAAAGCCCAGCCGCCTTACTTTCAGGCTCTGATCCTACACAAATTGTTTCATTCTTCCAGCTTCAGTTCCATAATTTGGGAAATGGGGTAGTGCTTGTATTATGGACCCCAATACATCAGTTCTCTATCTATGCCCTTTGCCAGCTAACTTAATCATGTCTTCCTCCTCTGATTGTAGGCTTGACTCTGCCGTGTTGCCTATTGGGATGTTAGCAAGTGTGATGCAAACAAAAACTTGAAAAATGCTTACTTGAATGGACTTTTTCACACTTTCCCCCTCAGCCATTGCTATAAGAAGAAAATGCCCTGGTTAGCCTGCTAACACAATTACAGATGTGTGATATGGGACCAACTTGTCACAGTCATCATGGTTGAGGCTTTCCTAGATCAGCCAACCGCTAGTCAATCTCCTAAACATGTCAGTGAGCCCAGTCCAGATAGGCAGAGGCTGTAAGCCTTCACGGAAGATGATCATAGATTTATCAAGAAGACCATCTGAGATCAGCCCAGTTCTAGCCCAGGTTGTCTGTATTCCACAGACTGGTGAGCTAAAAAAATGTTAAAGTTTATGGTACTGAGATTTGGAGGTATTCGTTATGGGGCACTGTCCTGTCAACAGATAAATGATATGGATAAGGATATTTACTTCATAGAAGTTGCTTCAAAAAATAAATGAGACAATACCTCGTGAGGTCCAGCATGGAGTTAGCGGAAAGGCGTCTGGAGAAGCCAGATTTGTGACTGTGGGAGATACTTCTCTGAGATATTAATCTGTGTTTTGTCCCCGACCTGTTCATGTAGTTATGGGTGGTGTTTCTTATGTCAGGGAAGGGAAGTGGCAGAGTAGAAATCAGAAATACCCAGTACCTCCTCCCAGTTTTTACTTCCAAAAGTTTAATCTCTAGGGAAGCTTAGAGAATTTGGAACAGAAATAAAAGAAAATGTATTTAATCAGAAGTCGGGGTTGAGCATGGGTCTTCCTGATGCCCAGTTCCTCACCAATTCCAGATGAAAAAGATTCCACTTTGGCTAGGAGAAGAGGGAGGAGGAGAAACTGCTCAGCAAATGAAAGCTAACATCCCAGGGATTCAATGTCTTTGGCAAGTCTAGGCAGCCGTGATACCAGAGGCAGCTTTGCCAAAAAATGTCTGTCCTCCAAGCATGGCACAGATGCCACAGAGAGCATCTTGCCTGGCGTGATGAATGTGTCACCGTAACCCAACCAGCTGTACATCCTTCCAAAGAGCTTCCCCCTCTTCCCTCCAAACACCATGGGCTGGAGTACTTTCTAGATTCCTGGCTCAACTTTAGGGAAAGAGGACCCTGTAAAAGATTAAAGTTAAAGCCTTCTGTTTGCCTTGCTAGAAATAGAAATTAACTCAAAGTCTGGAAGATAAAAGTGGTCTTATTTGTAGATCTTTCATTTTTTGCCCTAAAACATATTCAACTAGATGCTACTGCTGATGATGTTGATGACGATGATGCTGTGACGGTTTTTGATGATAGAAGAAATCACTGTTGGTTTTTTTTTTTTGTAGGTGGGGTCTCACTCTGTCACTGAGGCTGGAGTGAAGTGGTGTGATCTTGGCTCACCACAACCTCTGCCTCCTAGCTCAACTGACCCTCCCACCTTAGCCTCCTAAGTAGCTGGGACCACAGACGTATGCATCACAGCTGGCTAATTTTTTGTGTTTTTGGTAGAGACAGAGTTTCACCACATTGCCCAGGCTGGTGTCTAACTACTGAGCTCAACTCATCTGCCAATCTCAGCCTCCCGAAGTGTTGGAATTACAGGCATAAGCCACCATCCCTGGCCAGAAACCACTGTTTTTAACATTCAAATACCACCTATGTTGGTAAGAAAAGTGGAATATTTGCAGCTAACATTGATGATATTTCAAGCAACATCTATCAGTAGACTATCTCATTTTCAATAGATCACTTGCTGGGAGGGACAGAAGAGAGACAACAAGACTCACTGCTCCACTACTCTTGTGTAATGACCTTGACTTCCCCAAGAAATGTAGAGAAGTCTCTTCCACAAAAGCCACACAGTCTTCAGGCTGTATCTGGCTGGGAAAAGTGTTTTTTTTTTTTTTTTTTTTTTTTTGAGTTGAGTTTTTACTCTTTTACAAAACAGTATCAACTGTTAAAAATCAGAAAATATCTGTCCCTCAATGAAAGGAATCCAGATTTTTGGCTTCTCTTGAAAAGAAATAAAGGGGGAAACTTAGCATCCCACATAGTAACACAAAACAAGAGCTGAGCACAGTTGCTCCCTCTAGAGGCAATGCATCTTCAGTTTACCACAGTCCCCACTGCTCCCTGCAGTCTTTCCAATTACAGGTGCAGTGTCAACTGCCTGACATCATTGTTCAGAGTAGACTGAAACTTATTTGTACTCATAATCCTCTGAAAAGTGGAAAAATAAAAGCTAGACAATGAGGGCTACATATTTCTTGCCCACTGCCTCATTTACTTTTCTTTCTTTATTTTTTTTTACTGGATTTGGGGCATCAGGATTACAAATTTAGGATATTGTAGCCCTATATTTAATCCTTAAGATGATTTAGTAATGAGATGTATACAAGTTCTAAAGGAAGACAATTTGAGACAGACTCTATTGTTTTCACAAATACCTTCACATGTTACACACACACACACACACACACACACACACGGAGTAACAGTAAAAGAACTACTTGTAAACAATACTGATTTTGTCTGTCTGAAGCATTTTTAATTTTTCCCCAAATAGAAATATGTGTTTTCCAAAGAGTCCTACCTATTTGCTGGGGAAAAAAGTCGATCACTGGAACTTTACTAAGAGTCTGAAAAGACAGCAAAAATGTTGTGGCAAAGGGAAAAAAAAAAGAGGCCATTTGTAAAGAAGAACTATTTGTATCGAATATCATGAGAAAATAAGTGCATCATGACAATTTTGTACATCTTCTATGATTTGATTGTCAGTAATGAAGCCCACAGGAGAGTGATAAATGTGCAGAGGAAAAGTATCTATTTCACTTATATGGCAAATTATGCAACTCAGGGCTTGATAGCACTTGGCAAAATACAAATGTGTTTGAATGGAATTCAAATTGTTGCTCTTTGCCTAAGACACAGGTAATATCACCAGGGGTCCTGTCTTTGGATTTTTATAAGAGGTAAGAGTTTAAGTAATAGGAGCAGTATTACAAAATTGCCTTTAAACACTGAAAACATTTTTACTTTGTTACAGGGTGTAATTTCTACTTTTTCCCTCTAATGGCTCATATACAGAAAATGATACACTAATGCAATTTTTCAAATTTAGTTACATTTTTTTGTGTTCTAAAATTATATGTTCTCGTCATTTGCCCTGTTTGTCAGTCTCCAGAATGCATTTATTTCCCCGTTCTTACAGTTCCATAATTTATCTTCTTGTCACAGAACTTTCATAAACTTTTTTTTTTAAGATACAAAATAGTTGCAATAAACTCTGACAAAAATGCTTCCAGTTCAACTTTTGAAATCTTTCAATTATGTTTTGAACGATTATCATACTTTGTAGTGTCGCAGTGCTGTGAAATCTCTGCGGAGTGACATCTTACCAGGTTAGGTGAAAAAATTACTTGAAAAGAGACGCACTTCAAACCATTTATGTTTTTTTTTTTTTTGCCTTTTCACTTTGGAACCTACGGATTCATATTCATGCCCATGCCATGCAGAGAAGGGAAGAAAGGAATCATGAAATGAGAATTGTATCCATGGTGGATGGAAACACTATTGAATCAAACTCCAATTATCTAGATGGGATGTGGGAGGGAAATTGTATGTTTGTAATCCTTTGAATACCAGAGGAAAATATAAATAGGAATCCATAATTAGAGGGTCTTATTAAAAACAAAACAAAACAAAGCAAAACAAAACAAAACATAGGAGTCTCAAACAGTTAGAAATGCTCAATATTAGATTTAGAGCCTTTGGCTACATCCTCTTTATCATGAGAAGATTTTCAGTGGACATCCACGTTAGCTAGCAGGCTGTGCCACGAGGTTTTCTGTGATGCAAAGGGGAGAAATGAAGCTTTAAGAAGCCCCAAGACCTGTGCCATTCCACGGAAATACAAAGTGAGCCCCGTATGCAATTTATCATTTTCTAGTGGCCATATTAAACAAGCAAAATTAATTTTAATAGTACATTTTATCTAACTCAATATATTTCAAATGTTGTCATTTTAACATAGAATTGAAATAAACATTATCGGCCAGGCGCGGTGGCTCACGACTGTAATCCCAGCACTTTGGGAGGCTGAGGCGGGTGGATCACGAGGTCAAGAGATCGAGACCATCCTGGTCAACATGGTGAAACCTCGTCTCTTCTAAAGATACAAAAAAATTAGCTGGGCATGGTGGCGCGTGCCTGTAATTCCAGCTACTTAGGAGGCTGAGGCAGGAGAATTGCCTGAACTCAGGAGGCGGAGGTTGCAGTGAGCCGAGATCATGCCATTGCACTCCAGCCTGGGTAACAAGAGCAAAACTCCGACTCAAAAAGAAAAAAAAAATATCAATGGGATCTTTCACATTCTTTTTTGCATATGACATCTTGATAGTCCATGTGTATTTCATACAGCTTATCTCCATCGGGATTAGTGACATTTCCAGCATTCAACAGTCATATGTGTTCATTGTTACCATGCTATGCAGTATAGCAGTGGACTCTCTCCCCTTCACTGCACTGAGGGTTCTGAGCTCCCACAGAACTTGACTTCTCTTGCCGTAGCACTTATCATCATGTCTTACAATGCCTCATTTAGTTGGATCTTATCCCTATTTGCTTAAGTTTGATGGCAACTGGCAACAGATCCAGTATACTCATTGATGTAGCATGAATATCTAGAACATAGCAGCTCTTATTGAATAAATAAGTGAATAATTAAATGAATGTATGCATTTTCTTCTGTGGAGAAATAGATCTTCTTGGCAAGGGGAGAATCTGCGCTGGAGACTCAACGAGTACCCCACTGACAGGGTTTGGATCTGTCACCCTAGCAAATCTCATGTCTAATTGTAAACCCCAGTGTTGGAGGTGGGGCCTGGTGGGAGGTGGTTGGATCATGGGGGTGAGTGTCTCATGAATCGTTTAGCACCATCCCCTTGGTGCTGTTCTAATGATAGTGAGCTCTTGTGACATTTGGTTGTTTTAAAAGTGCGCAGCACCTGCTCGCTCTCTCTCTCTCACTCCTACTTCAGCTATGGGATATGTGTTCTCCCCTTTCAACTTCTGCCATGATTGTGAGCTTCCTGAGCCAATGCCAAAATGCCAACATCATGCTTCCTGTACAGCCTGTGGAACCACAAGCCAATTAAACCTGTTTTCTTTATAAATCGCCCAGTCTCAGGTATTGCTTTATAGAAATGTAAGAATAGACTAGTACACCCCCAAGATGCCTTTCTGGTGTGGCCATTCTCTGGCTATTCTGAGTGGTGGCTGCTGGCTGCCTACAGCTTCCCCCTTCCAGAAAATTGTTCCCAGAGGCTGATAGCAGTCACCCACCTGGGAGGTTAAGAAACCTGTCTGACACCCATAACAGATGACTGGCTGACATTGGGATACACCAATCCAACCCCTTGCCTTGAATGAGGACAGCTCCACTGGAGTTTATTTTCCAGAGCCCTCTGCCTGTGCATCAGACCAAGGTCAGGTTTTCCCTGAGACCACACCCTCCCTCCACTCTTTCTCCTGCCCTGTCCTGCTTTCCTCACTGTCTCACATGCTTTTGTTTTGTTTTATTTTTTTCCTGAGATCTCTCCTTCTATAAATCACCACCACCCAAATCCCTGCCTCAGGCTCTGCTTCAGTGAACCTCACCTAAGACACTAGGATTTTCTTCTTCTTCTTTTTTTGGTCATATTTTAACTCTTCTTCCCATCCCACTCCCCTAAAATTAAAATCTATCTATTTCTTACAAAATTTCTCCTAAATCTTCCCTCATTAACCCTCAAAACTATCAATACACTGCTTCGTAAGAACCATTTACCCCTACAGCATAAGCTTGAAAAAGCATTTGGCTCCTCTATCTGGATATCTCTTTTAACCCATGAATGCACTGGTAAATTATCTAAGCATACGCATCAAACAGCAGTGATCAAGAGCAAATTCCATCACTGTACAAATTCCACAATTCTCCTGAAAGATACGAAGGATGATAATTCTGCCACTTCTCCATGTGGCCCAACTGTAATGCAGCTGTGACAAGTCTTTATGAAAATACAGACTACTCATCCTTCACATCCAGCTGCCATTTCAGCCACTTAGTAATGGAGAGAGACAGGTGGATTGAGGGAAATCATGGAAAGACATTGGATTAAGCAGTGAGAAATATACTGAATCTGTCCACTGCTTGGCCAAAAGACAGGAAGAGAGAGAGCTACTCAGAACCCAACTGGTGCTTTGAATGCACTTGCTTTTGCCATGATCATGGCTTTAGAATGTGGTGTATCAGTTTATACTCCCAAATAACTGATTGATGCCATTAACAAGCCTTGGGACTTCTGAACTTGAAGGTGTTTCTTCTCGGAACACTCTTGATCTAAATATTTGCACAGCTGGCTCCCACTTTTCACTTGGTCCTCAGCTCAATCTAGAACTGTTTCCTTCTCCCAGTGTCATTCTTGAATGCATAACCATGTCTTACGTGCATGAGGCCACTTAGCACTGGCTGATTTTCTTACGTATGCAACCATTGTCTGTCCCCCTTCACTAGAGAGGAGGCTCCTGAAGGGCAGGTACTTTTGTCTCTCTTGTTCATTTCCAAGTTCTTAGTGCCTAGAACAGAGCCTAACACCTTGTGTGTGCTTTATACTTATGCATTAAGTGGATGAATGACTTAAGTTAGTTTAGCTAACTCCAAGTTGTTCTTGAGAAGGAAGATATGCCATATGTTATCTCTTGCAGACAGTGATGATATTGGCCAGAAACCTCTATATGGAGCTTACTAGGTGTTAAGAACTTCATACTTGTTCTTATTAAAATTCATATGTTGTAATTCTAACTCCCATTGGATGGTATTGGGAGGTAGGGCCTTTGGGAAGTACTTAGGTCATGAAGGTAGAACCCTCATGAGGGGACTTATGCCCTTATAAGAAGAGGCATGAGAGAACTTGCACTGAAGCATTCTCTCTCTCTCTCTCCCTCTCTCTCTCTCTCTCTCTCTCTCTCTCTATCTATCTGTCTCTTTTCCTTTTTCTCTACCCTATCCTCCATCCTGCTCTCACTCTCCCCCATGAGGAAATCAGGAGGAGGGCCCTCACTAGAACCCAACAATGCTGGCATGTTGATTTCAGACTTCCAGCCCCTGGAATATTTAAACTTGCTCAAATGTTTGTTGAGCAAGCCACTCGGTCTGTGGTTCTTGCTACAGTAGCCCAGACTGACTAAGGCACTAGCAAATACAAAGAGCTTTATCATCGACCTTCTCATTGGCAGTCTTAAAAATGCATTCAAAACAATATACTAAAAATGCAATCTAGGGCTCTGGCTCAGCGGGCTTGGATGTGGTGCTTGTAGCTCCCCAAGGCAGGGGTCTTATTGAAGACACTTTTGACATAAGTGTATGGTGGCAGGTGGAGGGGGATGAAGGGGGTTATGGCTATGTTCACGAGTGTTTGTGCATGGGTGTGCCTATATATTATCTTCAAAGGCACCATTTGGTAACAACAGCAGTATCTGTGCTTCATATTTATTAATTAATCCATGAATTCATTCATCCAACAAACATTTATTGACCACCTTCTCTTTGCCAGACATATGGACTTGCTTTTCCTATAATGGGGAATCTTATATTGATTCTTTGCTGGGCTCCTGCTAGGCTTTATTTATTTATTTATATTTTTAATTTTTTGTGACAGAGTCTCTCTCTGTCATCCAGGCTGGAGTGCAGTGGTGCAGTCTTGGCTCACTGCAACCTCCACCTCCAGGGTTCAAGCAATTTTTGTGCCTCAGCCTCCTGAGTAGTGTAGTTGGGACTACAGGGGTGAACCACCACATCTGGCTGATTTGTGTATATTTTTTGCACACCATGTTTCCCAGACTGGTCTTGAACTCCTGAGCTCAAGAGATCTGCCTACCTCAGCCTCTCAAAGTGCTGGGATTACAGGCAGGAGCCACCACGCCCAGCCCTGCTGGGCTTTAGAATAACAAAACCATATCTGCTAAACAAACAAACAACAACAATAAAAAAAATATGAAACAAATGGATGCTTCCTGGAAGGTCAGTAATTCACTCAGCAAACATTCATGGCATGATGCTCTGAACTAGAAATTGTGCCAGCCACAGAAATGATAACAGCAAGAAAACAAGCAAACAGCCATGGCTTCCCAAGCAGACAGAGTTCCCATTCTGGTGGGGCAGATTGGCTGCAGTCAAATAACCGCATGCAGAAAAGTAAAACTGCAGCTGTGGTAAGCACTACCGAGAAAAGTTAGTCAAGATGAGCATACTGGGAGGGGACTGGCCCATTTGGGGGGCCAGAGGAGGTTCCCTGAAGACATAGGGTCTCAATTATGAGAAGAAGACCACCAGAGATATCAGGAGGTAGGTAGTGTTCATGCCATGGAAAAGGGCTTGCAGGACCTCAGAGTTCTGCAACTGCAGGCGACACTATTCACACTGCATTTCTGTGATCAGTTTCCCCTAAAATTGTGCAAAATGGCTTGAGACCAGTTGGACAAGTGGCTTGTGTACCAGCAGTGGGGTGGAGGGCAGGAGCAGGAGGCTGGAGTGCTTAAGGAACTGAGAGATAATGAGGGAGGCTGTAACCAGGGGAGTGAGGAGGACACTGGAACACCCAGAGAGGCCGCCTGTGGAAAGACATCACATTCTTCTCTGAAAGAGATTTGCATTGCAAAAGGAACCACCAGGTAACTGAATAATGATTTGCCTATTAAATAAAGACAAAATAAGCCACACAGCCAAACACGAGGGCAGCTCCCCTCCCTCCTTAAATTGTGCATTTCTCTTTCATCATTTTGAAAAATGTATATTTAAAATAGTATTATATAATGTAATGCAATCAATTAATAGCAATAGATTATTGATGCATACAGAATCTCTAATTCTGATAAGAACCATCAAAGATTATCTTCATTTTGCAGATGAGAAAACTGAGGCTCAGAAAGATTGCAGAACTAACTGGTATTAAGGAAGAGAAGTAATGCAGCACAAGACTGATTTCACTACAACACCTGTCTCATGATAGGTTGGTTTCCTTGACTGTAACGACAGCAGCCCATTGGTTTCCCCATCGTTGGATGGAATCACTTATCCACACCAACATCCATCCATCCATCCATCCATCCATCCATCCATCCATCCACTCATTCCTTTGTTGTTCTTTCATTCAATATTAACTCATAAGTTCTCATTTTGATCCCCCAAATCCTGCTTATGTGCCTCCCCTTCTTCCAATTGGAGTTCCTCTCTCCACCACTAGCCTTTGCAACTGCTCACCTGCCTGGAATGTGCGTCTCTTCCTCTCACCTGACTCCTCCTCTCACCTCATTCTGCCCAAATATCACCTCCCTGATGACCTAATTGAAACACCTGTCCCCTCGCCACCTCTGCACCTCACTACCATTCTCAATTCTTTTGCCCTGTGTCACTTATTTATTTATTTTTGTCATGCCACCTGATTAGTCTGTTCTCATGCTGCTAATAAAGACATACCTGAGACTGGGTAATTTGTGAAGGAAAGAGGTTTAACAGACTCACAGTCATCCCACATGGCTGAAAAGGTCTTACATTCATGGTAGAAGGTAAAGGAGAAGCAAAGGTACATCTTACATGGCAGCAGGTAACAGAGTGTGTGCAGGGAAATTGCCCTTTTTAAATGTATCAGATCTCATGAGACTTATTCACTACCATGAGAATAGCAGGGGGAAAGATCTGCCCCCATGATTTAATTACCTCCCACTGAGTCCCTCCCACGACATGTGGGAATAATGGGAGCTACAATTCAAGATGAGATTTGGGTAGGGACACAGCCAAACTATATTGCCACCAAATAGTCTAAAATTAGATCACATATTTATGGCTTCCCTCTATTCTAGGAGGTAGCCTCAACAAGGACAAAACTTTGTACCCCCACATGCAGCACAGTGCCTGACGCAGTATAGGGCCTCCACGAGCATTTGTTGAATGAACAAATGAGGAAGCCTAACAAGGTAACGGGGGCCACCCAAATGCGTAAGACTTGGTCCCTGCAGGGACACTTCATCCATCTCAGTGGACACCAGCCACTGAGAATGAACACTCCCACATGCAAGGAAGAATATGTGAAACCAAATCCAGGATTTTTCCTGCCTCTAACGTCCATCCTCAGAATATCTGGGCACAAGTTTAAAACATCGGTAACTCTTATGTAGTACACACATGCATTGTTCCTGTTTCAGACTTTGCTGGAGGCAAATAAACACATACCCCAGGCATCAGATAATTTAAGCAGAAGGCCTAAATAATCACCCCTCTCTTTAACCACCTCCTCTCTGGAGAATTTCAGTGGAAATTAGGGTTGTGTGTAAACTCCAGAGACTGCCTCTGTCTGAGCACGAGCAGCCATTCGGGGAAGATCCAGGGCGGCAGAAAGAGGTCACAGTGCCGACACACCACCAAGTCTGCACCGAGAAGCCCATTTTGCACCCCAAATTTCTAACTCGCTGATAGAGGTGCCCAACACATGTAATTTAACCAGATTGCCCTGGAACAAGCTGTGGTAGCTACTATTTATGGAGTGCTTACTGTCTACGGAATAGTTTGCATTGATCATCTCGTTTCTTCTTTGTGACACATTGTGGGACTGGTACTAGATTATTTCTCCTTTATAGATGAGAGTCTGCAGTTTAGAGAGATTTTGTGATGTGTCCAAGGTTCAGCAGCTGTTAGGCTGAAGACCAGGTATAAACACAGTTCCAAAGCCCAACTTTTGAGCACTCATCCGAGACTGTCTCTTCTTCGGATGCTTTGTGCATACTGGTCCATAAAACACATATAAGTAAATTAGAATAATCAAAGATACAAATTTATAAGAGATCAGAAAAGTAAGAGTCTTGGGCAAAATGGAGCCAAGCAACCAGCATCCATTCCAGAAATGTGTATGGACTTTTTTTTTTCTAAGAGACAGGGTCTTGATCCATTACCTAGGCTGAAATGTGGTAGCATGATCATAGCTCACTGCAGCCTCGAACTCCTAGACTCAAGTGATTCTCCTGCCTAAACCCTCAGAGTGGCTGAGATTATAAGATATATGTCACTGTGCCCCCCTGACTGTATGGACTTTTTTTCTTTTTTTTGAGGTGGAATCTCACTCTGTCACTAGACTGGAGTGCAGTGGCATGATCTTGGCTCACTGCAGCCCTTGCCTCCCAGGTTCAAGCAATTCTTCTGTCTCCTGAGCAGCTGAGACTACAGATGGGTGCTGCCACACCTGGCTAAATTTTGTATTTTTAGTAGATACAGGGTTTCATTATGTTGGCCAGGATGGCCTTGATCTCCTGATCTTGTGATCCACCTGCCTCGGCCTCCAAAAGTGCTGGGATTACAGGTGTGAGCCACTGTACCCATCCTGCACCTTTTTTTGGGTACCATGCATTGAGAGGTGTCAAAGAGCCACTGCTGAGTAAAATCCAGATAATCCATACACTTCTGGATCCCTTTATGAAATTCAGACATGACTGGGGAAAGCACCCTTATGTAAAACACTAATACTTACTAATTTGTGGTAAGAGGAGAAGCCTAAGGTATTAAAAGCATATAGTAAAAGGGATTAACCTAGGCTTAAGGACTGCCAAATTTCGTTGTTCTTCAGACATACACTCAGAATCAATTCTAGGACACATTTTTCTGGGTATTAAGGCACATTCTGGGTACAGAATGTGTCCCCCTCTTAGATATTCTGAACCTCTCTTTAGAACTTCTAAACAGTTCTAGTTACTTCTATTATCTGAGAGCAGCAAATATATGCACAGCCCAGCCAGATACATGCCAGCACACAGCATCGGCAAGTGGCAATCAGGTAAATGTTAGATATATGAGTGCTTATAAATAAACATCCAATACACTAAACAGCAATAAACTACAATAAATAAGTGGGTTTAATATGGCTAGATACACAAAACTATTTCACGGAGATAAACAGCAATGGGCTAACAAATATCCAAGTATAGAGGGGAAAAAATAAACAAATTCTAAAAAGAAAGAGAAGAAAAAAAGAGAAAATTTCCCTCCAGGGATTGCTGAAAACGTCAACAGCATCATTCTGACTGCATTCTCAGTATATGTCAACTCTGCTAATCTGTTGTAAGCTATATTCTCTACAGACAGATATAACACCAGAGAGCACATTAAGACCACCTATTTCTATTTCCCTGACACCTGACTTCTCCTGCAGTGTGCCTCCATGGCAAAGAGGGAATCTGAGGGCTTATCAAATGTGCAATCTTCCTGCAAGCCGAGGCTGATATTCTCAGGGTTTGCATAACCTGGAACTTGCAAATGATGGGTCCTGCCAGTTTAACTGGTGCCTTCCACCCTTGCCCTGCCCTTTTCTCAGGCCCCAAACCAGGGGTTACAAAAAGTCCAATATCTTTGATAAAGACTATTAAAAAAAAAAGTAGGTTATTTTCAAGCTTGGTCATGTAATCTCAATAGATGCGATTTATGTTTCATCAAAAATGTATTTCCAGCCAGGTGTAGGGGCACATGCCTGTAATCCCAGCGCTTTGAGAGGCTGAGGTGGGCAGATGACTTGTGCTCAGGAGTTCCAGACCAGCCTGGGAAACATGATGAAACCCCATCTCTATAAAACGTACAAAAATTAGCCAGGTGTGGTGGTGCACAACTGTAGTCCCAGCTACTCAGGATTGCTTGAGCCCAGGAGGTCAAGGCTGCAGTGAGCCACGATCATGCTGTTGAACTCCAGCCTGGGCAACAGAGTGAGACTCTATCTCAAAAACAGATGAAAAAAAAATGAATTCTTATTAGGATCATCCCTAATGTGAATACGATTTTGAGAACAATTGGAATGAAGGCTAGAAAAAGTAGAAGACCAGAAGGGGCAGAAGAGAAATATGTCCTTGCAGTCAAAACTGAGGCATTAAAATGGACTTAATGGCAGTTCAGTTGCATAGGATTTCACTCTCGGAAGGGGTTCTGTGGTCGCCTTCTTGAAGAAATTCCTAATAATTGTGTCTGTGAATTTGTGTGTTTTGTTAACTGAAGTCCAGTGGGACATAAGGCATGAGTTGGGGCTTGGAGACAGGCTCCTACGTGGTTCTGCTCTCCCTACTCCCTAAGCAGGGCTCTCAGCTGGTCCCTCCTGCCCTCTAGTGACCTAGGCCCCACCTGGATTCCTCCCCTATCCCTGCCTTGCTCCTGTTGCCTCGCTTTGCCTGGGTGGCAACTGGGTCATGCAGGTGGGGGAAGGCCCATCTTCTGCCATGGTTCTCAGTTCTTGGTGAGGTCTGAGGATGGGTGTGGAGATGGTCAGGGTTAGACATATGCTCTGCAGTATCTCAGGATGGGACAAGGCGGTGGCAGCACCAAAACATGGTAGGTGGGGCCTCTTGCCCATCCTTGACCCAGGTGGTGGGATAACCCCCAGAGACTGGAAGCAGCAGAGCATGAGGGAAGAAAACATTGACTTTCCTGGCCCAGCCTGGGGCCTGTGTTTCCATTTTGCACCGGGCCCCTCTCATTGGCTTTGGATTAGAGAAACAACATGAAAATACATAGGGCTGTGAATTTCTTCCACTCCCCCTTACAATCAATCCTGGTGTAGTCACTGAGGCTTTGCACCAATGTTCCAGCTCTCTTCTCTGTGGATGTGTTAGAATTGCACTTTGATGTGCCCTCGAAATGACATGTGGCCACCCGACTTGCTTTTCCACTCTGGGAGGAGATTTAAGAGCTGATTCGTATCTCCTTTCTCTGTCATGGTAAGCACCATGTTTCAAAGGGCGGATGCTTTATCAGTCTGTGCCCGGAATGAGAATGACAGGGATCAGAGCCCCTTTCAGGAGTAAGAAATAAACTTTTGTTATTTTCTGCCATAAAGATTTGGAAGTTTCGTGTAGCAAAACCTAGTCTATACTGATGGATATAATGTTGGTGATGAATTGTTCTTCCTGGCACACTTTCTGGCAAATAATAGATGCTTAGTGTATATTCATTGACTGAATAAATAGTCTTCTCCTGGGCACGTCTGAGATCCTCATGTAGATACATTAAGCAGATATTCTTCCTTGCTCAGCTGACCCTCTTGGACAATATCCTTTTATATCAAACTATCATTTTGATTTTTGAACTTCTCTGATTGACCTTGCCCTTCTCTCTTGACGCTTTCTTTATCTCCTGCCTGGGCTCCTCATTTTTCTTCCTGTTACTGTGTTTTCCTTTTCATGGAGAACTTTTTGAAGACCACAGATAGATAGGTGACTTCTGAAACTGCAACTTAGATCTTCCCTTCTTTTCTCCATGTCATCTCTTACCTTCAACTGCACAGAACAGTTCTCTTTAGGTGTCTGCTGGCATCTGACTTAGTATGCCCAAAATGGGACTCAGCTGCATCTTCCAGAACCATCAACTGTTCCCCAAATCTCTGCCTTCATCTATATCTTGGTGGCACTGCCAGCCCACAAGCTCTTTCTGTAGCTTTATTTTAGGTTTTGCATCTGTTTTATATTATTTTATTTTAATGTTATCTGTCTCCCAACTTCTCTCTGCCATGCCTGTTAGATTCACTATGGTCTGAATTTCCACCCCTTACCGCCATATTTCCCTTACTCCTGATCTCATATCCCAACTGCTCCAACAGATGTTGGCCTGCCTTCCTTTCTGATCACATATCTTCTTAACATTTTTTATTATGTAACTAGAGTCTTCTTATAGAGTAGTGGTTCCCAACTAGCATGCCTCCAAGTAGTAACGCATAATATAATTTTTTTTGCCTTTTAGAATTCCAGATCTAAACCCTCTCTCAGGTGAGTGTTGCATTCTGAAGGTCATGCTAGAGGGATAGAGAATAAGGACTGCAGCAAGTAGGAGCAGTACGTGAGGGCCAGAGAAGTCTGGGATTTACTGGAATTATTATGTGGGAATTTGGCTGTGGGCATGGGGATCAGGGTGGGATGAGAAATAAAAATGTGGCTGTCTTTGTTTTGCAGAGCCATAACTTACCTAGGGCTAGCACAATAGGAATGACAATTTTGGCTGCCTGGAGGGGTGGGGCGATGAACAGAATTAAGTGAAGATGGTTGTAAGAACTTGGAAATGCCCTGATTAAGACTGCTCTACTCATAGCTCCAGCTGGCCATGATCACACAGAAACACAAGCCTGGCATGCTGAAATGCCCTGATTTTTCAAAAGAAGCCAGAAATAGGAATTGTTAGGTGAAGAAATGGAAATGTAGAAACTAATTTTTTTAAAAGTATTGTGAAGCTCCAACAGAACATTTCTGTGGACCAGGTCCTTCTTGGAGGTTGCTATTTTGAGATCTCTGAGTCTAAAGATGAGCTGAGCTGGGCTGAGAACCCAGGACAGAGTCCTAGGGAGCCATGACATTTACTGGGTTATTTGAGGAACAACAGAGCAAAAGCATCATCACAGAGGTCGGGAAGGAGCGCCATTCCAATTCTTGCAAAACAGGTCAGAAGAGATTACCTAGGACTACAAGCTTCTGTTTCTATCATAATCAGGAAAACAACAGCAACCACAACCACATCCACAAACAAAGGACAATTCTTTTAAAAGGGGAAATATCAATGAAACTCTATTGCAACACTGCAAATAAAAGAAAGGGAGAATTAAAATTCCATGCACACTACTGCAGTACTTTCAGGAGGGATGAGCTCAAAAGAGAAGTAAGGGATGGGCCATGCAACTACATCCTCAGGTCCATCTAGGGTTGGCCAAAGCAAATTGAAAGAGATGGGAGTGAGTGGGAGGGGAGAAGCTCCAGGGAGAAAATGAAAAGGGTTCTTCCAAAGAGGTTGGTAATGAAAGATAAGAGAGAGACACACTGAATTGAGACAGAAGCACAGCTCTAGAGACAGGCAGAGAGACCGACAGACAGATTGATGAGAGGTGATTCACACAGACACACCCTCCCATGAAATGATTACCTGACAGTAGATGAGCACTTCGTGTGGGCCAGTAATCTTCTGAGAGCTTTATCTCTAACTCATTTAATCCCTGCAAAACCTTATAAGGTAGATACTATATTTAAGCCCATTTTAAAATGAGAAAACTGAAGTATGGAAGTGCACTTATGTATTTTGATTATTTGTCTGTTTATTTGTTGAAAAGAGAGATTTGAGAATGTTTGTATGGACAGGGGAGAAGTTAAGAGATGAGAGGTTCGGAATTCAAGAGGTCCATTTGGAATACCTCCAGTTGAAAAGAGATAATGAAAAAATCCCAAGAAATGTCCTGAGTTCTTGGAGGGTGGAGTGGCAGAAGGGAGAGTTGTGTATTCTTCAGAAACTGCAGGGAAGGAACAAAAAGAAATTAATGGTATGAAATTGCTAGTGAACATTGAAGGAAGAGCCTCAGCAGCCTCTTTGTTTTTGTTTCTTAAATAAATCACATTGGATGTGGGGGCTCTGTTACTCTTGAGGATGTGATACAGATTCTTGGTTATGGGAAAACTCAAATTAATCATAAAACAGGTCTTGGATATTGAGGAGAGATTAATCATCTAGAAACAAACCAAGGATGGATTATTTCATCTCTTTGGGTTGGGCTCAAATATGCATCCCACCCTACTGGGATACTGGAGCCATATGGAACCCTTTTTGGTACACCGGGTAATGGAGACTTCCCAGAAGGGATGCTCTGAAGTCATAGTCTGCACTCTTGATATTCAGAAGGAATTCTCAGAACGTGTTGACTACCTCTGCTGCCCTTTGTTTTGAGGGCAACACACGCCCTCTTCCAGCTATAACTGTAAAAACCCAGTCCTCCTCCCCAGGGCGGCTTGTTTTTAAGAGCTGTGGAAATTGGAATAAGAATACAACCCTTTCATTTAAAAAAGAAAATGCCTCCATGTGCATAACTTACATTATCCAGAACATGACAGAAAGCACAGAGGAAAATATCTCTGTCTTACTCCCCTCATAAAAATGGCAGCATTTTCAAGCTCAGACTCTCTCTGGCTCTGTGTATGTGTAATGCCAAAGAGCCTTTCTACTTTTTGCTACTTTATTCTAAAGTGGTTCTCAACATGAGTGACAGTAAACATGAGTACTTGGGATACATTTAAAAATTCAGATTCTGAGGTCCCGTCACCAGAATTTCTAATTTGGTAAGTTTGGGCTAAAGCCTAGAAATCAACATTTTAATCAAGCTCCCCATAGGGAACATAGTTTATGTTTAGAAAAATTAAAACAAAACGAAAAACCAAAACATTGTTCCACAAGTTCTGACGAATAAGAAATCTTATCATGAATTGCTCTGGTAAGAGGCGCAGGCCCTGGCTTTAAGAGTTTGTAGGCCGGGCGCGGTGGCTCACGCCTGTAATCCCAGCACTTTGGGAGGCCGAGGCAGGCGGATCACAAAGTCAAGAGATCGAGACCATCCTGGCCAACACAGTGAAACCCCATCTCTACTAAAAATACAAAAAAATTAGCCGGGCATGGTGGCATGTGCCTGTGGTCCCAGCTACTCGGGAGGCTGAGGCAGAAGAATCGCTTGAACCCAGGAGGCGGGGGTTGCAGTGAGCCAAGATTGGGCCACTGCACTCCAGTTCTGGTGTCAGAGCAAGATCCTGTCTAAAAAAAAAAAAAAAAAATGAAATTAGAGTTTGCATCTATGGCCATATTACCCTGAACGCACCTGATCTTGTCTGATCTCAGAAGCTAAGCAGGGTTGGGCCAGGTTAGTACTTGGATGGGAGACCGCCGGGAAAACCAGGTGCTGTAGGCTTTGTAAAGAAAAAAAAAAAAAAAAAGAAATTAGAGTTTGCAAAAGTCATCTTTTTCTTAACTGAAGGACTTGGGGAGCCAGAAAGAAAGAGGGGTTTCTGAAAGAGACTCATTCCATTAAATCAGAAGACTTCAAATCAACAAATATTCCACGGGGCCCCCCACATTCTCCCTATTCTATTAGTGCCTCTGCACTTGGAACAGAGATGAAGATGCCTGTCCCACCTATGATCTGTTGGGAAGATACTTGCTATACCCACGAGTACGTGCACACGCGGGAATGAACTATCATTATGAAAACTGCTCTACACAGGTTTTTAGGCTGCTCATATTTCAGACCTCTGGCCCCTTATCCTAGGTGCTGTCACACAACATGTCCTGATTTTGGCTTGGAAAATGTAGGCAGTGAAAATATGCTACATGAAAACTGAGATGGGCTGGGTGTGGTGGCCCACGCCTGTAATCCCAGCACTTTCGGAGGCCGAGGAGGGCGGATCATGAGGTCAGGAGTTCCATCATCTTGGCTAACACGGTGAAACACTGTCTCTACTAAAAATACAAAATATTAGCGGCCATGGTGGCGCACACCTGTGGTTCAGCTACTCGGGAGGCTGAGGCAGGAGAATCTCTTGAACCCGGGAGGAGGAGATTGCAGTGAGCCAAGATTGCGCACTGCACTCCAGCCGGAGCGACGGAGCGAGACTCCGTCTGAAAAACAAAAAACAACAAACAACAACAACAAAAAACTATGATGGATGTTCAAACCATGCCTGCAAAGAAGGCTTCAGGCTAGTAAGTGCTAATTATGGCAAAAAGAGGCGGTGCTGCTTTTGTTATGTGACAGATGCTTTTCTCACAAATTCTCACACGAGCACTGTGAGGCCCTCAGAGTCTCCACTATGATACCTATTTTACAGATGAGAAAACTGAGGCATGCATTTTTAGTTTCTATTAAAAATACAAAAAATAGCTGGGCGTGGTGGCGCACACTGGTAGTCCTAGCTACTCAGGAGGCTGAGGCTGGAGAATGACTTGAACCTGGGAGGCATAGGTTGCAGTGAGCTGACATAGTGCCACTGCACTCCAGCCTGGTCCACAGAGAGACTCTGCGTCAAAAGAAAAAAAAAAAAGAGAGAAAAAAGTATGAGAAGGCCCTAGAGGAAATTATTTATGGTAAGTGACATAAGCCAGGCTCAGAAAGACAAATACAGTATGACCTCACTTATGTGTGGAATCTAAAAAAGTAAAAGCATGTAAAAAGGTGGTTATTGGAGGCTGGAGGATGGGAGGATCAGGGAGACCTAAGTCAATGGGTGCAAAATTACAGTTAGGTGAAATAAGCTGTGGTGTTCTATTGCACAGGAAGGTGATTATGGTTAATAATAATGTGTTTTATATTTCAGAATACCAAATAGAAGATTTGAAATGTTCTCCCCCCAAAACATGAAAGATTTGAGATGATGGATATGCTAAATATCCATTTGATAATTCCACAATGTATATATGTATCAAAGCATCACATTGTACTCCATAAATATGTACAATTATTATTTGCTAATTAAAAATAAAATAAGGCTGAGTGCAGTGGCTCATGCCTGTAACGCCAGCACTTTGGGATGCTGAGGTGGGCGGATTGTTTGAGTCCAAGATGGTTCAAAACCAGCCTGTGCAACATGGTAAAACCTCAGCTCTACAAAAAATACAAAAATTAGCTGGGCATGGTGGTGTGCGCCTGCAGTCCCAGCTACTCGGGGGCTGAGGTAGGAGGATCGTTTGATCCCAGGAGGTTGAGGCTGTAGTGAGGCGTGATTACACCACTGCCCTCCAGCCTGGGCTATCCTGTGAGTCCCTGTCTCAAAAAATAAATACATAAAAATAAAAAAAAAAAAGTAAAATCAACTTAAAGAAAACAAGAACACTGTGGGACCGGCATCAATGAATGATAAGCGAATGGTTAAAGGAAATGAGAGAAAGGCCTTTGGGTACTCAGAAAAGATTAAACTTTTCTGAAGGCGCCAAGTTATCTTTAAAGTCATCGTTGTCAACAGGGGGAGATTTTACCCCCCCGAGGGACAATCAGCAGTATCTGAAAGCAGTTTAGTTATCACTGCTAGTAAGGGGACTGCTACCAGTATCCACTGAGGAGAGGTGTAGGATGCTGCTAAACATTCTACAATCACAGGACAGCCCCTCTCAGAAGAATAATCTAGCTCCAAATGTCAGCAGTGCCAAGGTAAAGGAAGTAGAGAAACCTTGCTTTAAAGATTTTTGAGCAAGAAATAATAAAGTCAGGGGTAAACTGAAAAAGGCACTGCAAATTCCACGTGGCCACGAAATGAGCTCTGGGGCTGGCGTATCTTAACCCTGCAGACAGACTCTCAAGTTCCTTAGTTCTCAAGCATGACTTCCATAGTTAGCTCTCCGGGGACGGACTCTCCTTTGACTACTGCATCTTTAACCAAATGTGACTTTGTCCTATGGCATTAGGATATTATTATGCTGCTGGTACCAATAATTAACCTCTGTTTAATAGGAAGCCTTCTCTGGAGAAGAGCCTCAGCTTCTGTCTCCTGGAAGAAAACTCTATTGGGAACAGTGGGTATCATCTTCATCTTCTTCCCAAACATGCAGGGAAACACGAATAGGACGGGACAACTGTAATTGCTTTGATGCCTTGTATATTTATGTTTGAGACCTTCGTATGAACTGTTACTTTAAAAAAGAAGGACTGGTTCATCTTTAAAAGGGGGTGATTGATCACTGCCAGTCGGGCACTCCTTCATTCTTGGCTTCCCCTTACCCTTCGTAATAAGTTCCTCACGAACACTAGTTTGTTATTAAAGAATGGTATTCATCATAAGCCAAGCATAGAGGAGGCAGAATTTGATGGGCACAGTACCATATTCCCATCCACAGTGTCCTTTTTGTTCAGTGTGATCTGTTGCGTCATTAACATTTAAGGAAAAAACACACAAAGACTTTGGTAAATATTAATCAGAAATGCAGAGTCCCTTTCCCTACTCAATTACCCATTACTGTGCTCTCCAGGTGATAATGTCCTGCTAAACCTCCTATTTGCTTAAAATGCAAGTGAAAGTACTTTCTCTGGATTGCGCCTAGCGCTCTTAAGCAGCCTAAATGGCCTTTAACAGTGGGGAAACTTCCTTCCTCTCTTTCTCTACCCCTTCTTTATTTAGCATTCTGTCAGGTCTTCTGGCGTTTGTGGATGGGTCCAACCCTCCCACCTTCCCCCACCTTCCCAGGCTGCCTGCTTTCTTGATAGGTTATAACTTTTGCTGACATGTTCAGATGACTTGAGGCATGCCGAATTCACAGCACACTTGTCCAGTGGTCAACGTCCCCAACAGCCGGCGGATCGTGGCACCTCTGTAGAGCGCGATGTCTTTGAACTCAGAAGTCCATTTCTTCCCACTTCAAATCTCATCAGACTATGCAAATTGCCAGCAACCTTTCCACACCGGCTGAAGCGGGTCCAAGCCATGATCTCTCTTATTATCAGTGAAGTCATTAAAAGTCCATCAGATCAATTGGGCTCTGACATCACATTAAAAATGTTCTTGGGTGAAATCTATTTCTCCAGTACTATAACTGGTGTAAGTTCAAAGAGGCTCATAATGAAATCTTGTCCCCCCTGTGTCAGCTCCTCAAGTTAACAGTGAATATTAAAATTCAGGTGGCAAGAGGTGGATTCATCATGGAACATCAAAATCTGAACCTGAAACGCCATCATCCTGAGAGCCACTAGGTTCGTATAAACAGCAAATATGCACTGTGACTGAAATGGTGAGGGGAAAGCCACACTTCCTAGAGGTCAGGTCAGTCTACCTGTGGGCCCGAAATTATAGTGGCAGAATGAAGAAGTGAGATGATTTTTCTCTAAGTTGTTAAAAATGCTGGTTACCAAAGTTACTCTATACTTCCATCCCTGTTTCAAAACCAAGCTGAAGCACTCTCTCTGCTTTCCCTACAAATTAGACAAAATATTTTCCCCCATAATATTTCTTCTTGATTTTGGAATGACATTTTGTCTTTCCTAAATAAAAGCAATCAACGCACACAAATGTACTAGATACTTGGCATATTTTAATTTTGTGAAATTAAACTCTCCTTTAAACATACCATCAGAGATTATTTATCTAAAGAAACCCCTGGGGACTTTGCTGTCTGCTGAGCATTTGAGATATAAAGAGAAAAGTAGAACCGAAAGATACCCATTTTTACCTGGATACAGGAAAATGAAATCAACAAAAGATTATGTTTTTCAGTATACTTGGGAGATATAATTCTTGCATATTAGCTTTACGTTACTTCTTTCTACTCTTGAATATGAGAAA
>NW_016107539.1:2455888-2465454 GCF_001604975.1 Cebus imitator | reverse complement strand
TCCCCTCCCTTCCCCTCCCTTCCTCTCCCCTTCCCTTCTCAGGTCTCCTCCCCTCCCCTCCCCTCCCTTCCCCTCCCTTCCTCTCCCCTTCCCTTCTCAGGTCTCCTTTCCTCTCCTTTCCCTTTCCTTTCTTTCTTTACTTTACTTTTTTGTTGTTGTTGTTAAACTCAAACAGGGTCTATGTGACAAAAAGTGAAAAATAGATAGTTGTCTGAATGTTTTCAAATATACAGATGCTCTGGCATTGTGCAGACACAATGACCCTGTCTCTGCCCCAGGCACTTTTTTCCGGCAGATGTTCTGGCATGTGCAGAGAAAGCCTCAGGTGGGGGAATTCTGATGATGCTTCTTGAGCTAAAGTTGCGTACATATTGTCCAGTATTTATCCAATATAGGAAATCAGTTTCCATCAAAATACAATTCTAGAGGGAAATTTCTCATTGCCTGGAAAGTTAGGTGCTGGAAATTCGCCATAACGCCATTACGTATTGAATAGAATTTGAAATAATGTAGGTTCTTCTTGGAAGTCAGCCAAAAGACTTACTTATTAGTACCAAAAAAAAAAAAAAAAAAAAGAAAGAGAAAGAAAAAAAAAAGTCCTCATAGAGATATTTCAACAATGAGGGCTAATTTCAAACAAGATTCCCCCAAAAAGTTATTTTAAAGTTGTAAATAAGATGTAATAACTTCAAAATAGTAATTAATATTTACACATCTGGTTCATACATGGGACTTTTACTTCTTTTTTTCACATAAGATGAAATGCTTACTTTAATCCCATCACCAATATGACCTCTACAGGAAAACTGTTTGAACCTCCACGTTGCCAAAATAAATTGATGATGAATTTTTCAGTTCAATTCTTGTTTTGAATTACAAAGTATATTAGCAAAGAACCACAAAAGATGATTACAATGTGACTCAGTAAAATATAACAATAAAAGAGGAAGAAAGCCAATTGAAATGTGCTAGAGAACCCCGGAGGAAGGGGGCTGTGGTTTCTACAAACTCTAGGAATGTTTTAAAGTCAAGAATGGTTGGATTAAACAGAAGCCTTCATTGTATTTATCCTTTAAGCTTAAGAATACAGACATTTTAAAATGCAGAACATTTTCCTGGCTTCTACCAAAAACAATGGTGGGATATTAAAAGTTGCTCTGACGATTGGTTCTCCCTGAGATTTGCAGTGCAATAAGGAATAAATTGATGTAAGTGATAGGAACAATCATCCCTCCCCCCTTTTTCATTATTAATGACCAAATATTATTAAATCAATAATTTTGGTGACGATCTGAACAGGTTATTAAATATCATGAATTATTAACCTAAAAGTTGATCAGAGCTATGAAAATAATTCAAGTTAATGGGAATCTTCGGATTGCTAATGAAATATCCAGTCATTGATAAAACCTCTTTTAGGATTTTTGGAACATGAAAAAGCAAGAGACCACAGATGTCCTTAGAACAGCATTCCTTGCTGGATTACAGGAAATTAAAAAACCAGATATCCATGATCAAAATAATGGGAGATTAAATAGACCAGGTAGAAGGTACTAATGACTATAGAGAATTCATTTCCTCCCACCCCCACCCCTGCTTTGCCCGCCCTCCCCTCCCCAATTAAGATTGTACCAATTGTTTCAGAAACCTAAAAAAACTGGGAAACAGCCATGGATTTGTCCATGCTGGGTGTGCCCCCGGCGAGGAGAGTCGGGCATAAAGCAATTAGTTGGTGGCTCTTGGCCAGTAGCATTTTCTGTTCCAATTACTTTGCCTTAAGCGAGGAGTGTGCGGAAGAGTATTTTGTCCAGAGGTTGTTCAATAAAAGGCAGTGGAATGTGATTTAATTTAGAAGGGACAAGGAGGCAGGAGAAAAGGGCTGGGGGTGGGACCACAGCAGGCAAAAAGGTTTGATGGGCTTTGACCCTTTTGTGAAATCATAGTTACCATCCTTGGGAACGTTGACACAAACAAACCATCCAAGCTGTCAGAGAAACTGACAGCAAACAGATGCCCCCTCACTCTCTCACTCTCTGCATACCTTCACTGCAGGCTTCCTGCTAAAACAGGAGCTTGCCAAAAAGCATTATCCTGCGGTAGAATTTCCCAACATTAAGGTGACTCCATTATGGAAGAGTTTAATAATATGTACTTTATTTTTTAACCATTTGATGCAACTTGAGCTCTGAATATTAACGGGGGGAAGGGGTTTAGACTTTCGCAAAACCAGACAGGTAGGTTAGGACCTGGGCAATGTGGGAAGGTAAAGGAACTTCCCACATTAGAAATGAAGGGGTAAAGTGAGGTTGAGGCCACTTGGGAATAGGTTAGGAAGGCAGGCACGGGAATCAGAGTCAGTAAGTACAAATCAAGGCTCCCTCTTTTACTCTCTGTGGGATCTCAAGCAAGTTAACTAATCTCAGTGAGTCTCCAGGGTTAATAATAATATGCATCCAATGGTGTGGGGGTCAGATCTTAGCCACTGAATCACTACCAACAGCCAGCATTCAGCAGTGGCCTCAGCCCAGCACCTGGCACTGAGTACTTGCTTATTCACTTGGCAAAAAGTGGATTCCTTCCATTCCCCCTTCACTGCTGCTGCAGACAGATCCCCATTATCATAATAGGAATAGGTTAGAATGTGTAGAGGAGAAGATGTAACAATAAATAAGTGATATGGTTTGGCTGTGTCCCCACCCAAGACTCATCTCGAATTGTAGGTTCTATAATTCCCATATGTTTCGGAAGGGACTTTGTGGGAGATAACTGAATCACAGGGGTGTTTTCCCCATACTGTTCTCATAGTAGTGAATAGGTCTCATGAGATCTGATGATTTTATAAGGGGTTTCCCCTTTCACTTGGTTCTCATTCTTTCTTGCCTGCTGCCATGTAAGACATGTCTTTCACCTTCCACCATGATTGTGAGGCCTCCCCAGCCATGTGGGACTCTGAGTCCATTAAGCCTCTTTTTCTTTATAAATCACCCGGTCTCAGATATGTCTTTATCAGTAGTATGAAAATCGACTAATACAATAAGTAAACAAAAGTATGCATGGTATTTTCAGGCAGTAAGAAGTACTGTGAAGAAACAGGAGGTTGTAACAAGGGATCAGAGAGGAATCATTCTTATTTCAGATGTGAGAGATTCTGGAGGCTTCCTGAAAGAAGTCAGGTCCAAGCTGGAACTTGTAGACTATTCTAAGACAAGAGAATTGCAACAGTGAAGGCCCTCTATAAGCACTAGATGCTAATAATAATACTAATAATAGGGTTTATGACTTTATTATTAAATTGAGAATTGGGACATTCCAGACAAGCTTCTGGGAAGAACTTGCCTTTGAGGAATGCAGCTGCATCCTTCACACCTGACCCTCACTCAAAGGGACCTGCACATGTTTGGGTCTTCTTTCTTCCTTGCTGGTGCCTAGTCGATAGAAGGTCATTCCATTACCTCTTAGGCTGGGCTGCGAGGTGGTTGTGGAGGTCACCATTCATTCACTATGGAGACTAGAATTATTTGTAGGACTACAGATCACATCGAAGGTGGTCCAAGCACCTAGGCAAAGACTCTTTGGCACTGAAATCATGCTAGGACATAACCATATGAAAATATGCTAAGAGAGAGAATTGTAACCATCCAAGGACACAGAAAACCACAGCCTTGGCCTTAGGACTGCATTCCTCATCCCTCTAGCCTATGTTCTTATGCTACAGAATAAACTAAATAAATCAAGGGACTCTTGGGATAGATCAGGAATAAGCCTGCAATAAATTCCATTAAACTTACTTGTCAGTGCCTTGCCTGGAAACTTCACTTCTTTTTGAAAACTAAAAAGTATTGTTGAATGTTGTGGAGATGTGGCAGGAATTGAAAAGGAAATTCCCCCCTGCATTTCCAGCTAATTTTTGAGAAAGTTAAATAATTGGAGACAGTTCATTTTTTTGTGTGTGTGATAATTCACCACATGAAGGATTCAAATGGGACAAAAAAAACTGTCTACACATTAAACATTTACAGTTTTATTAACTTGAAAACAGTATGTAATTGCTCACTTAGGTCTCTTTAGTTGTTGAATTACTAACTGCTAGCAAAGTACACAAAGTAAGCACTAAATAAAAATGAGTTGAATAATGAATACAGAATGAATGAAATGGCTGTGAATTCCCTATGTTTGTTACATATGGTAACTATAATTTTTTGAGCGTTTACTATGTGCTAAATATTTCACAAGGATTATCTAATTTACTACCCAAGACATAAGTATTATTTTTATTTCAAGATGAATAAACTAACCATTATGCATTATTATTGCTGAGTCTGAGCAATATTCAACAGTCAACTAGGATTTATTGAGCACCAGCTATGTACCAGCCACATATAGCTGCTAAGTAGCCACTGGAGTTTGTCTAGCTCTAAATGCTATGCTCGTAATCACAATGTTCTGTTGGTTTTGAATGGAGAATGGTGGGAACTGAGTTTACCAAACTCTAAATCAGATTTAGCTTCTCACTGATCACAAGAAACCTCCGACACGGTAAAACTAAAGGTCCTCATTGTACACATCCACATCATCAGCAATACCGTTTTTCTGCATATCCACTCTGGTGTATCTAAAATGCCACACTATTTATGGTCTGGCTTATGGTTTTCATTAAATCTAATGGACCTTGAGAGCTTGTTTGGAGGTTCTAACACAGGAGTGCAGCTACTGATATACCCTTGACCGAAGACTGGTCCTCCTCTACTGGGGATGGTCATCCTCTTCGACTGCGGTGCAGCTTCGGGAGGGACGCATATGGAGCAATGAGGGAGGAAGAGGACACCCACCTAACCACCCAGATCAGCTGAATCAACCCTGGTGATCAACGGGGTGACAGATGTCGCAGCCAGATCGCCCTCACATCCGGTTTTTATTAAATTTAACAAACATTTTCATTAGAACATGCAGGCCGAGCTTTAGAGCAGTGATTTTCCATCTGGTAGCCAGACATTAGGACACATTTTAAGTAACTAACTGGATGTGCTGTATGGATCCCTTGGGCCAGATTGAAACTGGAAATAGAACAAGTGTGATCTAGGAGTCTTGAGACAGCATTTCTGAGAGATAAAGACCAAAGGAGATGGGAATGCCTTCTCCATCTCTGCATCTGGGAATTATATCAGGCCTTCGTACCTCGAACATTTTCTTAAGCAGGTTGGGAAGTACCTTCTTATTTTTATTGGGAATAAAACATAGAAGAGAATTGTTACTGCACAAGATGGTCATTCTGTCCCCTGAGTGGGTTTAAATCAATGGTTCTCAATCAGAGGCAGTTTTGTCCCCACCCTGCCCCTCACCCCATCCTCCCCCTTGCCCCAGGGGATGTGTGGCAATGTCTGAGACATTCTTCATGGACTCAACTGGGAATGGTACTGACATCTGGAGTGTGGAGGCTGGGGATGCTACACACAGGACAGTCCTCTACAATAGAGAATCCTCTGCCCCCAAATGTCAATACTGCTGAGCCTGAGAAAACCTGTTTATTATTATTATTATTTTTTTAGACGGAGTTTGGCTCTTGTCGCCCAAACTGGAGTGCAGTGGCGTGATCTCGGCTCACTGCAACCTCCGCCTCCTGGGTTCAAGCGATTCTCCTGCCTCCATCTCCTGGGTAGCTGGGATTACAGGCACGTGCCACCACACCCGGCTGTTCTGTATTTTTAGTAGAGATGGGTTTCACTGTGTTGGCCAGGCTGCTCTTCAACTCCTGACCTCAGGTGATCCACCTGCCTCAGACTCCCAAAATGCTGGGATTACAGGTGTGAGCCACTGCTCCCGGCTGAGAAAACCTGTTTTAAATGACAATGATGATGCTTATCATAATGACATACAAAATTAGAGCTCATATTTATCGAGTGATCATCTCAAGCCTGGCCCTTTGCTAAATAGTTGTCATTCATCATCACTGAAATCTCACACCTGTACTAAAAGACAATACCGGCGGGACACATGTCCCAGCACTTAGGGAGGCTGAGGCGAGTGGATCACTTGAGCTTAGGAGTTAGAGGCCAGCCCGGCCAGCAAAGTGAAATCCTTATCTCTGCTAAACCTACAAACAATTAGCCAGGCATGGTGTTGTGCGCCTGTAGTCTCAGCTATTTGGGAGGCTGAGGTAAGAGAATCTCCTGAATCCAAGAGGCAGAGGTTGCAGTGAGCTGAGATTGCACTACCACACTCCAGCTTGTGCAACAGAGTAAGACTCTGTCTCTAGAAAAAAAAAAAAAAAAAAAAAAAAAGACAACACAGGTGTTAATGTTAACAGGAGGGAGACCTAGAACTTCCTGATCCCTGGCTCCTTAAACCCTAGACTACAACTGCTTCTGCTGATAGGATTGGCTGGGCCCTTTGGGGTTCTGACCAGGTTCATTGGAGAAAGAAAGTAAATGAAGGCTTCAAATCCAATGCTGAAATGTTGTCACGCCTAGCCCTAGAAGTGGCTCTTTCTCCCTTTACTATTATTTCCCTGGTGAATCATGACATAATAACCCCACTTTCAACTTGTAACAGGTAGGCAGTGGTTTTCAACCGGGGGGCATTTTGGTTCCCAGAGGACATTGTTTGTTGTCAGAACTAGGGTGATCGCAGAGAGAAGATGCTACTGGCATCAGAGGGTAGAAGCCAGGGATGTTGCTAAAGATTTTACAGTGCACAAGTCAGCCCCATAATGAAGAATTCTCTGGCTCCAAATGTCAAGAGTGCTGAGGTTGAAAATCCTGCAGTAGAAGGTGAAATGGAAAGTCAGGCCTTGGGGAGCAAGCTGGCTATTCAAGTAGTAGAAATTTATTATTATTTCTGCTGCTGTTTTTGTTCCCTGTCATCTATTCATGCTGCTTCTGATAATATCTTCTTGTCTTGCTTTGAGATCCCCATTTAGAGTCCATGTGATTCTTAGCGGGGTGGCTAGCTCCATCCCCAGCTCTAGGAATGGCATGTCCTAAACTTGACTTATCAGAGCATCCCATTTCTTTTGGCTGAGCCTGTCTCCAGCACACCCACTTAGATGTCAAGAGCTATAGCCTAGAACTTCTGAGACAGAGGGCAGCTCTGTGAGGGTGGACTTACTCCCGAGAGATATCAAGCTGAGGCTGCTGGAGCCACCTTATCATCACAAGGAGAGAGACTGCCTCAGGACAGAGCCAATATAGCAAAAGAGTCCCAGAGAAATATATAGAGAGAAACCAAGCCTTTGTGATGCAATTTAATGCCTTGAACCAGCCGTACCTGAAGCCAGCTTGTCCTAGACTTTTGAGTTGCATGAGCCAGCAAATTGCCTAACTGTTTGAGCCGTTTTGGGCTGGGTTTTCTGTCTGCTGCAGCTAGAAGAGCCTTACCTTATACACCCTTCACTTTGAGTTAATAACACATGCGACTTTCATTGGGAAACAAAAGTAAGAAGGCATCTGCAAATTTCTTTGCATTATTTACAAGAGATTTCATCAGCAGGTAAATCTGGGGAAAATTCTGGAAGATAGAATTTTCTTTATGAAGGGCCATCTAACAGAACAGCCACTGGCTATTCATAATATGAGAAAAAGCCATCAGCCCTGATTTCTGGAAGCACAGGTACAAACAGAGAGCATAGGTTTCATCTATCTTGTCAAGAGTCTAGGTGTTCTGGGACATGGTAGCATTTTTGACACCTATTATAATGACATCCCCGATGCAGAGGTTCATGTCAAACTCTCAGCACATGGTGTGCAAAGTTAGCAAGAGTACCCCAGGCAGATGTACAGCACTGTGGGGAGAAAGGCCTATGAATTTACTCTTGGGGAAATTTGAAAATTGCATTTCCCAAAATAAAGGAGTCACTGAAGGATCTCTGGAGGAGAAAATGTTCTAACTTGTACAGAGTCGAGGACCCGCATATTGATTGGGCTTTTGCCCAGGTGTAGAATGTCACTGATGTTGTTTAAAGACTCTTGTGGCACTGGTTCCCAAAGTGTGGCTCATATGCCAGAGATGGCAGACAATATGCTTTCAGTGCGCCCTTACGTAAATAAGTTTTAAAAGTCATAATAGTTACAAGATTGTTTACGAAAACATAACTAGCATATCAAACATGGGACTTAGTGGTTTTTACGACTTAGTATAGCAGTTGGCAAATATTTTCTGTAAAGAACCAGGCAGTAAATATTTCCTGATTTACAGGCCAGACAGTCTCTACTCAACCATCTAACTTTGCCACTATAGGGTGAAAGCATTGGTAGATAATATAGTAATAAATGGGCATGGCTGTATTCCAATAAAACTTTATTTACAAAAAAAAGGCAGAGGGTCAGATTTGGCTCTGGGCTGTAGTTTGTCAATCCCTGGTTTAATTTTAAAAAATTAAGTGAAAAAAGGGAATAAAAAAATCTAAATATATGTAATACCAGTGGTACCTAGATAAGGTAAAAATCATGAAGTAGTTTGAAGATGGTTGAAGTTTGATGACCTGGCTCAGGTCCTGCTTTCAGATACATTCATGATGATGATGATGATCATCATCATCATGAATCATTAAATCATTTATTCTTTTATTTAGCATGTGTTTACTGAGTGTGTATTATGTGCTAGAACACTGAACAAAGCACTGTGATTTCAATTGTGAATAGACAGGCATGGTTTTTGATGAATTTTGTTGAGACTTATGAGAAAATAGTTATGGTGAGAGAATGATCAAAATAATGAATGAGAAGATACCAGTCATTAGAAAAATCAAAGAACATTCTGGAAAAGAAGGAAAGTGGCATGTAAATGTCCTAAGGCACAGAAGAACGCCATGTACTGCTTTAGTATGGTTGGAGCCCTATGTTGGAAAAGGAACCATGGGCTAGATCAGGCCATGGTGAAAGGCATGGGAAACCACAGAAAGGCTTTAAGCAGAAGAGACACTCAGGTCAATTTCCATGTTAAGGTTACTCTTCCTTCCCTACGGGCAACAGACCAGAATGGGAAGAGTGGAGCAGGGCTTCTAACCCAGCAGCCCCAGCAACATAGCAGCTGCAATAGCATCTAACATTGAATGTGTGCTTACTGTTTCAGGTCTGTGTTCATCACTGAGCATTTCTTGTTAGAGTCCCCCAGTAACCCATAAGAGGGGTTATATAATTAGTCCCATTTTACTTAAGAAGAAACTGAGGAACTGAGAGATGCGTTCAGATGGCCAGGCTCCTACAGCTGGCAAGTATCAGAGCCAGGATGTGGCTCAGGTCCGTATACATTTAGGGTCAAATGCTTCTCTTCTGTGTTCCCTAGCACAGGGCAAACTACAACCCCAGGGCCATATCTGGCTCACCACTTGTTTTGTAAATAAAGATTTACTGGGAAACAATCCTGGCCTTGTGTTTACATAGTCTACAGCTCTTTCCAGCTGAATAGGTACTACAGAGACCATATGACCCGCAAAGCTGAACATAAACCACCTGGCCCTTTACAGTAGAAGTTTGCTAATCTGTGGTCTATGCTATTCTTTCTTTCCTTCTTTCCTTCTTCCTTCCTTCCCTTCCCCCTTCCTTCCTCCCTCCCTCCCTCCCTCCCTCCCT
>NW_016107539.1:2441837-2455663 GCF_001604975.1 Cebus imitator | reverse complement strand
TTTCTTTCTTTCTCTCTCTCTTTCTCTCTCTCTCTTTCTTTCTTTCCTTCCTTCTTTCTTTCTCTCTCTCTCTCTTTCTTTCTTTTTCTTTCTCTTTCTTTCTTTTCTTTCCTTCTTTCTTCTTTCTTTCCTTCTTTCTTCTTTCTTTCCTTCTTTCTCCCTTCCCTCCCTCCTTCCCTCCTTCCTTCCTTCCTTCGCTTTCTTTCAGACGGATCTTGCTATGTTGCCTAGGCTGCAGTGCACTGGCGTGATCTTGGCTCACTGTAACCTCTGCCTCTCAGGTTTAAGTGATTCTCCTGCCTCAGCCTCCCGAGTAGCTGGGAATACAGGTACGTGGCACAATGCCTGGCTAAGTTTTTGTATTTTTAATAGAGATAGAGTTTCACCGTGTTAGCCAGGATGGTCTTGATCTCCTGACCTTGTGATCTGCCTGCCTTGGCCTCCCAAAGTGTTGGGATTACAGGCATGAGCCACCGCTCCCAGCCTATGCTATTCCTTCTTGCCAGCAGAATCTTTGCAGCGTGAGTCATCGTGCCCAGCCTATGCTATTCTTTCTTGCCAGCAGAATGTAACAAAGATACTTTACCATGAGTGCTGCTGTCCCAGAATGTGATTTTTACAACTGCTTCTCAGATGCTTTCCCACTCTGTTCTCATGTAGTATTTTATCTTAAGACTTCAAAATAATTTTTCAAAAGATGCAGCAATATACAAATTACAGCTGGGAAAGAAATGTTTCCAAGAAGGGTTTCAGAAGGAACTAAAGACATAGCATGTGACAATGAGCAGCATACAAGGGAATATTGTTTCCTTTTCCCATGGCTAACATGTATCCCATAGGTAATGCCTTGTTTGTTAGGCTGTCTTGAGGGAAAAATATACTAGCAACCCACACACTTTCTTTGTCAAACAGAACAGAGTCAACAGCTATTATGGGAAGACCCAAGTTGACTGATAAAACATCATCTGATAGCTAGTGTTAAGACAGAGAATGAATGCTGTCATTGAATTCTGGCTGAAGCTTCAGTTGACACTTACTTGACTCAGTTTACACATCAAAAAAGGGATGTGACAACTTAGAATGGTAACTAGGTTGGTTTCCAAGCCTACTAAGGTCTCTGGGTATAGGATTGGAATTGATATCAATTCTAATTGCTGGAAGTGATCACACAAGGAAATGATATTGTCAGTATGATACTTGCTGCCACATGATGTACCAGTAATTGCTTCTGAAACCCTCCTCTGGTAAACAAACAGAAGCATCAGTTTTATTGTCATTTTGTCTTGTTTTGCTTGTGAGATAGGGCCTTGCTTTGTCACCCAGGCTGTACTGCCATGGTGCAATCATGGTTCACTGCAGCCTTGAACTCCTAGACTCCAGCAATCCACCCTTGTCAGCCTCCCTAGTAGCTGGGATGACAGGCATGTACCACCACATCCAGCTAGCTTATTTGTATTTTTAGTAGAATCAGGCTCTTGCTATGTTGCCCAGGCTGGCCTTGAACTTCTGGGTTCTAGTGATCCTTCAATCTCTCTTCCTCCCAAAGTACTGGGATTATAGGCATGAGCCACTGAGCCTGACCAGAAGCACAAGTTTTTAGCATACTCTCTGAATTTCTGAACTACACTGTAATGGAGGGCTTCATCTACATTAGGTATAAATGTTATATTGGCATCAACAGTACCTCGTTTCCTTCTGGACAGGGAGTTGTGAAAGTTTTGTATCTTCAAAAATCTAAGGTAAGGGAATAAATGGATCTACCAAGAAATATTATGGCTTTGCATCTAAAATACAATCATCTTGCAAATTTTAACTAGCAAAATCAGAATATATATGGAGTTAAGTAGTAGGTAAATCTTACACATTATTTAAACTGTATTTTCAGCAAAGCAACTTGAATCTGTAGCTTTGCGGGAAACTAAGCAGACAATCCACATCCAGTGAAAACTGGGAGCAGCATACAAACCTATAGAAGTGGCTGATGACTACACAATTCCCTTCACGGGACTGTGTTTTATAATGCTCGGCATAGATGTACTTCCTTCATCAATGTTTCCATTATAGAAGTATCTCCTCTACTACTATGCAGACTTTACATAAACTCACTTCTTAAGTTAATGTGTTTGAACAGTATATTTTATATTACAAGTGACAGTGACAATCTAGCGATAATAGCTACAAAATTACCAAATTGATGTGGCCCTCATTTTATACAAGTATTACACCTTAAAATAAACACATTACAATTAAATTGTTCGGAAGCTTATCTGTGTACCACTTAAAATGCCACTGTGTACTCTCAGAGATTCACCTATCCTCCAAAACACACTCCTGAGGGAATATAAAAATTCATACATGTAAACATTTTATTTGATATGGTAAGTATTTTATTATTTGAATTAAATATTAAATGGTATCAGGTGCGTATGTTTTGTTATATGAAAACATGACATATTGGAAACAACCCAGCAAACAAAAAGGGGAGTAAAATTGGAGAAAGAACCCATGCAGCCTTGAAGCTTATGAGTGTGCAAACACAGCATTAGTGACTTATTACCTCAAACCAGAGGCTCGGCAAAGCCTTTGTTTATTCTGCAAATCCGCAGAAAAATAATTGCTGTGAGTTATCTTAAGATGCTGAGGAAGCCACCTCAAAGCACACCTGTGCTTGTGGGCTCTGAGTCCCTTGCAAGCAAGCTGCTATCGGGTGTTCCATTTCGGCAGACTGGGAAGTCGTGCACCTCAATCTTACAGGGATGCACTCCATTCCAACCCTGGCCGAAGTTCATGCCTGAATTCTGCTGCTTAAAATCTTTCAATTGGAAGGAACTTCTCACTTTGTCTCATGACCTTCAAATACATGCAAACCTATTCCCCCATGGCTTCATGCCCTGACTCTCTCCACCCTATTCCCAACCCCAGTCAGAATGGTCTCCTTGGTATTTGCAATGGTTAATATTGAGTGTCAACTCGACTGAATTAAAGGATGCAAAGTATTGTTTCTAGGGGTGTCTGTGAGGGGGTTGACAAAGGAGATTAACATTTGAGTCAGTGGATGGGAGAGGCAGACCCACCCTCAGTCTGGGTGGGCACCATTCAATCAGCTGCCAGCACAGCTGGAATGAATCAGGCAGAAGAAGGTGGAAAGATCAGACTTGCTGAGTCTTCTGGCCTCCATCTTTCTCCCATGCTGGATGCTTCCTCCTCTCAAACATCAAAGTTCTTCAGCTTTTGGACTCTTAGACCTACACCACTGGTTTGCCAGGGGCTCTTGGGCCTTCAGCCCCAGATTGAAGCCTGCACTACTTTTGAGGGTCAGCTTCCCTACTTTTGAGGTTTCGGGACTAGGACTAGCTCTCTTGCTCCTCAGCTTGCAGATGGCCTATTGTGGGACTACACGTTGTGATTATGTGAGTCAATTCTCCTAATAAACTCCCTTTTAGATATACATCTATCCTATTAGTTCTGTCCCTCTGGAGAACCCTAACACAGTATTTTTGGGTGCTCCACAGGCCTTCCTCAGCAGGGGCTGGGCATCTGCTATTTCCATTAACTGAAAGGTTCTTTTCTTGTTCTTCCTGAAGACAGTTTGTTCTCACCCTTCCAGACTTATCTAAAATGTCACCCTATCTCGGAGTTCTCCTATGACCGTGTGTCCTATGATCTAGCTTTTGAATCTTCGTAGCTATTATTAATGTGTGAAAATGATATTTATGTGTTTAAATGGTTCATGTCCATCTCTTCAAAGGGGCTGTGATTTTCTCAAGGGCAAATCTTTTCTCAATCACTATGTTATCCGGAGTGCTAAGTACAGTGCCTAGCAGGTAACGAACACTCCATAAAGTTTTTGTTGAATAAATAAGTGGACTTATGAAGACCAGCTTTCCAAGTCTTGGAAATATCCCTACTCATTTCTTCTCACTGTGGAGCAAAATGTACATTCCCTTTACAACTTATTTGCCATCCTGGAAGTTGGAAAAACTTTGCTTAAAAAAAACAAAAGAAAATCCCATTCCTGTACCTGCCACTGCTGGGTTAAACAAGTTCACTTCATATTTTTCTTTTTCTCCGTGTGGGCTTTGCTTGGGCCCCATAGATGTGCCACGTATGTTTTATGAGCTAACATTTATTTTCGACACTTTGGCCTATTGGACATGATCTCGTAAGCCTGAACTCTCAGCTGACATGCTGTTGAACATAATGGGGAGATTTAAAAAGGTATCACCGAGGAGTAGAGAGGATTGCGGAGCGCCAGGGGCGAGGAGGAGGCGGTTGAGATGAGCCACGGAAAGCTTTCACACTGTTCTCCCTGGCAGTCAAGGAGCCGTTGCTGTGATGTGCAGTCTCAGCACATGCATCCCGAGCCAGCAGAAGAACGCAGAACAACCTAATTGCTATCCTTGGAACTCAGTGCTCCCAATAAACTTGGAAACTGAATAGCAACATTTCACAAACAGAGCCGCAGCCTCCTAGCTAGGTGAGCGGCAGTGGGGTCTCTGCATTACTGTGTGGGACTCTGGATGGTATCCACAGGTCTTGGAAATTCCAAGGCATTCTCTTTCTCAGACAGAGCGACCCTTCAATTAATTACGAAAACTAAGTGACTGCCGGGCATAAATCAGACATTGAAAATATGCCATACGTCAATCCATAGTGGAATTCACATGGGGGAAAGAGAAGGTTTTAAAGGTTTCTGAAAGCCATAAAATCTTCATTTAGATAGAAAACTTCAAAAAAAATTGTGAATTCAGTTATTCATTAGTACTGGGGACAAAAGTCATAAATTTAGCAGAAGAAAGGCACCTACAACTTGGCATTTAAAACTAGGGAGAGTTAACAACAGGACAGAGCGCCAACATTGAGATCCTCAATTCAATTCCAATCACATGATCAGTTAATGCCAACTTGTTGCTAGTGCTTTAAAGACAGAAATAAACAGGGCCCTTAAAGGGCCTTGGATTTCCCTCCATAGCACCCAACAAAATTTGTCATTGCACTTACCTGTATGATAATTTTTAAATGTCTGTCTAACTTCAGTAGACTATAAACTCCATGAGAGAGGAATTGTGTACCTTCTGTTCACTTCTGAGTTCCCAGAATTTAATTCAGTGCTTCATATATAGTAAGTTCCCAACGAAAACTCATTAAATGAATCAAATTAAGCCCCCAGTGCTGGACCTCAAGAAGTTCTCTGTTCAGTAGGGAACAGATACGAAAATAAAAGGATTTCAGCAATAGGTGATGAGTCCCAGAGCAGAACCATGCCCAGGATACTATGGGACAACAGAGCAGGAAGCTCAATTCGTCTTGAAGACATGGGGTCACAGAGTGCTTCCAAGAGGAAGCAAAGCTTAAGTGATTTAAAAAAAAAATAATGCCAAGTAGAGAGAACTCCTTGGGAAAAGGCTGGAGAAAAGAATGATTTAGTTTCTCTCCCTGGAGCATTAGTCCAAAAATCACCAAGGTGGCCAATTATCTAAATGGCAGATTCAAAGTCTCTGGTCAAGCCAAATGCCAAAATAATTTACCTGTCCTTGGATTTAATCCAACTAGAAGAGGCAGAGGTACTACACAGCCAACACAAACCATCATTTAAGTCCTCGTCAATGGCTGAATCAATAGACATACTACTTTAAATAGCCAGACGACACCACTAAAATATACACACGCTAACAAAAAAAGTAAGCCCTTTCCAAGAGCTTTACTGAGAGCCATCCCAGCCTCAGTTTCTGATCCTTCTTTTAACAGACATAAATCAGAAGCACGACTGAGGAAGAGATACCCATGATGCAATTAAAACTTTGGTCTATGGTCTTTCAAAAGTGTGTCAGTAGCTGAAGACTGAGGGCTTGCATCAAAAAGTCTGAGTTCTCATGAGCTGACTATCAGAGCTAAAACATCATTACTTTGGGCCAAGGATCCAAGATGTGTAATTCATAAACGGCTGTAGAAACCTCCAAGGGATTTGTGTGAGCTGACCAACTGTGCAAGCAATTATCTGTGTTTAGAAAGCTCTACACCAATGGAAACGTGCAGATTTGGCCTTTGCAGCTGAAGAATCTCCTGGAAATATCCCTTGGAGTAACTACTTGTTTACTTGGAAAAGCATCTGATCCTGGGCAAAAAAAATTTCCCTTTTTTGGTTGACCTCAATTCTTCCCTCCATTCACGACAGGCTGTTTCCTAAGAAAGGGCTAAAGGTCTAGCCATGTGAGAATTTGGTATTATGAATTCTCCTCCTGCAGGTCATCACATGGTTTTCTTCCTCACTTGCTATGAGTCTACTCAAAGGCCCCTTTCTCAGCAGAGCCATGCTTGGCCATTCTATCTAGCATGAAAGCTTCCACCCTGTCCCCTGACACCTTCTCTACCATCTTGTTGGCTTTGTTTTCTCCTTAGCATCTCACATCTAACATGCTAGCTAGCTAATAGATTCATTTTTAAAATTTTCTTTCTCCCTTATCTGAATTCTTAGGAGGCAGGAACATTTGATTGGTTCATGGCTAAGCCCCCAGCTCCTGGAAGAAGAACTGGCATCAAAAAATAAGTCTTAAATACAGACATTCCTCACTGTGCATGGCATCTCAGTGACCACAGAACTGTGCAAAGGGAAGACATGATTCAGGACACATGAGTTCCAGTTAACAGAGGCAAATTGAGGCTCCCTATAAATAATTGTTATGATGAACGGAGCTGTCCATACTTCTATTTTATGGTTAAGTCCACCAGGGAGAGGTTGTTATTTGCCCTATTATACATCATTCCTGACAGGTGATTTCTCCAACAATCACTTTCCAAAGAACGAATGTGGTGGACATATTTGGGGATGATCTATTCAGGCCATTTCTTCCTTCCACAAGAACCACTGTCTCCTCAAGCCCTAACAGACTCCACCTCAACCAGAGACAATTAGACTGAAAGTAGGCTACCCACATAGAGCCAAGCTTTTGGTAGAGATTAGTCCAAAAATCTGAATGGAGAGATGGTGATCCTGGGAGAAGGAAAGTCTGAAGAAAGGTGCAGAACATCTACACCTCTGGGTCCATAAAGATACCTGGCTTCACCCTCTCTGACATCCCACTACCCCATCTTTGCATCAGTTCCCTGGTCTATGCCAGGGTCCTCCTTAGACATTTTTGTTGTTGTTACTGTTTAGTTGTTATTGCTTAGTTTCCTTTGAAGAGAGTTATTCTTGCTTACAATTCAAGAAACCCTGATTAAGATGCACAGTGGGCAGCTGGCACCCACCCCACCACTACAGAGCTACCAAGAGACCAGAAGACATGGCCTCTATGCAAAGAGATTGGTTCAGATGGAGAAGTCAGGATGAGGAACAGCTAGAGAACGTGCCACATGCACAATGGCCCTAGGTCTTGGGAGGCACAGGTGAGGCTGAGTGCAGCTGGAGAGGAGAACTTTGAGAAGCCCTTATGAGGGTCTGTCTGGCTTGTGGTTCAATGCTTCCACCCGAATCCCCACCGCTGAGTTAGCCCTGCTCGGGAATTACTTCATGGGGGGAATTCAAGGAAGTTGAACTCAGTAATGCGCATGACTTTGCAGCTAGGCACCTTTCTGGCCCTGAATCCTGGGGACATAGTGTTTAAGATCATGAAGTCTAGACTGCCTGGGTTTAAATCCGAACTTTGTAATTTATCCTGGGGAAAGTCCTTGCCCTCTTTCAGGGGCCTTCATTTCCTTATGTGTAAAATGGGAATAATAAAATAACACCTAGTGTACAATGCATACAAAGTAATTGACAAAGAGTTTGGCATGTATATAAGTGTTCAGTAAATAACAGCATTGAACACCTGAGTTTTGTCTTGCCTTAGGAACCAAGCCACTACCACTCCACAGTTCCTCCTTGGTGTGTTTCCCCATTGATAGCCTGGTCATAGTTCAGATTCTCCAAGACAAGCAAAAGTTGTACCTAATAGTGAAATATCTATTTTTCTTATTTAACAAAACCACTATGGGCTAGAAAAGGACTAAATTTTTCATGTATATGATAAAGCAGGTATTATTATCTCATTTTGGAGGAAAGCAAATAGACCCAGTGAGGCTACATGGCTTGAATTAGGCCTAACAATCTAATGTCTACACAGAAAAAACCAGCAACTTATATGCTCAGTAAATTGCTTTCACAAAAGCCAAATGTTAGTTCAAGACTTGCTTTTTGTCTCTGTGAAAAGTATTTGTATAAAAAAGTATGAACTGAGCTTCAGTTTGACTACTGGTTTTAAAATACAGAATAGGTACTTACTAAAAAAAGATGGAAGGAAGGTAGGAAGGAAGGGAGGGAGGGAGGGAGGGAGGGAAGAGAGGGAGGGAGGGAAGGACAGAGGGAGGGAGGGAGGAAAGAAGAAAGGGAGGGAGGGAAGGAAGGAAGGGAGAGAGGGAGAAAGGAAGGGTAGGAAGGAAGGAAGGGAGAGAGGGAGGGAGGAAGTTTGGTTGGAAGGAAGGAAAACAACAGAGGAAAAAGTGAATAAATTTTAAAAAATTGAACATGGAATTTAGATTCAAAAATGCCGACCCATAAGCAGAATGCTCCTCACTAATCAAACAGGTAGAAGTTTAGTCAATGAATTTTTCATTTGTCCTCTGTGTTGGTTACAACATCATTCAGTTTTAGCTAGTGACATATTCTTGGGTTGACTCTTAACTAATGCCAAAACAGTGAAAAATCTTAGTGGAAAAAACCCCAACAAAACTAAGTCTACTTGAATATCCAAATTGCTTCAAACACTCTTTAATACAATATAATTCCAACACAAAAATAATTCCAAGGGTTCTTCACAATTCATTATGAAACAATTTAACCAATATATAAACACTTGTTCTTGATTCCAGGACCTTAAATTAACCAGAATAAGTGGAATGAAAAATCTTTTGAGTAATCACTGTGTATTTTGTCATTCTTTACTTTTACTGGGTTATAATTTTTTTGTAGTTATGAAAGTGATATTACTTATGACAAATTTGATTAATGTCTATTCTGTGGCAAGTATTATGAAAAATACCTTAGCTATATTATCTTATTTAATTTTTAATAACAGTTTAGTTTTTTTTTTTAAATCAGAGAAACTTAAAGAACAATAATAAAGAAGGCTTATGATTTGACCCAAGGTGAATCAAATGACATTAAGACAAAAGTAAAAAGAAATGAGATAAATGCTCACAGTTAAAAAAATTCACATAGAAAGGTAAGAAAAGTTGTAAAAAAAATAGACATCGAAGCAACCCTGTATTCCTTCTTCTTCACTGCAAACTGGAAGTTTTTGTAATTCCTTCCAGTAAAAACAGAAACAGAATTCTATACTATCTCACTTGCTTTTAGTCTTTATAACAGTGAAGCAAATACTACTGTCATGCCCAATCTATAGATGAGGCAACTGATGCTTCAATTAGTTAAATAATTTGTAGAATATCTCACAGCTGGTAACGATGACAGACTGGGGTTTGAACCTGAATAGACGGAAATAGGATTTGAAACTGTATATCTGACTTTGAAAACTGTTCTTTTTATCAGGTAACCTGGTCATATCGGAGAGTAATATTTTTACTTTCTGATGTGAGCAGCAAAATGAAAGAAGTCGACATGGTGAAAAAAGGATTACCAACCCTAGCTGTGTGGATAAAACCAATAGAAATGTGAAGCTTCAGAATATATATATACATATATATATATATATATATTTGCAGACCTATTAATTTGGAAAAGGATTTACAAGCCTAAAGTCAGGCCTACAAACAATGTCTTATTTACCTCCCTAAGAAAGGTAACATTTTGGGGCCCTTTAAGTAAAAATAACATTGATAGCTACATTTAGGGGAGGATTGGAAAACCCAAAGGCATGGTGTGATTTACTGATTGGATGATTGCACAGATTCCTAACTGTAAATGCAAACACATAAAGAATTCTAATAAATCTAATAAATGATTAGCTGTATACCTACATCGACATTTGTATATCTGTATACCTACATCAAAATTTGTATCCCTGTATACCTACATCAAAAACTGAAGATAGATGGGATGCCTATTTGTTCATTTTATAGACAGAAGGTTAGGTTGCCAGCAGTGGTCATTTTGTGAGCCAAAGATACAGCTGGGGGGCGGTTCTCTGGCCTCCAAAACCCCTGTGCTGAGGACTCTTTTTGAGTTACCACCACTAAGTGTCAAGGCTCTGACCTTGCTTCCATCTAATCAAGAACACCCTGTTTCTAATATTCCCATCAGAGAAGAATTTGAAGTTTGCTGAAACTATCCAGTACAACATTTAACAAGATTTGGCATGGACAATTTCTCAGGAATTACTGCTTTAAGTAGCCAGCACTTTCCCATAATGGACCTTGTGATTTCACAGATGAAAGCACAGGTTTCTCACCCCCACATAAAACCAACTCTTGCCAAATAGATTCTTTAACAGTTAGATGGCTTATCATTTCCAACTTCGTTTACCCGGCTTTGCAGCTGCCATTATGGGGAAAAGCCATGATGAGGGAATCACCAGGGCACAGGAAGTCCTTTAAAAGGCTTTAAAAACGAGTTCATCCAGCTAACACAATGTTTTCCAAAAATAATGTACTTTGGCTTAAAATGTAAAATTAACATCAAATGAAGATCTCTTAAGAAGCTCTAAAATTGAGATGACTATCTTAGTAGCGTGTAGTAGGTACTTGATGCAATCAGCATGTTCTACACAGGTAATTACTTTTACTACTAATGGTGCCTCCCACTCGGTGAGAAAGATAAGAGGCTCCAACTCTACTTAATCACGAGCTTCTTTATTATGGCTCGACCACCTGCTGAGTAAAACAATTCACTTGCTCTATTCTGCAACTCTCACAAATGAGAAAAATTTATTAACATGTGAGCAGAATGGGACTTATTTAGTATGTACAAAGGGGATTATCACATGATTTTAAAAATACATAGACCATTCAAACAGTTGTGTGGGTCATCTTAAGTTAAGCAAAGGTCTTTCTGGAAAATGTTTATTTTTGTCATGTTGAAGCTGGTTGGCAACAAGTGTCCAGTTCAATGTGCTTTGAAGCTATTTAGAAGTGTCTGTTAAGGGAAGCGGGTGATGAAATTAGACAAATACAAAGCCAGTGATGGGTGAACTTGGGTAAGTTCACCATCTTCTCTGGGTTATTTTCATATTTGTGGAATGGTAATAAGAATAAAAATATTGGCCGGGCACGGTGGCTCAAGCCTGTAATCCCAGCACTTTGGGAGGCCGAGGCGGGTGGATCACGAGCTCAAGAGATCGAGACCATCCTGGTCAACATGGTGAAACCCCGTCTCTACTAAAAATACAAAAAATTAGCTGGGCATGGTGGTGCATGCCTGTAATCCCAGCTACTCAGGAGGCTGAGGCAGGAGAATTGCCTGAACCCAGGAGGCGGAGGTTGCGGTGAGCCGAGATCGCGCCATTTCACTCCAGCCTGGGTAACATGAGTGAAACTCCGTCTCAAAAAAAAAAAAAAAAAGAATAAAAATATTGGACTGCATTCTAGCCTGGGTGACAGAGCAAGACTAAGTCCCCCCCCCCAAAAAAAAAGAATAAACATATTTTTCATACTTATGTATCGCCAGTTCAGCTGTAGGTGTTTGTGTTTTTCCAAAAAGGACCACAGTCTTCCAAATTTCACAATAAAACCCACAGAACTTATGGGAAAAATGGGTTTGGGAGAATAAAACTCCTGTCAGTAACAAATAATAAAAAAGCAGAACCCAATACAAACAGTAGCACCATTTTATACAGGTTAAATGTTGAAAAAATATATAAACACCATGATAAATATGGTATTTTACCTTAAAAGTGGGTGTTGGAAGTGGGGAGGAGTGCTACCTGAAATCCTACAGCGATGTAACAGCAGTTGTGCATGGGTGGGTGGGGCTTGTGGCATATCAGCTAATCGAGAAAGTGAGTAGATGTTTGAGGGAGGTGTGTGCTTTTGTGTATTTCTACATGTCTTGGTTCAGTTGGGTGCAGTTTTCTGTATTCGGTGTTTCTCAAGGATGATGTCACACATATACAAATGCAAACTCAGTGTTAAGCTGAGAGTGTATCCATCATTTTGAAGCAAAATTATATGTTCTAAAGAAGCATTGGCTGGGCACAGTGGCTCAGGCCTTTAATTTCAGGACTTCGGGAGGTTGAGGCAGGATCACTTGATGCCAGGGGTTTAAGACCAGCCTAGATAACAAAGCAAGACCTCATCTTTACAAAATAAAAAAATAATAAAATGATAAAAAAAATCAGTTGGGTGTGGTGGCACATGCCTGTAGTCCTAGATACTTGGGAGGCTAAGGCAGGAGGACTGCTTAAGCCCAGCAGTTTGAGGCTACAGTGAACTATGATCACGCCACTGCACCCTAACCTGGGTAACAGAGCAAGACCCTGTCTCTAAAAAACATTTTTAAAAGCAGTATTATAGCAGAACTGGCAGCATTATGAAGATTAAAGAAGCTAATGTTTGTCACCAAACATTAGAAGTGTTTGGGACTTTAAGAAGTGTCATTGTTCAACACTCGCCTATGAGTGAGAACATGCGGTGTTTGATTTTCTGTTCTTGTGCCAGTTTGATGAGAACACATGGACACAGGGAGGGGAGCATCACGCACTGGGGTCTGTTGGGGGGACATAGGGAAGGGACAGCGGGGGGTGGGGAGTTGGGGAGAGATAGCATGGGGAAAAATGCCAGATACAGGTGAAGGGGACGAAGGCAGCAAATCACACTGCCATGTATGTACCTACGCAACAATCTTGCATGTTCTTCACATGTACCCCAAAACCTAAAATACAATTAAAAAAAAAGGAAATAGATAAATAAAAATTAGCTGGGTCCAGTGGTTTAAAAAAAAAAAAAAGAAAGAAGTGTCATTTTACCTTGATCTCTGTGGCTGCCTCAATTAAACTGGTATCAAATTCAATCCCAAACTCATAGCTGGTAGACTTAGGTTGTTCATCTCTTTGCTATTCTGTATCAACACAAATAATATGACTCTAAAGCAGGGGTTCTCAACCTCTGGGCTGTGGACCGGTACAGGTCTGTGGCCTGGTAGGAACCAGGCTGCATAGCAGGAGGTGAGTGGTGGGCAAGCCAGCATTACCACCTGAGCTCCGTCTCCTGTCAGCAGGGGCAGTAGATTTTCATAGGAGTATGAATGCTATTGTGAACCGTGTATGCAAGGGATCTAGGTTATATGTTCCTTATGAGAATCTAACTAATGCCTGATCATCTGAGGTAAAACAGTTTTATCCTGAAACTATCCATCTTCTTTCCATCCGTCCTCTCCCACCTTTGTCCGTGGAAAACTGTCTTCCACGAAACTGATTCCTGGTGCCAAAAAGGTTGGGGGCTGTTGCTCTAAAGGACTGTCCTGCAATGTTAATAGAGGATCCAATGCAGTTGCTAAATATGTGCACATGTACCTTTGTCCTTGCCTACAACAATATCATTTCCTGTAAAGAGGTTAAGAACAAAGTCAGGAAATACCATCCTCTTCCTTAAGACCAAGTTGAAAACTACAGAAATTTAGTGGCCCTTGGGGGGAAAAATGGTGTTACTATTCACAATGTTTGATTAGCACCAAGGAAGGGCAAACCAATTTCTCTCTAGAGCTTTTTAGTAGAAATAATAGGAAATGCATACATAAGGCTCTCTATGTATCTGGTGCCATAAGAGCTCTGATATATTAACTTGTTTAAGATTCGAATCATTCTACATAATTGTTTTTCAGGTCCTGATTTTTTTTTTTTTTTTTTTTTTATTTTTTTGAGATGGAGTTTCCCTCTCGTTACCCAGGCTGGAGTGCA
>NW_016107539.1:2438897-2441553 GCF_001604975.1 Cebus imitator | reverse complement strand
AAGCGTGAGCCACTGCGCCCGGCTGGTCCTGATGTTTTTTATTAAATCGGGTAAGCTGAACAAGTTTGGAAATTCAGTCAGATTTCCAATTAGCTAGGCAACAAGTTTTCATTGAGCAGCAACAGCCTGAAGAGACTGAATAACCTACTTAAACTTTGGAGTCAGACCGATCAGAATCAGCTTCCTTATAAGCTATGTGTACTAGGACATATAATTCAACTTTTGTAGACCTCAGGATCCCTTCTGTTTTAAAAAAAAGGTTAATCGTAGCTATCTAACAGTGCTTTTCTGAAAATTAAATGAGATAAAGGGTATAGGGTAGTTAGTGTGATAGAGGGCACAGTCAGCACTCAATAAATTTATTTATAGAGTTATTATTTTATTACCAGTGTGGGGGAGCTGATACTTTGTTAGGCATTAGACACATAATACAGTTGTTTGAAATAGTACCTGGCTCAGACCGACGCCTTGGAATTTGGCCTCTGAAGACTTGAAGCCCCTGCATTCCTGATTTTTTCCTTTCTGTATTCCCAATACACAGGATTATTCTGCCCCTTAGTGCTAAGATGGCTTATATATAGCAGTGATGTGAGAGGGTTTTGCGCTTGCTTGCTCTGCAGATTAAACTCTTCCAGTGTTAACATGTCACTGCCTGAGTTAACCACCGTCTGGCAATCACATGAGATATACACACTGTTTTTTCTATTTCTCACCTCTCATTTATTTTTCAACCCACTGAAAAATCTGGCTTCTCCTCCCATTGGTCTACTGAAAATGCTTTTGCTAAGTTCACCCAGGAGCTCCGCCAAGTTAAGTCCAGTGTGGAGTTTTTCAACTTGCACCTAACTGACCTCTTGGTAAAGCAAACCACTTTTTCCGTCTTGAAACACTCTCTTCTCCATTACTTCCTATTTTGATGATCACCCTGTGTTGATAGTCTTCCACGCTCTCCAAAAGCTCATGTTTAGCAGACTTTTCTTTTCCTTTTCAACGTTGGATATTGGTCTTTCTCAGCGCTTAGTCTTTTTTCCTCTAAAATCTCCCCCTAGACATGCTTACCCACTGCAAAGAGGTCATTATGTTCTATTTGCTAGGACTTTGAAGCTGATGTACCTAAGTATTATGTCAAAATCTAGATGAGTACCCAATGGCCTTCTCCCTATCTCTTGAACATCAAACTTAATAGTTCCCAAATGGAATTTGTGATTTTTACCTTTATCAAAACATCCTCCGTCCTCCATTATTCCCAGTGTACCTCTAAATTGAACATATAGCCAAGCTCCATTGATTTATTATTATTAATATTATTTAACCACCAAATCTATCTAAATCCACCCACTTCTCCACATCTCTATTGCTGCCAGCCTAGTCTAAGCCACCAACTTTTTGTCACCTGATTATCGCTTCCTCACTGGGTCCTTGAATCCATTCTCATTCTACTCCAATTTATCCAGCAAAATGCAGCCAGGGTATTTTTAAAAGATAAGTTATGATGTAACCCTGTGACTAAAAACCTATAATAACTCCTCCATGCTCAAAGATGATATCCAAAAGTGTTAGCATGATCCTGAATACACCAGAGTCCCTCTAATCCAGTTTTATCTTGGACTCTTTCATGTCTTTTTCCTAGAAATATTTAATGAGCATTTATTAGGTGTCATGCAGGCTGTAGTTCTTGGATTGGGCAAATTTTCTACAATGAACAAATGTTACTCAAAATTTTAACTTTAAAAATGCCTAGGTATTCATTCAAAGGAATAGAAAAAAACCTGACACAAAATGGTTAAGCTCACATTATTTTCCCTATTCGGAGTAATCCCCCTAAGAGCAAAACTCTTTGCTCACATGTTTTTAGATTTGGGGTTTAGATCTTTGACTCCAGGAAATCTCCCTTTCTAAGCGCGAATACACAGATTTTACAGTCGAAAGTTGGATTAGTGATTGATAGAAGCTCTTCTCATGTCATTCTCCCTCCTTTCCGATAGATTCACTCTCAGAAACAGTCATGCAAACTCTGCCTACGCCTTCAGTAAATTGAAGAAGTTGACATTCTAAACATCTAAAAGGTAAGGGTTTGGGTAACAGAAAGTCACCACATTGTACACAGGGCACATTTCAATTTTCTGCTGCAGTACTCAGAGGAGATTAGAGTGTTCACAAAGTTAAGAAATTTCAGAACAGACAGGGAGAGTGAGCAGCCAATTTCCATTGCATCTTTACGAGTGACTATCAGGAAATTTGTTATTAATTTTGTCCAAGGTGATGTAATCCAAACATTAGTCACCAACCTCCTTTTCAGCGATAACAAATGATCTATTAATTGCCACACAGACCGGCCTCTTGTCAGGCTTTGTTTTTCTTTGACCTTTGTGCAGTATTTTGATACCTCCACTACCCTGTCTCTGTGACTCATGCTTGGCTGCTGTGTATGATGTGCCTAAACCTCCTGGGTCATCCTCCCTTCTGTTGGCCTTTCTATCTCTGGATCATCCCGAATTACTCTTAATATGTGGATGGGTCCCAAGACTCTGGTCTTGTCAATCTTTTCTCCCCTTGCTATAAGTCTCCCTTCTCAAACAGAACTAATTCACTCTCACAGCTCCAACTGTAGAGACGATCCCCAGAGTATTATCTTTTTTTTTTTTTTTTTTTTTTT
>NW_016107539.1:2367725-2438477 GCF_001604975.1 Cebus imitator | reverse complement strand
TTTCCATCGGAATTTACCTCTCCACTCTCTCTAAGCCTGAGTTCTCTTAGGAATACCATGATTCTTCCAGATACAAAAATGCAAAACTCTGAAATTGCACATCAGGGTCTTGTTTATAACTCTTTCTTTTAATGACTTCCCGTCACTCTCAGAATTGTGTCCAAAATGAATTATGCATCTGCAAGTTCCTTTTATAATTTAACTCTTTCAAGCCTTCCAGGATCCTCCATCTAGCCCTTCATCACACTGCATTTTCCTAAGTTCATTGAATGTGCAATACCTTCCTGCCTCGTGGCCTGTTCCACCCTGGTCTCCCTCACCTTTCACCATCAACCTAAATTAGCATTTCTTTTTTTTTGCAGTGAGCTTTGATATTTCTCATCTCAATAAGCCTTCTGTGACCTTCAGGCTGGATCAGGACCCTCTGCATTGCTTGTATGGAATCTAGCTCAGTTCTTTCACATTTAAACACAACTGAAATGTGCAGTCTGATATTGGTTTTCCCCACTAGAGTCTGAGCTCTATGAAGGCAAAGACTTGCTCGCCCACATACATCCAGTGCCTGGCACACAATAGGGCCTCAGTAAGTTGAACAAATGAATGAATGAATTAAATCACACTTTGGCGACTCCATTATCAGCCATGTACAATTTGCCCGCACATGCAGAAATTTTTCTTGTTGATATCACTCCCCCCTTCCTTCCTGTCTCCATCATCCTTTCCACTGTCATCCAGTCCAGGCTCTCATCATCTCTTGCTTGGATCACTGTAAGAGCTCAGCTGTTTTCTTCAGAACTCTCTTTGCTGTGATTAATTTTGTAAACTACTGCCAGATGAATCCTTCAAACAATTCTTTGTCTTATTCCTATGCTCAGGACTCCCTGACCGGCTCTTTTCTGTCTACAGAACAAAGGGAAAAGTGTTCTAGGGTCTCAGAGCTGAAAGGAACCTTGATGAACCTCTGGTGTAACCACCTCTTGCTAGAAATGAAGAAACCAAAGTCAAGAGGGGTTGGAGGACTTGCCAAAGGACACAGAACCAGTGTTTCAGTTTGTAGATGGAATACACTTGAGAATGTGCCGCTTAAAATACAATCAGTCTCTCCTACTGCATGTAAATTACAGCCTGAACTGCTTCCCACAGTTCCCAGTCCCAACAGAACCTGGCTCCCACTGATGGTGGCTGAATTGTCCCAGTTTGCCATGGACTCTCCCAGTTTAAAAACTGAAAAACCATCATCCCAAGAACTCCCTCAGTCTCCTAGCAGCCTGGGTTGGCGATCACTGTACTCCTTCCTCCACCTTCTTTCTCATGTCTTATACATCCTGCCTTGCTTAGTTTTCACCTGTCCTGCTGCTTTCTGTTTCTAGAACATACTATCCAAACTCATTTTCATCTAGGGCTTTTGCACTTGCTTCTCCCATCTCTGTGTTTACCCAGGTTAGTTAGTATCAGAAACTTGCATCCCTGATTTGTCGCTCTTTTTATAGCTTGGCATGCAATGCTTTCATAATCTGACTTCCAATCTCCTTCGTGTCCTTATTTTCCAACTACCATTCCAGTATAGTCACTTATGTGCTCAAAAGCAGTAAACATTTTAAAGAGGAAAATATCTGTGGAATGAAAAACCCAAGATCTCTCTTAATCCCATTGCACTGATTATTAAAATGGTGACAAGAAAGATGCTCTGCACAGAGCAGTCTACGAGCTTCACAGCAAAGAAGGCAATAATGAAAAAGTCTGAGACTACCTGTCTCTTTTTTATTTATTTGCATTACTCAGTAGATTCCAGTCTTACTCATTATAACAGCCCAGGGCCCTTTAGGCCAAGCACATCACAATGATCTATCGTTGGGATAAAAATCTTCTGGTGATGACAGCCAGGATTGACAGGGATGTTTAAATCCTCAACTATGCTTTGGATGACATTCAATTTTTTGTCATGAAATTTCAAAATGTGACTGGAGCACTTTGAAAGCTTTCCACATGGAGGAAACGTCAGGGACAAAAGAGGACATAAAACAGCTGTGGTTGAGTGGGAAAAACACTGACCTACAAGGCCAAATACCTCGGAAGGGTTGAAGCTCTTTCTGATGAGCTGGATGACTTCAAGTAAGCCATTTGCTTCTCTAAATCTCAATTGTTTCATCTGTTAAATGGGACTAATAATACCTGTCTCTGTTGAAAAATGAGTAATTCACATGCTTGCTCCTTCAGCACCTTTCCTGGCACAGAGTTAGATGTGCCCTAATTTTTCATTACAAAAATAATTAGCATCTATAGTTTTTAAGAAGTCTTTTCTTAATCTGAATATTCCTTTAGTACAAGTCCCTGAAACTCAGACATAGCAACCACTATTTTCTTTCATTTCTTCGTTGTTTTGCAAGTTTTGTCCAGCTGTTTAGTCTGTGTATGCTTGAAATTTCCAACAATCATAAGCTTTAAAACAAATCTAGTTTTGTCTTTACCTTTTACACATTTGTTGGATTTCTACACTTCATACTGTACCCATCTCATTCTGACTTGTATTCTGGCCAGCCCACTTCCTGGTGAGTAATTGAGGCACTGTAAGAACACAAAGACCCATGAATCCTGGTCCTAGCCCTCTGGAAACCCAAAATCCAGTAGAAAGGACTGATACATAGGATATAATATCAGCAATATGGTAACTTCTATTTCTGGGTACAATCCAGGGTATTGTGAGAAGAGAGGGAGACATTTAACTTCTTACTCAAAGAAGAATCCTGTAACTTCCCAAGGGGGTGGTCAAGGAGGGCTCCATTGAGGAGGTGACATTTGACCAGCAATTTAAAAGATACATAAGAGTTCACCAAGGATGTTATGAAGATGAGAGACAGTTGTATGTACATGTCTTCTATAAGCCTAGAATTATGAAGTCAGTTTTTTAGTCTCTTTTCTCTGTAATCAGACTGCAGATCTCTGAAATTTGAAATTCAAAAGTGTGGAAGCACTTCACACATCACTGGACATCCCAAAGTATGTAGAAAAATCCTGCCCCAAAGAAATCTGAAACAAATCTGTATAATTAATAGTGTCTACTTTTAGCTAATGTATAGTATAAGGAACAAACACTGAGGTCAATGGAAAACTATGATTAAACATGCATGTCTCAGAGTGAAAAGGGTACATCAATGAACCCAGGCCTAAAACTGAAAATAGACCAGTTTTTTTTTTTTTTTTTAACTTGACACAATGGAGTTAATAGAAGATGAGAACCACTCTTTTCAACAATCAAAACAGTTTCCCTGGACTGTTGAAAAGCATCCATTACCTCATTCCATATCATCCTGATCCTTTTAAAAAATAATAATTTCATTGTTAAAAATGACTCATACTTACTGTATTTAAGCAATAGAGAAAATGATAAAGAAGAAAGTTTTAAAACCATTCGATAACCCAGCATCTAGAAATAACTCTAACCTTTAGTGAATTATATTTCAGATGTGTCTCTATCCACATGTGTAAATGGAAGGATAGAGAAATGGATGAATGAATGGATGAAGAAATGAAGGAACGGATGAATGGATTAGGTATGGATGGATGGATGGATAGTGGGATGGATGGATAGAGGGATAGATGAATGAAGAAATGGATGAATGGATTAAGGGATGAATGAATGGAAGGAGGGATGGATGAAGAGATAGATGGATGAAGGAATGGAGGGATGGATGAATGGATTAAGGGATGAATGGATGGAGAGAGGGATTGATGAATGGAGGGATGGATGTATGGATGGAGGGATAGATGAATGAAGGAATGGAGGGATGGATTAAGGGATGGATGGATGGGTAGATGACGGAATGGAGGGTTGAATGAATGGATTGATGGATGGATGGGCAGAAGTGTCTGCCTTTTTTTTTTTTTTTTAAGTCTAATGGTTGATCCCATTCTAGTGAATTTTGCCTGCCTTGGCTCCCCAGTAAACAGTGAGGAAATGTCCAGTCTCATACTCAATTCCTACACTTTCTAGGTTCCAAAAATGGACTTCTCAGAGGAGTCTGGGAAAATCTCCCAGGGATGGTGTCAAAACACCCAAATGAGAAGGAGAAAATAAAGCCAAATCAGTTGTTTTTCATCATATTAATTAAAATCTAAAAATAGTTTATTGATTTTATGGTTTCTAACAAATAGAACAAAAACAAGACATCATTTAGATTAACCGTTTTCATGTTGCAATGAGGATTGAGGAGGCTAGGAAGGATGATTTTATTATCCAAGTTTACAAAATGAAAAGGGACAGAAGCAGGGCTACGGAGCAGCTGTGAACATTCAGCAAATGAATATTTCTATTATTGCTAAGACAGGATCATAGTAGGATCCCTTACCCTCAAGTGGTAATTGATATCAATGGATTATTATGATTTTGTTGTATACCCTGAAGACCCTCTTTGCACTTGTATTTGTACACCATGTTCCCTTAAAGAAGCCAGGAACACAGGATGCATCCCCTTTAAGAAATGTCCTTAATATAATAGAAACAAAAGAATTTCCCAAACTACTTCTGCTCCAACCCAACTTAGCATCCCTGATGCTTTTCCTTTTGGATGTGTAGGTTAGAAGAACAAACACCAGCTACTACAGCATAGCACAGAATATTCATGAACCAGCATCACGTCATTTCCCTCCACCAGGGTTCCCGAATCTCTGCACGACTGACATTTGGGGTTAGCTAATTCTCTGCTGTGGGGCTGTCCTGTGCATTATGGGATGTTTATCAGCATCCCTGGTCTCTGCCCCACAAGCCCACAGTAAAAACTCCCATCTGTTTTGAAAACCAAAAATGACTCTGCAGATTGCAAAATGCCACCCTGGGGTGGGGAGCTGGGACGGTACATGATCCTCCCTGGTTGAGACAAGGGCAATCCAAAGCCCTTAGGGTCTCCAGTAAAACAAGCAAAAGAGATTTTTATAGACAGAAACATACAGTACTACTCTCCAGAGGTATTCAGAGGACATGACTTCATGGACATCCCTGGACCCAGGGGAGAAGAAAAAGATCTTGGTTGAGCAATAAAACCTGTGTCACCTGTGACAGGTCACAGAAGTCAGCTTTGGGTTCTCCTGACCCACAGCTTTAAGAACTACAAGCAAGACACGTAGGTCCACGAGACAGACCCTTCCCCCAAAATTGGCCTTGCTTTTTAAGCCACAGTAAATAGAAGAGGGCAGAGGCTTTGCAATCCTTTATCTTCATCAGACCCATGAACAGGAAAGAAGAGGGAAGAAAAATGACTGCTTTGACTTTTTGGATAACTTAAAACGTCAGTGTGTTGCCAATTATGGCAGCTGTAGTTGCTTTATCTTTTGGGGACACGAGCAGTTCGTGAAATGTGAATTTTAATTTTCCAGTTGAAGTTCAGATGGCTGGTTCAACAATGTTTAGAAGCTCCTGAAAGATAGTCACTAATTAATGAACATTAAGCCCTAGTTTCTAAGACATATGAAACAAAGCAGGACAAAGCTCCCATGTCTGTATACTTCAGGGACTGATCTAAAGAACTAGAGGAGGGGAGAAAGCCGACAGTGAGCACGGAGCCTCGTTCCTCTCTTGAACTCTGTGATTCACCAGTTCACCAAGTGGAGGGATTTTTTTTTTAAAGCATGACTTTTATTCTGAGAAAAAACTCTCACTTGAGGAGTCATTTAAGTATGCGCTATTTAGTAATATAAATGTGAGGCTTAGTATCTTACTGATCAAATGGAAAATTATTTTGTGCTACCAGTTTCAAAACTTTCTCATCTCTCAAACAAATAGTACCCATTACTTTAAACACCTCGGTGTCTAGTAATTGTTCAAAAATGTGTCAGGCTACCAGTAATTTAAGTCCTGTCAAAAATAAATCTCAGACACTCACTTCTTCCAGTCAGTGACTTGAAAAACACGCCCACATGTCAATTACTGGAAGATGTAGCAATGTTTCTTTGTTCTGAATTTGTGTAAACAGAAAAAGGCTCTTCCTCAGTAACAACTGTTTTCTGAAACCTATATAAATGTTTATGTGAACCTCTCTGCAACAACACCTAACAGAAGCAATAAAAGCCACTACATTGGTAAATACACACACACACACACACACACACACACACACATATACACACACTCATACACACGCACATACAGACACTACTGTATGTGTCTCTTGGTAACAAATATTTAAGTGTGAAGGAGTAATGTATCGACTTGTGAATTATTCTTTTTGCAGAGGCCTGACCCCAAAGCATTTACATTTTAAATTGTAAATCAAAATGATCTACATTTTTAGAGGGTCACAGTCACTGGCTCCTTTCCCTATTATCCAAAAGAGATTGCTTCACAGATAATTCGAAAGCGCAGGTAAATAAATGAGTAGAAAAACTGTGACTATAAAACAGAAATAATTCACAAAATTGGCAGCTAATTAAGATAGGCTATTAGACAGAGTTTCTCTGTGTAAAATTGTTCTCCATAACTAAGACTGATAAATCTTGAGGACTCTCTCAGTCCTTACTGTAATGCATATGTAGTTATAAATAGCTGTAAATCAAGCTATTGATGAGGAGTGTTCATAATTTGCTAAGGTTCACATTTCTTATATAACAGTATTTTTATTGGAAAAGATGGTAATCATTTAATCATAAAATCATGAATGCCTTGTAATGTTTTAAGGTCTTTCATGAAGATTTTCTTGCTAAATAAGATGGCTGAATTTCAACAAAAGAAGAAAAGGTGAATAATTTTGGTTTACCTGATGTTATGTATTCCCTTCTCCCTCCCTGGTTCTCAGGGGTGCATACTAAAAAAATAAATCTAGCTATGAACAATACATAGATGGATAGTGTAAAGATGTTGGAATGGGACCCTAAGTGGTCCTCTTTCCAGAGGTAAATTAGAATAAGTTGACTTTCATTAAGCTAGAACAGATCAATATTTCATTATTAACATGGTGACAATTGCATGTTAATAAGAAGTCATCTGTTTTTCAAGCTTCTAACCGTCAAACCCATTGTATTAATGGCTCCCCTCATTGAGTGGCGTCTCTTTACTTTTCCTTTCTTGTTATATGGAAACTTGAGAGTGTGTGTGTGTGTGTGTATGTGTGTGTGTGTGTTTATCAAAGCATTGACCCTTTGCTAGGCAGGATTAGGAAATACCTTCTAATGTTTCCTTCAGGAAACAAGGGATTTTGTTAACCTGTTTCCCCTTAGGTTTCTCTTCCAGAATACTCCCATCAGCTTGTTTGTCACTTGGATTTAGGTAATGATCCTGTTTCGGCGGATGGTAGTTTTACCGATACAAGTAAAACCTTGATTTTTTTTTCTTCAGGAAGGAAGATAATAGGATAAATCATTAATTAAAGGGACTGCATATGGGACAGATGGAATTCTAACCATGTGGACACCTCCCCCAACAGTTGAGGGGTAAAAAGCACCATAAATCACTCATGGTCCAGCGGTCTTCAATAGGGCCCGTCTTGCCCCTTACAAGTGATGATAAACAACATATACTCCCAGTGCAGCCCATTAGGTATTCTAAAGTAGGTGAACTATGAGATAACACATTTATCCTTCTTGGGAAGGTATCTCTTCATATTTCACACGGCACAGAGAAAGCATAGGCAATTCAATGACGGCTAATGAGGATTAATGCATTATTCCACAGAGGATTATGGGCTCTTCTCTTTTGTGCAGTGGTTAAATAATAACAAAATGAGATAAAATGGCTCCTGATGCTTTCCTGAACTGTAAACCTAACACTTGACATGGTTGCTTTTCTTTTCCTTTCCTTTGTCTTGTGTTCTTCTGCTTTTTTTTTTAAAGGGGCTCTTAGTTGTTCAACTTCTAAATACAGTTCTCATAGTCATTGCCTCTCAGTGCTTTATGGGAGCAAAATCAACTGAAAATCTCTAATGGATTCCTTTGCAAAGCCAAAATTAAGTTGCAGGGTGCTAAAATCCAAAGAGTGCATGAAAAGGATCATTTTTCTTAAGATAAAAAGTCACATGGTGTCCTGTAGGACTTAACCAACCGTACCGTAATCTAATTTAGCAAGTATGAAATCTTTTACTTATTTATTTGATAATTACTTATTAAGCACCTACTCCGGCCAGAGACCCCTTGCTGGTACCTTACACTGCTAGGATTGCTATGACTTAAATAGTCACACAAATAAATACTTGATTGCCAAGTGTGGTCAACGCCATAGAGAAACTATAGGAGATGACGAAGGAACTAGATTCAGTGAGGGTGCTCGAGGCAGGCTCTGCCAGAAAAGTAACATGAATAAGGAGAGGAAGCCAAATCAGGAAGAATGTATAGCTTGCAAGGAAACGTCCTACAGTGTGAAGCGGCACGGCAATTTAAGAAACAGAGAAGCCCAGTGGTGTTTAGAGTGTGAAAGTATTATGAGAAGGGCAACAACAAAGCTTGAAGCCAGAGACAAGCAGATCTCAGGATCTGTAGGTTGGTGTAGGTGATGGTCCAGTGTTGGATTTTACCTGAATAAACCCAGGGTTATGGGTTAAACGGTGTCCCCTCAAAAGACAAGTTGAAGTTCTAACCCCTGGTACCTGTGAATGTGGTGTTTTTTGGAAGAAGGGTATTTGCAGGTGTAATCAGGTGAGATGAAGTCTTCAGGGTTGGTCCTTGCCCAGTGATGGGTGTTCTTAAAAATCAAAGGAAATTTGGACACAGGCACAAGAGGAGATGCCACCTGACAACACAGACGCACACAGGAGGGGAGCCATGTAACAGCAGACAGAGATTGATGTGTCTACCAGCCAAGGATTGCTGGCCAACACCAGAAACTGGAAGAGGCAAGGAAGGGTCCTCCCCAGAGCCTTCAGTGGGAGCACTGCCCTGCTAACACCTTTTGTTTTTGTACTTTGAGCCTCCGAAGCTCAGAGACAGTGCATTTCTGTGATTTTAAGCCACCCAGTTTGTGGTACATTGTTCCAGCAGGTCCAGAACACTAACACACCCAGAGAACCACAGCAGAGCTGCCAGGGAAGGAAGGAGTTTCAAAGGAGTGAAAGTGACTGTATCTATCACATTTGCATTTTCAAAGGATCTATTTGTCTGCAGAATAAACACCATTAAATTAGAGAGGGTCAGAGATAGAGTGGGAAAGCACTTTAGAAGCGTCTGGAAGCAGCTTGGGAGAACTGTGCATTCTGGGAGTGGGGCGCTGGCATGGACATTTGCTAAATGTATATTTTTGGCACTGATGGGGATGTGGCTGCACTGCCCAGGAGGGCTAGAAAGAGAAAGTTTACTTTTCAGTGACAATTCTCAAACTTGGGCACATGTGTTTATATTCTACACAAAGATATATTCTGCAGACCCCAACTGGAGCCTGCAAGTGACATTAGAATTATTTTACCATTTCACACATTGAGTTGTTTTTCCCTGAAATATAATTGCTTTTTACATAATAAAAAAACCTGCTCAAGAATGACAAAGCATAAAGAGCTACTTCTCACCTCCCTTAAGAATGTGGCAGAATGGGATGTGATTGGGGGGTAAGGGGAAGGATCAGTTGTTTCAATTACGTACCATCAACCATTGAAGAGATAGTCAAATCTAGGCTCACTGGTCCCCTATCATCATAAGACAAACTATTCACGTTGTCATAATTGGATCAAAGCAATTCACTGGTTCTCATCCAACCACATAGATTATGGTACAATCACTGTGGCTTTCTCAACTCCTTCAGGAATCTTCCATGCTAGGTAACGTTCTAAACATTGTTACTGGATAATATTTTTGAAATGTGAGCAGTGGGACCCACTCCTGCAGCGGGACTTTCTGAAGCTGTCTCCTCCACCCCACTCTGTACGAGAAGTGGCCCTTGCCTCAGAAGAGGCATCATAGGGGAGAAAGCCGAACAAACAGCCTTAGCTGTGGGCTGGGGATTTCAAAAGCAGACATCCTAGCATCTAAAATAAAAGCTGGAAACCATCATTCCCAGCAAAGTGACAGAAGAACGGAAAACCAAATACTGCATATTCTCACTCATAAGAACACATGGACACAGGGAGGGGAAGATCACATACTGAGGCCTGTCAGGGGGTGGGGGCTAGGGGAGGGATACCAAGGAGTAGGGGCATAGGGGAAGGATAGCATTAGGAGAAATACCTAATGTAGATGACGGGTTGATGGGTACAGCAAACCACCATGGCACGTGTATACCTATGTAACAAACCTGGACATTCTGCACATGTGCCCCAGAACTTAAAGTATAATAAATAAAAATAGCTCCAGGAGAGCAAAACGCAATAGTCAGAGGTCCACTTGACTTCCATTGTCTCACCTCCCTTTACATAGAGGGTAAGTTTTCTTGGGTATTGAGAGGAAGTGAAAGTTGTGGGGGGTGAAGGAGAAGTTGCCTTTGCTTTCAGACTCAGCGGAGAAGCAGCTCTGTGTCCTGTCTTTGCAGAGGGCTGAATCCTTAGCCTCGAGTGGAGTGGGGGGTGGGAGGGAGCATAAACCAACCCTTCCCCTTGAGTCTGGTGATTCAAGAGCAGAAGAGGTCTCTGTTGGGACACTTTGTGAAGAAACCCCACCTCTCCCAGGCCACTGCTCCTTCTTCCACATACCCATGACTCGGGAGCAGAAGACTGGAGATGCTCGCATGCAGCAACTGAGCCAGGGGCCTGAGATGCTTCTAGGAAAGGCCTCTCAGCTCCAGAACAGCCTTCAGTCAGTGAGCAGAAGGGAAACTGCACATCCCTGCAGAAGTCAGTGTGAATACAGGTGATAACTGAGAACCACATATGACCCCCCGATATTTGGATGTCTGTAAACACCCTGGAACTTAGACACAATCTCAGGAAGCTGAATTAACCTAGACCCCCTTACTTGACAGAGATTTCATTTCTGTCAACCAATGAGTATTATAATATGAATTATATTAATAATAATGATAATGCTTATAATAAGAATTTAACTCAGTTGTGAAGAAAATGATATTAGGTTTCTTGCCATTTGGGCTAGAGACCTATATATTTATGTCTGCTGCACAAGGCCACTTTTCATGGTAGCACTTTTTGGGAGGAACACAGGCTCATATATATTCCACAGCAAGATGTCCACGCCCCCTTCCAGAGGGCATGCACTTTAAGCTGTTTCTCTAGGGGTGTGGGTGGGCCAAATCCAGCCATTTACGATCTCCCTAGGTCCCAACTCTGTTGCTATTCAGCCACATGCCTTGTTCTGCAGATTACATTGGTTTGCAACATCCCTGAAACTGGGGTGCCTTGGGATTTGAATATTGTGTTTCATTATTCTGTTTTCACCTTCTACTTGTACAACGTTTTATGCTTTTCCAACCCCTTGTCTTTTTTTTTTTTGTTCCTTCTGCAGCTCTTTGAGGTAGGAGGAAAAGATATCTTGTTCCCTTTTGACAGATGAATGACTAAAGCACAGAAAGATCCGGTAACATGTCCAAAGTCTCAGAGCATACAAGTAATAATAATTGTCTCAACCACGACAACAATAATTTGTAACACTAATAAAATAGCTACTATGTTTTAATTTCTTGCTACCAGTCTGCCAATAGCTCTTCTTGCATTATCATACTTACAGTGTCACCAACTCTGTTAAGTGGGTATTGTGTGTTACACATCATGCAGACGAGGCAAATGAGGCACAGTTAGGTTAAGTGCATTGACAAAGATCATGTAAATGAAGAAGTGTCACAAAGCACATGCAACTTACATACCGATTTTTGAATTTAACCCTCAAAGAAGTTGCCATCCACTGTTTCACCTAATCCTCAAAACATCAAATACGTCTATTAACATGTATTAAAATCAGAGAGGCTTATTATTATAACTGAATAGAGTAAACCCTGAAGGCAAGCAGGAACACTTTAGAAGTCTTACCATCTGCTTCTCACACTGGGGATTTGATAGTATCATATCTTAAAGGCAGGATGATTCCAAAGTCCAGATATCCACACATAGACTTTCTTGTTGGCCCTTTCATTAGCACAGCAATTCTCAAACTTTAGAGGGCATAAAAATAGTGAGAGAAGGATGCACACAATTGTGTGTGTGTGTGTTCCTCTGTCTGTCTTTTATTTATTTATTTTAAAAAGTATTTACTTTTTAGGGATGCTATCTTGCTCTGTTGCCCTGGCTGGAATTTATGGTGCTGTCATGCCTCACAGCAGCCTTGAACTGCTGGTCTTAAACTCCTGAAATCCTCTTGCCTTAGCCTCCTGAGTAGTAGGTCTATGTCTTGGCTGATATTAAATTTCTATCTTCTAATGGCATAGGGGCTCAAACATTCTTAATTCAGTAATAGAAAAAAAAAATAAAAAGGCTTAAGGATAGAAGGCATAAGAAAATTTCAAAGATATTTCTGACTGTATGTGACTTTTGCTTTTAATGAGCTGACGTCAGAACCTAGCCCTCACCTAAAATGTGGAGATTACTTAGACAAAGAGGTGTCCAGGTTCTGGTGGCAGATGTGTGTGACCCCAAAGCCCTTGTTTATTACCATTTGGCCTTCTAACCCAGAGCCACAGATCTCCTGTTGGATCTTCTCTCCATTCTGATCCCATCAAGCACAGCGTTATAAAATATACATAGATAAGTGGTTGTGTCATAAATACCTGTTGACTCTCTTGCTGATTGACCACACTGATTCGATCTTATCTGCAATTTTTATTTTAAATGCCTCAAATAACCCTCAATCTTGCCAGCTCTTAAGAGCCAAGTGCCTGCCATGTAGATATAGTAATTTGCTGCATTGCTATTGAGAAATATAACTTGAGGCTTCCAGGTCTAATACACAGTAGCACAAACAGAATGTCAATTTCCCACCAAGTTCAGATGGGTCTATTTCAGACTACTATTCAATATATATACTGTTTGCTAACACTCACCTGTAAATTTGTGTTTATTCTTCCTTCCTCGAGCTCTAAGTGCAATCTATTTTAATTTTCCTCTTTGCCAAATATTCGGTTGCTGACAAACACACATTCAAATTTCCTTGCATATTCATGCCTGTGATTTTGTGCTCAAGTGGAGTACCTGGGCAAATCAATTTTGATTTTTGCATATGCATATGCATGCATGCAAACACACACACACACACGCACACACACAATTTCCATTCACTTACAGTTCACTTAAGAAAATTTGAGAACTATGCCCTGAAATAACGCAATGATACCCAACACTCCTACTTAAGTAATTAGACTATACTGCCAGTTCCCATCTTCTGCAGGGGTTGAGTGTGAAAAGTAGTAAGTTTATTTACAGTCCAAAATCTACCCTTAAAAATCTTTCAAATTGTCCGTAAATTATATTATAGATCATTTTATGTATATGTTCCTTCACAATAATGTTTATTTAAATGCAAAATATCTACATAAATGTGCATATATAATATATAGGCAAAGTAGAATTTTAGAGTATTTTACATTACTGGAAATTTCGTCAAGTGCACATCTAGGCATGCTTTGCTTTAGTGTGCTTCACTTTATTGTGCTTCAGAGATACTGAACTTTTTACAAATTGAAGGTTTGGGGCAAGCCTGCATCCAGTGAGTCTATTGGTGCCATTTTTCCAATAGCACATGCTCACTTCAAGTTTCTGGGTCACATTCTGGTAATTCTTGCAATATTTCAAACTTTTCCATGATTATTATATCTGCTATAATGATCTGTGGTCAGTGTTCTTTGATGTTACTGTTGTAATTGTTTTGGGGGTGCCAAACAACTGGGAATAGGGAAGCCCTTTCCTCAGGCCTCCCTATTTCTTGAAATTGGGGAAATTGGGCAAATTAATAACCCCACCATGGCTTCTGAGTATTCAAGTGAAAAGCAGAAACACAGATCTCTCACTTTAAACTGAAAGCTAGAAATGACTAAGCTGAGTGAGGAAGGCATGTTGAAAGCTGAGACAGGCTGAAAGCTAGGCCTTTTGTGCCAACCAGGTAGCCAAGTTGTGAATGCAAACAAAGAGTTTTTGAATAAAGTAAAAAGTTCTACTCTATTGAACACACAAATGATAGGAAAGTGAACCAGCCTTATTGCTGATATGGAGTAAGTTTGACTGGGTTGGATAGAAGATCAAACCAGCCCCAGCATTCCCTTAAGCCAAAGCCTAATCCAGAGCAAGGCCCTGACTTTCTTCAATTCTGTGAAGGCTGAGAGAGGTGAAGAAGCTTCAGAGGAAAAGCTGGAAGCTAACAGAGGTCGGTTCATGATGTTTAAGGAACACGAACACTTGTAAACACTTAAATGTGGAATATGTTGTAACTCACCAATATTCTGATATTACATTATCATCACTGTTAGGATGGTTATATCTACTTTCATACTTTCCTTTCTGAATTTGCAGTGCCTCAGAATTTTCTCTAGCTTACTGTTAAAACCTCCCATACGACCATTTGTAGTTAATATCTCTTATATTTATACTGTACTTTACAATTTGCCAAGCAGTTTCCTGGTGACTGTCTTATTTTATCCTCAAAATAGCCTTGTGGGGAAGGCATCATTAATTTCCATTTTACAGAAGAGATGACAAAATCAGAGAGGTTAACTGGCAATGTGACTTAGTTGAGATTAAAAACAGCTTTTAAGAGTTCAAGTTCTCACTCTTCTTGTACCACAGCTGCTTCCTGGTACAGTACAAAAACACATCTCTTCATAGAGATTTCTTGGAAGATATATGGCCTATGTTTTTTTTTTTTTTTTTTTTTTTTTTTTTTTTAAAGAAAGCCTTGCTAATTCTTGCCTATGTGTTTTAACTTCAGCCCTGTCTTTCTTTTTTTTTTTTTTTTTTTTTTTTTTTTTTTTTTTTTTTTTTTTTTTTTTTTTTTTTTTTTTTTTTAAAGTTAGCCTTGCTTATTTTTTCTTTTTTTTTTTTTTTTTTTTTTTTTTTTTTTTTTTTTTTTTTTTAAAGAAAGCCTTGCTAATTCTTGCCTATGTGTTTTAACTTCAGCCCAGACTTACTTATTTAAATAGGGCTGAAAAAATGATGATGCAATGTATAATTGGGAAAATGATAGAAAAACTTGGGAATTAAACTTGAAGGTTGTTAATCTTTATTTCAAGTGGGCCATCTCTCCCAGATTTGAGGTGGTTGGGTGAAGCGCATTTGTTGATTTCAAAATGCAATTTGAGCTTAACTCATACATAAAAAACGTGTCTCTTTCTAGTGCCAAATCCAAAGATTCAAGCCATTTGGATAACATCCCACTGAGAAGCCTGGAGTCTTTCTGGAACCTTCCTGGATGATGTTTTAAGTTGAATCCACAAAAAGAGAATAGGAAAAATAGATACAACCTGTCAGTAAAAGAAAGGTCCAAGATTAGTGACACATTAACATGAACAGTAGAGAAAACTGATTCGGCTCAACAGTTCTATGCAGGAAATCTACCAGCATCTTCATAACCTGCTGCATGGATTTGCCACTGGGTAGAGAAGTCCAGACTAGATGTGCAATGTTGTTTTCATAATCTTGTACCTTTTCCTTTCCATCTCTTAGGATCCTCTGTTAGAGTGGCTTAGGGTGTCCTTCGACAAGTTACCAGGCAGAAGCTCAAATGCATTTGGGGTTAGCTCAGTGAATATATGTTGAGCCTCTACAATGAGCTCTCTGATGCATGTGCTGGTGATCTGCATGTTGCTGATTTTTATTGAAAGAGGAAGTAGAATTCCTCTATGTGCTTAAATAAAGAGTAAAGATTGAAATTCTCCAACCTTATCAATATTTTCTTGTCATTTCTGGCATTCATCAAAATATCTGAAGCTTCAAAAAGCATTCAGAGTTGCCTTCAGTCATTCATTGATTAATTCATTGACAAATATTCTTTAGGGATCAACAGTGTCAATTCTGTTCTTAGAACCAAGAAAGAAGCCTTTAGTAAGATCTTGTACCTACCGGTAAGGTACATATCATTGGGTTGAGAGGCAGATAAGAAAACAATGAAGCAACATGTAGTAAGTATGATAATGGATAGAAATATAGAATAACTAAGGAAATGAAACACCACCACCCAACTTAAACTGGAAAAACCAGGAAAAGGATTCAGAGAGGAAGAGAGAGCTGCCCTGAGCCCTGAGTTCTGCCTAGATGTGCTGAAAAATCTGGCTGTTGATATCCATGATTTCGATCAGGCTTTATTACTTTTAAAGGATACTTTTGTGTAGAAGGATGTTTTAATATTTTTACTCACTTATGAAAAAACACTTTTAAACACTCTTCCTTCTATTTGGGATATTATTTAGTTCATCCATTGTACTACATAAGAATAATTTTGAGTTTTCTAAAGATGGAAGACAAATTGCTAAGCTCCATGCTTAAGCTCCAACTTTACATTTCTGTTTCTGAGTGATGGAAATGCTATCCAGTTTCAGCTATCTAACTTAGCATAGCTCATCCTGTTAATATTCGTGTCCTGCCTAGCACCGTATAGAAAAGCAGTTTCATTAGGGAGGCAGGGAAATGGGGAAGGCTCAACTTTTTAAAGAAATAACTTTGGACAATAGTTTGGATAGAAAAAGCAACTATGGGGTTGTTTTAGGTATTAGTAGTGAAGTGTTTTTAATGGAAGTAGCAAGGGAAACAGCTCCTGAGAAATCAAAGTTATTTTCCATAGACCCTTGCCATGTGTAGGAAATATCTTCTACAACCCTCAAAATCTCATAAATTTATGAATCCACCAAAGCATATATTTTCCTTCATAAAATTCAGTTAGGTAGATCTGAAAAACTTTGAGTTCTTTAGTTTCTTAATGGCCATATAAATACAGAGTCAAAAGTCATTTGTAAAGAGTGACCTGTTTTGTGTGTTTTGTTTTACAACTGCACCGGCAGGCGAAAACGATGTAGCCCAACAGAGAAACCACAAATCTACATTTTGATGTAGCTCTGGGCAGCTCACTAGTAAAATTACACACTCTTACCTATAAATGTCACCCTGCACCATACAAACCCTCCGCCTTTGGCTGCCTCCTTGATAGACAAAATCATAATGCTGCATCTGCAAATGTCATGAAGCTAGGGTATTTTTAAATCGCTAATAGACAAAACAAAAAATTTTGAAAGACTGGATATTCCAAAGGGATGAAGTTTTAGTGTTAAATTCTGGCAAATCTTCCTGAGTAGGAGGAAAGATAGTTACTTTAGCTCTTCTTCTTAAGCATATATAAACAGGAAAAAAGGCAACATTTCCAAGTCAATAAGAATGTGAAACTGGAAGTAAATGAGATAGAATTCTTCATCATCCTCAAAATAAATCTCAAAGCTGCAGGAGGGTCTTTAACCAATTAATAACCTTTTATTAATCACACTTAAACGTTTTCATAATATCATCCCTGAAACTGGATATGAATTCGGTAGCAATGACAACCCATGTCCTAGTCGCAAACCATCACTGGTATATTTTGTCATCTCTAAGACTCTGTCATCAATATAGATTTTCATTTTTGTAAATCATCTTTTATTTGGGGAGGGAGGGGGGTATTGATTTTTCCTAGTCTTTTCTCGGAATGTTAACCTTGTTTAAGTTTTTCATTTCCTCTGCCCAAAGCACCATGTTGCAATAGAATTAAATGCATAGTAAAATGGCCATGTGAGAAAGGTTTATGCATTATGTTAAAACCTGCTCCCTTGATAAATGGAGCCATTAGGGTCTGGAATTCACTGTGTTCCTCTACTTAGCTCAATCCAACAACATGCCTTAAAAGTCTCACAAATTTGTTCAAATGCTAATGAGCTGCACTACCAAACCTCATCTGTTCAGAAGGATCTAATATTTTTCGGAGTTTAATGCATTTAAGAGTTATCCACGGACTCACTTTACCTGGCTGAGCAATTCAAGACTACTCACATTTACAGACAGGGAAAAAATGTTTAATACATTTCATTGTGCGACAGCTTCTGAAAATACACTCAGTGAGCCTTAATAAAAATCACTAGCATGAGTTTATCATCATCTTCTGTCAGGATAGGATGTGGAGAAAATGTCCACCAAAAGGTTTTATATATAGATTTAAATGCATGTGTATATTTCAAACAAACTGAATATATGTATTAATAACCATGTCATCTCCAAGGCAAAAGGCAGCCAGACTGGTCATGTTTCCCCAGGCCAGACCTGGATCTCTGCATCTGTGCTGAGCTTCTAGAAAGGGAAAATGACAAAGTAACTGCTTTCTTACAGACATTTGCCACCTGGTCAGGCCTATTTCCAAGAAAAGCAAAATAAAGAAACTCAGCCTCTTTCTACAAACCTTTGTTGAGCATCTGCTGTGTACTTGGGACTTTAGTAGATGGTGCTTTTTTTCTCCTGCTATCTTTTGAATGACACTGGCCCCACTTTTAGAACAACAAACAGGGTCAGCTTCATGGGGGTGAGGCCTGTGCTATCAGACAGGGAGCCATGCTCAGAAGGGCCCATATGTGGTTTAATGCCCTGCTGTTGCCATTTTGAAACTCTGCAAGGGGCCCTGCCTTTTCATTTTGCACCAGGCCCCACAAACTGTAGTCTGTCATGATTGTGGCTTCAGTTGAATTAGTTGTGGATTAGATATATTGATCAAGGCTAATTTGGGGGAAATTGGCTGTGTTTTGATAGGCAGAATTCAAGTCAGATCCTTTCACTTTGCATTCTTTCAGGTCATCTAAGACAGAGGTCCCCAACACTGGGGCCACAAACCCATATCAGTACCAGTCCATGGGCTCTTAGGAACCAGGCCACACAGCAGGAGGTGAGCAGTGGGCCAACAAGTATTGTGGCCTGAACAGTGCCTCCTGTCAGATCTGCAGTGGGATTAGATTCTGGTAGGGGACTGAACCCTACTGCGAACTGCACATGTGAGGGATCTAAGTTTACACTCTTTATGAGAATCTAACTTACGCCTGATGCTCTGAGGTGGAACAGTTTTATCCTGAAACCATCCTCCGGCCTCCCATCCTAGAAAAATTGTCTTCCACAGAACTGGTCCCTGGTGCCCAAAAGGTTGGGGACCACTGATATAAGACATTACTTCCTCTGGGGGGGGTCCCCCCTGCCCCTTCCTGACCCCGTTTCTCTCTGTCTCCTCAAATCTTGTTCAGTTTCTGCCCATCCTTCACAATGGACCTTCTCACAGTTTTCTATTACCACCTGCTTACCTGTACTTCACTCCCTGGAATCTGCACTCCCTGAGGACAAGAACCATGCATATGCATCACTGTATCTGCGAGTGTCCAGGCTGCTAAAGCAGTATAAATACCATAGGTATTTGGGGCATAGTACATTAGATATACCAGCTTTTCTAGGGCCTCTAAAAAAATTCACGTGACTTCAAATCCTTGAAGATATGACCCAATATGCACTGGTTGAGACATAAAAAGAAGCTATGATTTTAATAAATAACACAACATAAAAAGCAAATGAATTATGATTTGTTAAAAGAAGAAAAAAAACCATACATAGCTTGGCGAGTGGGTGCGTTTTAACAGGCTTATTTCTATATGGTATGGGGACTCCCAAAGGAAGGTTCTAGGGCTCCTGGGAAATTTCAATGGTTTCGTTAGTTCCTGGCATAACTCTCAGCACAATGCCAGGGGCCTGGTTCTGCAGACTCAAGTTCGGCCAAACACAAATTGAGTAAAAGAGGAAAATATAAATATGAGTAAAAATGGTGCATGAGCCAGGTGTGGTGGCTCACATCTGTAATCCCAGCACATTAGGAGGCTGAGGCAGGTGGATCACAAGGTCAGGAGTTCATGACCAGCCTGGTCAACATAGTGAAACCCCGTCTCTACTAAAGATACAAAAAATTAGCCAGGTGTGGTGGCGGGTGCCTGTAATCCCAGCTACTCAGGAGGCTAAGGCAGGAGAATTCCTTGAATCTCAGAGGCGGAGGTTGCAGTGAGCCAATATGGTGCCATTGCACTTCAGCCCGGGTGACAGTATGAGACTCTGTCTCAAACAAAAACAAAAACAAAACAAAACAAAACAACAAATGGTACATGCTTACACGGTGCTAGGTGTATTAGTCCATTTTCCTACTGCTATGAAGAAATACCGAAAACTGGGTAATTTATAAAGAAAAAGAGATTTAATGGACTCACAGTTCCACAGGGCTAGGGAGGCCTTACAATCATGGTGGAAGACAAAGAAGGAAAAAAGGCACGTCTTACAAGAGAGCATGTGCAGGGGAACTGCCTTTTATAAAACCATCAGATCTCATGAGACTTATTCACTATCATGAGAAGAGTACAGGAAAAACCCGCCCCCATGATTCAATTACCTCCCACTGAGTCCCTCCCATGGCACACGGGAATTATGGGAGCTACAATTCAGAATGAGATTTGGGTGGGGACATAGCCAGACTATTGTTCTCCTATCTCATTAGGAGAACAAAACTTACTAACAGACAAGAAGCCACTGGACAGATCCTAAGGTTCTGCATCATGTGCTAGATATTCTCAGTCAGAGGAGTTCAGGCATTGAGAGACAGGAAGAGACAAAAGGAGCTCTGAAGCATGTCAAGGTGAAGGGTAGGAAGGAATTGGGCAGAGTGTGAACATTTATTTCCAGCAGGTAAAATGCATGAGGTGATAAAGACATGAGATGGTAATCCGCGACTGAGTGTGTGTTGGGGTTTGTGTAGTTGGTATAGAGAAAGATGATGCAATTAAGCAGAGAAAAACAAAGAACTCTGTCCTTAGGTGAGTTGAGGCTTTAGAAAAAGAAACTCATTTATTTGACTAAATAGGGAGAAACCAAAATGTTTTCTTACTTAGAAGTCAGTTGAACTAGTAGACTTTCTTTACTTGACAAATAAGAGTAAGCCCTTGATAGTGATGATGGCATTGGGTGAAATAATACACAGAATCAACATACCACGATGTTTTCCATTGGCTTCCCATCTTGGCTTTTCCTCATCCAGTTCAAGGGTCTGGTACTTAGGCATCACCTGTCTCAGTGTACATAGTTGGTCCAGTTTGCACGACCAAAAACAATCAAAAAATTGGCATGATATTCCCTGTAGTACTAAAAAGCAGCAGAAACCTCAGGACCCACCTGACAGAAAGGCTCTAGGAGCCCTCTCTGCTATAAGAAAAAAGGCTGAATCATGGAATTTATTATGTTCACTCAACAAAAATATATTGTGTAGAACACTTACTGTGGTCCAGGTACTGATAAAATAACTCTTGAGGAGCTCAGATTCTAAGAGTAGAATTCAGAAACAAACAAGCAAACAAGTAAAAAATAAGTAATTTCAGATAATCATGACTGTGAAGAAAATAAAGCAGCAATGGAGAAGTCTCAGGTTGGCAAATATTTTCCATCAAGGGCCAGATAGTAAATAGTTTGGGATTCACAGGCTACGCTGTCTCTGTTGCAACTGCTCAAGTCTCCTGGGGTAGCACAAAAGCAGTCATAGTATATAAACAAATGAATGCAGCTGAGTGCCAATAAAACTTTATTTACAAAGCCAGGCTGCAGGGTGGATTCAAACTGTGAGCCATAGTTTATATGCCCTTGAGACAAAGAGCTGGGAGTTGGTGAATTTAGCTAAGATGTTCTGGAAAGATTTTTTTAAAGATTTTTTATCATGTCAGTTGAGACTTGATAAGAAGGGCCCAGCCATGGAAATATCAACTGAAAAAATGTTCGAGAAGTGAAGAAAATGATGCAAGCATTCCAAGGAGAGGGAGAGTAAAAAAGGGGAATGGATTCATTACCTCTGGGTACTATAAATCACTCAAAGTTTATGCAAAAGAACAATAACTAACACCAGGATTACAATAACATGTCCATAAATATAAAACCCCACATCACTTTTTGAAACTTTTCTCTTAAGAAGGATCTGAAGCTTTGTCTGAATTATTGCAGATTTTAGTGAATTGTCTTCCGAGTCCTGGCACAGTGAGATGATTTCACATCCAGCCCCGTCTCTTAACTCTGAACCTGGATATGGACTACTTTGGACTCATTTAACCAAAAGATGAACTTGAGGGAAACTCAAGTGTACTTAAAATGAAGATTTAACACTCAAGAAATGCTCAATGAATGATTATATGAAAACCAGGTAGACGATTTTAATATAAAACCTGTGGAAGACAGTGGTGTGGATAGAGGGTTCATTATTTTTAGACCTGTTCATTTGCTTTTTTTCATCATCAATAGCAAGAGTTGGATTTAGACTGGAGATAAACACTGATAACCCACAGATCAAATTCAGCCTTCAGATTAGTGTTATTTGGTTTGTTATCAGCATTTTGAAATCAGAAGATTTGACATATAAATCTGGATTTCTGGCTTCCCTGGAGATAACTGGCCATACCAAGCCCTTAAGTTCTCACCTGACAATAATTGTCAGGAACGAAGCAAAAACACCTCCTTTAAATGGGCATGAGCAGTCCACTTTGCCATAGTGTTTATCTGACCTGCTGGTTCTGTGAATCCTGAAGTTTTAAAACCTGGAAAACATCTTGCTTTAATAAAAAGAATACAAAATTATGCATAGAACGTTGTCTGTAGCATCTCCTTTACTGCAGGAGAAATTATATATAAATAGTGTCTATGGTATGTGAATACACAATTCCTGGGGTGACGTCAATGCCGTCTAACACCCTAACATAAAGGAGAAAAAGAGGAGGATGTCAGAAAGTGAGAGCTCTATTAATGAATTAAAGCTAAATATCTTATTTTTGCAAATTTTATGAAAACATATAGTTTGGCACCCCATGGCCAGAACCTCTCCTCGGGTCTTGCGGCAAAGGCTCAATCCACATCTTTTGGTGTTGGCTTGTTACTTGCCTGGACTCTGTGGCCATATGAGTTTTCAAATGTTTCAATCAAAGGATTTCTAAGTTCTCTTTGGGCTCTGACATTTTAAAGTTCTGCGGATTTGCTTTTGTTCACACTGTGTAATATTTTCTTAAAAGATTCATAGCACAAGCTATCTTGCCTTACTTTAGACTTAGAATAATCTGCTAAATGAGCTTGACAATGGATAGGATGTGTGGATTTCTTTCAGTTGTTTGAGAGCAACCTAACACATCGAAGCTGCCAAGCATCAATTGAAAACTGAAAAATTCAGCCATTATCCTAAACAAGTGACAGGCAAATTCTTACACCATGCTGATGATCAAACAAATGACAAGTTTCTCTTTCTTTGTAACAAAGTTGGACTGTGGTTGCATCTATGTGAAATGTGAGTGAGAAGGGAGAAGTTTGTCAGGCTGCTCAAATCATAAGATAATTGCCCACATGGCTTTTGTGCGGGCCACCTCATGGTACATCATTCCTCGACTCGCTCCAGATCTGACTTCGATGTCTTTTCAGTTCCAGAGCAAAAAGATATGTTGTCCAAACCCCAAAGGATCTTTTATTCTGGCATTCAGTAAAATCAAAATGCTGTTGGACACGTTTTCAAGAACTGTGATACATAAAACACTATGAGTTCAGTTAGGGCACAGTCACTAATTAGACAGGGTGGCCCCTTCCTCACATGGCAATGGACAACATGGGACAAACGCAGTAGCTTTCAGACACTGGAGTGATCAACTTGCCACTAACACTGAAATTCATAAAAGCCTGAGCAGACTTTTACTTTGGCACGGATCCCTTGCATTGAGGCATAATTTCTGCATTTGCAGATAGTTCAAAAATGTTTTATGTATGCGCTATTTCCAAAGAGTCTTAAAATTTTCTTTCTCATAGTATAATCGGTTGTTATCCCTCCTATTGATTTCCCTAAAGAGCACAAGTCTATTCCATTAGAAATCGAGAAATACACACACACACACACACACACACACACACACACACACACACACACACACATACATACACATATAGCTTTTAAGCTGAAGGGAAGCAGTTTTCTTTTTCTTCCTCTTTTGTCTGTAGAGAATAAGATTGTGGGGGAATGAATCTGCAGTCTGCTACCTAGACTGTTTTCCAGGCCAACTTTTCACAGAGGGCCTTGCTTGTCCCTGAAACCTGAGCACCTTTGGTAGAGAAAAGGGAAATTCTGAATGTTATGAGGCTAGAGATATGCAGTCATTGGCAAGGAACAAAAGTAAAGGGTATAGCAGAAACAACCAAAATGTCCATCAACAAATGGACGAATGAATGAGCAAATAAAATGTGGCATACCCTCATGCCACGATACATCATTTGGTAATAAAATTGAACTAAGTACCCTTACCACATAAAAATCTTGAAAACATCATGCTAGGAGGGAGAATCCAGACACAAAAGAACTCTATGTATATTGAAGGCCCCAAACAGGTAAATCTATAGAGACAGAAAGCGTACCAGCGGCTGCCTAGGGCTGATGGAAGGGAGGAATGGGGTATGACTTTTTGAGGTGGTGAAGGTGTTCTGAATTAGATATTGCAAAGACAGTTGCACAACTCTGTGAACATACTAAACACTGTTGAATTTTATATTTTAAGAGGTGAATTTTAAAATATATAAATTATATCTCAATAGAGCTGTTTTAAGAAATGCAATGTAATGGGCACAATCCCCCTTTTGGGTATTTATCCAAAATAAATGAAAGCAAGAATTCTAAGAGATATGTGTACAGCCATATACGCTTGTATACTGTATTTGTAGTAGCATTATTCATATAGCCAAGACATGGAAGTAACCCACGTGTCTATCAACAGATGAATGACCAAGCAAAATATAGTACATGCATGCAAATGAATAATACTCAGACTTAAAAAAGAAAAAAACTATAATATGTATTATAACAGAACTGTGAAGATGGTATGCTAAGTCAGCCGTCCCCCACCATTAGGTACCAAGGACTGGTTTCATGAAACACAATTTTTCCATGGACTGGTGGCACAGGGTAGGGGGAAGGTTTGGAATGAAACGGTTCCACCTTAGATCATCAGGCATTTGATTCTCCTAAGGAGCACATAACCTAGATCCTTCACATGCACAGTTTACAGCAGGGTTGGTGCTTCTATGAAAATCTAATGCCACTGCTGATTCTGCAGGAGGCGGGGCTCAGGCAGTCATGCTAGCTGGTCCTCCACTCGCTTCCTTCTGTGCAGCCCGGTTCCTAACAGGCCACGGACCAGCAGCAGCCTGCAGCCCAGGGACTGGGGACTCCTGTGCTAAGTGAAATAATCCAGCCACAAAAAGACAACTGTGGCATGATTTCACTTATGTGAGGTACCTAAAGTCGTCAAGTTCTTAGAGACAGAAAACAGAATGTTGGTTGACAGGATCTGAGGAGCAGGAGAGAAGGGGGAGTTGTCACTTAGTGGGTATTGAGCTTTAGTTTTGCACGATGAAAAAGTCCTGGAGATAGGCGGGGCAACCACACGAATATACATGACACTTCTAAACCATACACTTAACCGTGTTCAAGATGATAAATCGCACATTACGTGTGTCTTAATACACTTAAACGTTTTTAATTTTTTCTCAAAAGGTAAAGGGCATATTATCTAGGTGAAGCAACAGCTGCCTCCGTTTTCACATCCATCTACAATTGCTTCTTTCTCCCACGAAGGTCCCTTCTGTGGCTTTGCACCTTTCTTTTGATTAAAAACAAGAACCTGTCTTGCAGCTGGACCCAATTTCAGAAGCAACATAAACGGAGACTCTTGTGAGAACTTGGCAGGACCTGTGTGTGAATCCACCCTTGTGCAGTCTGAGCCCACATTCTTTACACTCTCCACTTCTGTGGCTATTTTTCAAATAATTCGAAATGATTCTTGCCAGGTGGCAAGACCTGTAAGTCAGTCAGACAAGCCAATATGTTCCAGAAAATATTATGGAATAAATAAAACTACGTGATATCTTGATGTTTTCTTTAGTTATCTACTGCGAAAGAGCCTGAATACTTATAGGACTCCAGTGCAAATCCACCAGAAACACCTGGAGAGAGAGAGAGAGAGAGCGCATATATGTGTGTGTGTATGTCAGAGTATTAACAAGGTAAGAATATTTCCTTAGATTTGGTACCCACTCCAAAGTTGTTTTTACCAAAATGCATTCATTCCTCTGAATACAAGTGCTACAATATGCTTTTTGTTGTTGTTTTGAGATGGAGTCTCACTCTGTTGCCCAGGTTGGAGTGCAGTGGCACAGTCTCGGCTCACTGCAACCTCTACCTCCTGGGTTCAAGCAATTCTCCTGCCTCAGCCTCCTGAGTGGCTGGGATTACAGGTGCCCGCCACCATGCTCTACTAATTTTTGTATTTTTAGTGGAGATGGGGTTTTACTATGTTGGCCAGGCTAGTCTCGAACTCCTGATCTCAGATGATCCACCCACCTCAGCCTCCCAAAGGGCTAGGATTACAGGCATCAGCCACAGCACCTGGCTAAATATACTTCTTGAATAAGGGGTTCTGTTAGGGAAATTCTAAATGCTCTAGGTCCAACTTGAAGATTTGCAATGTGTATATCTATTAGAAGCTCTAAAGAGTTCTAGGGTAAAGATAGTAAATATTGTTTATCTATTTTGCCAGAATCAACACACTGTTTTATCTTCAGGAGGCTTTTACCAACATCCTATGCATTCTGGAAATATTCTGGAACATGTTGATACACACAATTTCCCAATAGTTTCTCCTTTCTGCAAATACTTTGAGGTTTACACACAGCACACCAAGAACTACCATTTAGAGGGAGGTGGTTGGATCTCCTATAGATATCCTTTGATCTTAACACTCACTACCTTCAGCTCTTTTTTCATTTGCTTTATCAAAGACCTTCCTAGACAACTCCTTTTAAATAGCAACCAAATCAACCAACTCTCTCCACCGTCTGCTTCATCGTTCTTTCTGTGACATGTCTCTGCTGACATTACACAGTTCCCTACGAATGTCTCTCCATCTAGACTCTCAGCCCCATGAGGGCAAGATCTTTGGTTCATCTCTGAATCAGGAGCTGAGTCGTTGTTGAGTCAATCAACACAATCAAGAGAAAGCTTGGAAAATGGGACAAATTGTTAATCGTAACTTGTATTTAATGTATCAGATGCTTTATTTGTGAAGACACTAACCTTGTGATTGAAAAAGAATCATCCTTTGCAGTTGTAGCCCTGCTCATTGGTTGGTAATAGCGAGGGTAAATTAGCAGCAGCAGTAAGAACAACTAAATATACCAAACACACACAAAATTTTTAAGTAGCTACTCTTTTTTTTTTTTTTTTGAGACTTAGTCTCACTTTGTTGCCCAGGCTGAGTGCAGTGGCACAATCTTGGCTCACTTCAACCTCTGCCTCCTGGATTCAAGCAATTCTCCTGCCTCAGCCTCCTGAGTAATTGGGAGTACAGGTGCCACCACCATGCCAGGCCAATATTTGCAATTTTAGTAGAGACAGGGTTTCACCATATTGACCAGGCTGGTCTCGAACTCCTGACCTCAAGTGATCCACCTGCCTCAGCTTCCCAAAGTGCTGAGATTACAGGTGTAAGCTACCGCCTGGACTAAAGTACCTACTATTGATTCAAACACTGCTTTTTTCCCCCTTAGGGCACTGTCTGTATGCTTCACTCAATCATTTCTTTCTCCCTCCTCCTCCCTTCTCACTTCCGTCTCTCCTTTCCTTCCACCTCTACTCCGAGAGGTGTTTCCGCAGTTTCAGTGTACAATCCCAATCTGAACCCTAAGTATTCAAAGATGCACATGATACAAGTGCTTCCTTTATGCAGGACACTACCTAATGGTGAAGACAGTAAAACATTTAAAATGTCTGAAAAATCCACTTAAAGATCAACTAAGACTTCCTGGGTCACCGAGGATAAGATGTGCCTTGGCTTGGGAGAAGTAAAGAGGCAGTCATGAATGGCTTCTCATGAGGTGACTTCTCAGTTGAGTTTTAGGTTGAATATATGTTAACCATGAAGACAGGGCGGGGGTGGCAATTCGTACTGGAAGAGCACCATGGGTAGGAGTATGGGGTCCCAATCAGAACATGTTGCATGAGGGAAACTAGAAGGAATCTGACATTGTCAGAACACAAAATTTGAATCGTGGAATGGTGAGAAAAGAGGCTAGAGAAGGGGACAGGGGTCCAGACTCCTCCTGTCCTCATAGCTGCTTTGTTAGCTCAGTATCAATAGCCAATGTTCATCCAAGCCAGCTTTCCTCTCCTGCTTACAAAGGGCATGAAGCCATTTTGGGCATTTTACAAACAGGATGTCAATGAATACTCCCAACAACCTCATGAGATACATTTGACTATTCTGTCCATTTCATAGCATGAAGACTAAGTGTCAGAGAAGCAATGTTACTTTCCAGGTCACACAGCTGGTAAGGAGCAGGGATAGGACATACTTCCATATGGGCTGAGCAGTGCCCGGGGTCCTAACCTGGTTGTTAATGCTGGTTGTTAACAACCATTCATTAACTTGCACTGTTAGCAGTGGTTCTCCACCTGGGGACATGTGGCAATGTCTAGAAGCATTTTGGTTGACACAACTTGATGTGTGTGGGGTGTTAACTGGCAACTGGTGAGTAGAGGCCAGGGATGCTGATAAACATCCTACTAGGTGCAGGAAAACCCTGCAACACAGAATCATCCAGTCCCAAATTTCAATAGTATAGAGAATGAATGAGAGAAAGAAATCCTGCCCTGGTTTACTGGCCAGCTGGGTGAATCTCTGACCTACTTTATTTTGATTAGAGAAATGTGCAGTTTGTTTTTATTGAAACATGTGACACAGGGCATGTTGCGCAGAACACTGGCAAGCACGGCAGGTGGCTGGAGGTGTGTAGTGAGCAGCTATCAGAACCCCCACTCACCAAGTCCCGTACAATAGGGGAATAAAGAAAAGCTTTTCTGCACTAAGTGAACTTGAAGCCATTTGCTGACTGTTCCCAAAAAGCCTGAGTGGAGTTCTCACTCTGCAGACTGATGGTGATGAGCTGCTGGTGGGGCTCTCTATGGAGAGGGTCTGAGGTCATCCGCCGGAAACTTTCCTACTACCCACGCCCGGCAAATCAAAGAGCTGGTGGTAGGTGTTGAAGGGAGAGGGAGTTTTTCCATTCCACCCTTGATCAGGAGGAGGGTAATGGCTCTGATGATGGATTGCACGGAACGTGGATGCTGAAGAAAGACAAGCAAAGGGGAGATGGAAAGTGGATTGCCAAGTCCCCGGCAAAAGATGAGAGGGGAATGCCTTCCCAGACAGAGCAGGAAAACAATTATTCATGATTTTGAAGAAAAGCAGTTCCGGCTAAGAAGTCATTATTTTGCTCGCTCTCTCTCTCCCCTCCCCTTCTTTTAAAAATATAAGTAGGTGGAGGAATTTGTAACTCGTGAAAACAAAGATCAAAGAACAACGGGAAAGGCCAGAAGTTCAGAATGGATCTTGGGTTGTCTTTGCCTAGCTCTGCACTGGGGCTCTGGAGTCCAGGTTGTGAGACTGTGGCTCTGAGTCCCTTCCGCCCTTGCACAAGATGTAGAATGATGCAGAATGGTGAGCATAGAGGGAGGTCAGTCCTAGCTGTGTTCAAGCACAGAGCACCACCAAAGGCATTGGTGGCAGACAGGACTGCGATGGGATTGCCACTCAACCACTTACGAACCTGTTAACTTGGCCACATCCCCTCTCCCCTTCTGACCTCCATTCCCACTGCCAAAAAGGTGACGACAATGTCTACCTTGCAGGGTTGCTTTCAGAGTCAGAGAAAATCCATGTATGTTTAGCACCAAACACCACGTCGATGCATGGAGTATGCACTCCATTTTGATGTCAAAGTCAGCAGAAGTTTTAACACACAGGACATTTTATTACAAGGACACTCTCTTATCACATCCTCAATAGAGAATCGTTCTGTTTTTGCTACAAAATGACCCATGAACGTATTTTCCCTTGGTTGGCATAGTGTTTTTCTTAAATCTGAATTACTTGTTGTAGCTTTGTTTCTTTTTTCTTTCACTCATAGATCTCCTGTTTCTTGGTATTTGACCACTCAGGATAGAGACTACATTTCCCAGCCTCTGTCAGGTAGCTACAGCTTTGTGGCAATGCGCTAGACAATGAGATGTCAGTGGAGGTAATATTTGCAATTTCCAGGTTGTATCCTTAAAAAGAGGGGCATGCCTTCCACTGCTTTTCCTTTCCTGCCAACTGGAATGTGCATATAATGGTAGAATCCAGGGCAGCCATCTTGGATCATGAGAAGGAAGACTTGTGTCATGGTGGCAGAGTAACCAAAGAGAAGGTACTTGAGATCCCAACACAAAGGAGTGTCCTGCTAGTTCTCAACCTTTACATTAGTCCTTCATATGAGAGGGAAACAATCTTCTATTATGCTTTAATAAAGTCATGCTATTTTTCAGGATTTGAAGAATTTGAGTCTGTTTTACAGAAGCCAAACAGGCATTGTTTAATGTTAACATTTAAATATCAGGAGATTTAACATAAATATTATGCTTTTAAAATTTATCTTGAAAAATCAGAAGGAGCTGCAACACTGGAGCCATGGTTTTTATGTTCACGTGTGTCTTGATATGGGGCATGCAGTATCCCTTATGCCACTGTCTCTTTCTAGCACTGTCATTCAAACATGCTTAGCCTTGAGACCCTGCCCTCTCCTTAGTGCAATTCACAGGGATGGTTAATGAGCAAGCCACAATGAAGTTATCCTGTTCTTGACACACATTAAGGGTTCATGTGTCAGACCCTTTCTGAAATATACAGGATGTGTCCTGTTAGTCCACCCTCCCAACACCACAGGTTAGGATTACCACCCCCACTTCGTAGACAGGTCACAGAAGTTTTGAGGATGCACAGATTTGTTTAAGGTCATGGGGCTGAACGTCCACGGCTCTCTGATTCCTGAACTTGTTCAAGCCTGTACCTACTCTATTGCTTGGGCTGAGTTCCCAGGGTTTTTTTTTTTTAAATCAAATACTGACTCATTTGCAGAAATCTAAGTGAATTTATGAAGAGGATTTCCTGAATAATTAACAGAGTTTGCTTCCTCTGCATTCACCGCACAGACTTCTAGCAACTGTTTTCATTGTCTCATTATTGGTGAATATTTTAGCTTAGGGTGATAATGTCTCTGTCATCACACTGCATTGCTCAAGGCGAGGCAGCCTGCAGGGCAAGATAAAAATACAAACCCTGGCATTCGGCATGAGCTGGGGGTCCTTTTGCTAGCCACCGAGTGCCCTGGATGAAAAGACCAGTCCAGATGGTGGCTGACGTTGGTGGCGGAGGTCAGGTAGCTGTGGAGGGTTCTAGAACATCATTTCCTGGGAAGGTTCATCAACAGATATGCACAGTTGGCTCACATCAGTGTTCCTTGGATGGGTTCAAGGCCAGAGCTTGTGGTTAAGGCTGTTCCCATGCTTGTCTCATAGTTTGGCTTTGTGTCTCCCCTGTGCTTGCAGCCCCTTTGACAGATACACTGTCCAGACCCACTGTAAAGCACACACATCGGGAATGCTTTGAAAGCTCAAGAAGGAATCTGGAGGCCCTCCTTGGATCTTGGAATCACAGACTGTCAGAATTGGAAGGGACCTCAGAAAGCTTCTGGGCCGACGCTTTTGATTTATAAGACAGGAAACAGATACAGAGAAAGGAGCGGAGCTGGTCAATCTTTGTCCATCAACAGCATTTACTGTGTGACCCCATTTTTGTGTGTTTAAGTTACAGGTACGTGCAGAGTGGCACTTTGGAAGGATGATGATGGAGCAGTTGTGTTGTCTCTGTCCTAGGCACTCATTTAAGTGCTTTATATGGATTTTCTCACTTATGCTTTACCACATCCCTCTGGGGTTACTACTCATAGGCAGAGTAGCTGAGGTGCACACATTCAAACCCACTCAGCCATAAGGGTGGCTTCCAGATTCAAAGCCAGGTTTCTGACTCCATGGCTGAACTGTTACCACTTTAGTTCAAGAGTTGCCAATCCAAATTCCTACAGGGACCAAGCTGACTCCTTAGGTGAATGAATCAGGATAAGTAGAGCCTGGGAACCAGGGGTAGGGGGAAATGTCTCATCTAAATGGAATCACTATTCGTGAGTGCTCTCTTCCCTACACCCTATATATTGTCCCAAGATCCTGTGATTTCTCAAAAGAATCCAGGAATTCAGACGTGCACATGATTTTTACACCAACTACCAGTGGACTGTGGACATCACTAGAACCACTTATAAATATCCTGGGTCTCTTCTCCTTTTGGATTCTCGTGCGCATTTTCTGTCTGCACTTTCCCGCCCTTTTGAAGTCATGTAAGGGTGAGAGAAATGTGACCAGAGGTGAGGGTGTCACTGTGAAAGTCAGGGTATGACCCGCTGTGCTCTTCGCCTGTCACAGAGGCAGGACATGCTGGTGCCAGATGGTGGCTGCTCTAGTCATCTTGAGTCCCAGAAGGAGCTCCCAGCTAACCCACTAGGAGCATGGAGTGTGAGTGAGAAATACATCTTTGTTGCTTTAAGCTATTGAGATTTGGGGATTGTTCTTTGTCACCACATAACCTATCTCAACCTGACAAGTACAAGACTTAATTTTTTAAAAATAAAGGGCTGCATGCAGTGGTTTGCATCTGTAATCCCAGCACTCTGGAAGGATCACTTGAGGCCGGGAGTTTGAGACCAGCCTGGGCAACAAAGTGAGACTGCATTTCTATATAAATTTTCAAAACATTAGCCAGGCATGGTGGCATGCAGCTGTAGTCCCAGCCACTCAGGAGGCTGAGGTAGGAGGATCACATGAACCTAGGGGTTCAGGGCTGCAATGAACTATGATTGCATCCCTGCACTCCAGCTTGGGCAACAGAGTGAGACCCTGTCTCTAAAAACAAAGAAAGAAAGCCCCCAAAAACACATAAGCAGCGCCGTCTGCATCCTTAAAGGTTGGGAACTGGGGCTGGGGCCCAAGAACTCTGTGGCTTACACTTCAGAGTTGGGGAAGAGGGTGCTTAAGACAGGCCCCTTCAAGGCTTGGTCCTGGGCTCAGCAACTTCCTTCTGTCCTGGAGCCACTGACATGCCGATGACTGTAGTTAGTGTCTTGCTAAGTGAGAGCTACTGGTGTCATGAGGACCCTGACAGATTTTACAGCAGATCTTTCCTCCTCATTAGAAACTTCACTCGAAGCTCACTCCACACCAGTCACACTCAGTATTGTCTTGCACTCAGAATGTTGATGTCAAAACCCAACACACCATGTCTGCTCTACAGAGCAGAATATGACAGAATAGATGTATCACAGGTTGTGCATCCCTAACCTAAAAATCTGAAATCCAAAAGCCTCCAAAATCTGAAACTTTGAATGCTGATAGGATGCTCAAAGGCAAGGCTTGTTGGAGCATCACACGTGCCAAATATATGAATCAGGGATGCTCTTTGCATGTATTCCAAAATCAGAAATACTTCTGTTCCTAAGCATTTCAAGTAAGGGATGCTCACCCTGTGTCTCCAAATTGAAATGTGATTGTCCTGTGAGAAAGAAGTATTTCTGTCTGGAGGACAAAAATGATGGAGCACATAACTCTTCCATAGAGGATGGAGGATTACTTAGGAAACTTACTTCTTATCCCAATGAAAGAACTGGAAATACAGCTCAGTGCTTTTTCTTTCAGTCTCAAGCAAAGTACAGATATTGGAGATTAAGCAATGTAATATTTCCAGAAACTATGAAATTTGTTTACCAAGGTTCTAGCTGGCATTGATTGTCCACAAAAACAATTAACTTCCCCAGGTATCAGGTTTGTTTTTTCTTTAAATCTGTGAGATGGGACATCTATTATAAGATTGCCTATCTTTAAGATGATGGTAAATTCTTTTGAAAGATAAATATATAGAAATCTTGCATTCAAATGAAAAAATTGTTCTGGTAATGGAAGAAAAAGTATATTATGTTCATATGGCAAAAGTATTAAAGTTGTGACTTTGATTTGATCTATGAAGGCACCAGCAGCAATAGTTCCACTCAAGTATCAGAATGGAGACTGTATTTCACATGCATATTTTTTAAAGTGCAAGAGGAATGAATGCTTATTATAATAAACTCAGCTGCTTAGGGTTTCAAATAGAGTTTCTCAATCTTGGTGCTGTTGGCATTTTGGGCAGGATAATCCTATACTGTGAGGTCTATTCTGTGCAATTGATAACATTTAGGAGTATTGCTGGTCTCTACCTAATAGATGCCAATAACAACCCCCACTCCTTGAGTTGTGACAATTAAAATGTGTCCAGACATTACCAAATGTCCCCTGAGGGGCAAAACCACCTCCTGTTGAGAACAGTATAAATAAAGAGGATAAATTATAATTGAACATCCCTTCCCTAGCATAAAAACTTCCCCGACGTAACCACTGTTACCAGTTTAGTTTATAATTTTCCAGCAATTTTCTATGCATAATCAAATACACATTCACCTTTATCCCATCTCCATGCAGACACAGATGCTAACTTTTTTTCCCCAAAACTGAAACTATGCTATACTTTGCCAACTTAAAAAAATTAAAATATTTCTTATTTATCTGTCCATATGCCTGTATTTAGAGGTTCTGCCTGTTTCTTTTAAGGAAACAGGGACACTGTAGTCCATTGGAGTCATGCACTGTAATTTATTTAACTGACTTCTTAGTGATGGACATTTAATTATTTCCAGCTTTCCCTACTATAAACAATACTGCATTGAATATTTTTTATATTTACATCCTTGCACATGTGTGCCAGCATTTCTAGTGGAATTGCTGGATCAAAAGGTATGCACCTATAACAATGATAGATTTCTGCAAATTTTCCGCTAAACCTCCAGTAGATGTTTTAGCCTCCTTGGTAGCCTTGGAAACTTGGAATTCCAGCTTTTTTTTTCTTCTCTACATCCATAATGGTGTCATAGTTAATAGCATGGATAAATGTCAGTTATTCTGAGGTTGAGAAACTCTGTTCTAAAGTAAAAGAGACCCAAATCTGAGTCCCAGTTCCATCATTCCCCATGTTCTTCATGTTTCATTAGGCAAACTGTTTAAACTCACTTTCCTCATCCGTAATAATAATAATAATAGTAGTATCTCCTTCAAAGCATTGTCAGAATTTATTGAGATGATATATAATAGCAGTGTGTGTATATATATATATATATATATATGTATGTATATGCCTAGCTCATTGAAGTGATTTATTACAGTTAATAATAAAAATCAAGAGAGAAGGTTCAGAAAAAGTAAAGCCAAAATGTGTATACAATCTCACAATTAGAGAACATCATGTTGCCAGATGATTCAGTACCTTCTAAAAAGATGTACTTCAGATGATCCTAAAATGAGCATGATAGAAGGAAAAATAATTTCCCTCACCAAGGAGATTGTAATTAATGTTTGAATTATTCAATGCTTATGAATCCAGCAGAGGGATAAATATCTATATTTATATACATACACACAGAAGATATTAATATATATGCTTTAAAAACATGCCCCCACACATTTATATAAGAGAATGTCATGGGCATATGTTTTTTTCCCCACATTTGACTAATATGCTGCAATGTAGGAGAGGCATATTTCTTTCCAGGAAAATTTCAGAATGCTCCTCTCTGTTCTTGCTGGGGAGTGACTTGCCACCATAATCAGATTTCCTGGAAAACAGACTCCCAATTCAACTAAAATGCTTCAAAGAAGGTAGAATAAGGAATGAGCTCATGCCAGGAGGGCTGCTTTAGGCAGTGGGTATCAAAGATCATCTCGATTCTGTTTTAACACTTTTCTCTCTCTCAAGTCTAAGGAGACTCTTGAGTACGGATTTTGCAGAAAGGCAAATCCGTATTCAAATCCTGGCTCTGTCACTTACCAGCTGCATATTTTTGGCCGACCTAACTTCTCTGGTCCTTACCTTCTTTATCGACAGCATGGGATAATTACTAGGCCACCAGGTTCTCTGAGGATTAATGAAAAGAGTGAGTGTGTGACTTGGCATCTGTTGTATTAGCCTATGCAGCATCCAGTAATTTAACCCTAGTCTTCCTTGGGAAACTGCTCCCTTTATGTCATTGGTCCTGGAGGGTCACATGGGCTGACTCCTAGGCTGGCTCCAGGGCTGAATGGGTGACCCAGAACTGGCAGATCAGAGAACTGCATTCCCTGGGCAAAGCGACTATCTTAGGACTGGGCATGGAGACTCAATTCTGAGATGTCTGTGAGAGATGTTAAAAAGTAAATCTGGGCTTATTGAGATATTAGGATGTAATCTTATTTTGGCATCTTGCTAGGTCCTGAGAATAGAGGTTTCCAGAAGAAAGCAGAGATGGAAAGAATAAGACCTAATTCTAATGAGTCATTGGAGTCCTTGGGTCCAACTTGGCAACGCCAAGGCCTCCCTGGCTTTTTGGAGACATGGGCCATAAATTAATCTTCTTGATTTAAACCCACTGGGTTTCCAATCACTTGAAACTTAAGAGTCCTCACTAATAAAATATGCAAAAGGTTCAGTCCACTGTCTGGTAATTAGCGCACAAGGAGCCGGGTGGGCACTTAGGAGACGGCTCTGCTTCCTGCAGAGAGTAACCAGTTTCGTCTCCCCTTGGCACCTGAGAAGAGAGGGCGACTGACAATGCCGGGAGATTAGGTTCATGGTGCAGTGAAGAAAGCAGCTGCTGTGTGAATAGAAACAACAGGAACCCTGGGTCCAATTTACTCACACCTGGCACCGTGCCAGGCTGCAGGGTGTCAAACTCAGGGAGGGAACAAATGCTGCCGCCTGAGGAAGGCTGTGCTGATGCAACCCGGGCCCCGTGTGGGATCAGCCGGAAGACAGTGCATGTCACCAGGGTATGGGTCGTTGGGTCCAAGGGTGGACATCAAGTCTCCAAATAAACAGGAAAAACAAAACCAAACAGACCCTGCCACCAGGTCAGGGCAGAGCCTCCACAACCAGGCTTCCACGAAAGGGGAAGGCCCCACTTTGATGATAAAATACACAGGAAAAGTATGTGGCTAGGGACAGACTCAGCAATGGCAGGTATGCACTCAGAGAGCCCAGTTTCTATCACAGCTTCCCTGCTCTCATGTTGTGTAACCTCATTCATTTATCCGTGCCACCCCTCGGCTCAAAACCCTTCCATGGCTTCCATTGCATTTGAAGCAAAGGGTGAGATATTCAGCACAGACCCCAAGCCTTTGCACCACTTACCCCATACCTGCCCTCTGATTTAGCCCTCACTGCCTCCACACCAACCGCACAGGCGCCATGCAGCTCCAAATTGACCAACATGTCTCTGCCCCAGGACCTTTGTGATTCTTCCTGGAATATGTTTCTCCTAGACATCCCCATGACTTGCTCCTTTACTTCATTCAAGTCTCATCTTGTCAGACAGGCCTCACCTGGGCTGAGAGCTGCCCCTCTACCCCACCATCACTGTGCATCTCTTCCTGAGATCCTAACTCACTAGTCACTGTGTGTGTGTGTGTGTGTGTGTGTGTGTATGCCTTTTTTGAGATGGAGTCTCACTCTGTCACCCAGGCTGGAGTGCAGTGGCACAATCTCTGCTCACTGCAACCTCTGCCTCCCAGGTTCAAGCAATTCTCATGCCTCAGCCTCCCACGTAGCTGAAATTACAGGTGCGCACCACCATGCCAGGCTAATTTTTTGTATTTTTAGTAGAGATGGGGTTTCACCATGTTGACCAACTATTCACTCTTTTGCTTAGTATCTGTCTTTCCCTCATCGAGTAGTGATTTTTGTTTGTTATGTTCGCCGATGTATCCCCAGTGCCTAGAGCAGTGTCAAGTGCATAGAAAGAGGCCTATAAATATTCGTTCAATTTATTTGGTTATTTAACACATATTTATTGAGGATCTACCTGTACCGGGTGTGAGTAAAACCTCGAGAGAGAAAAAGGTGCTGACTCATGTTAAATATTCATGTAGACACATAAAAGAACAAGAAGAGTGTGGAAAGTTCTCTGGGGTGATCAAGGATGGCTGGGAACAGGGGTTATTTTTAATCAGATGATCGGGGTAGGGTCCAAGGTGGGTGAAGTCACCAAGATGGTGAGAAAGCACATCCCCCCATGTGTAGACCAAGAAGGAAGAGGAGGGTTCTACGTAGCAGGAATGAAAAGTGCAAAGGCCCTGGGACAGGGCAGAGCTTTGTTAGGATACCTTTTCTAACAAATATATTTGTCTACATAAATATTTCTCAGTAACAACAGCCAGTACTTTTATCTCTCTAGATGCTGTTTTATTCACACCTGGTACAGGCAGATTAAATGTGTGTTAAACAACATGTGTTAAAAAGCGGTCGATGAGGCCAGGCACGGTGGCTCACGCCTGTAATCCCCACACTTTGGGAGGCCGAGGCAGGCAGATCATAACAAGGTCAAGAGATCGAGACCATCCTGGCCAACATGGTGAAACCCCATCTCTACTAAAAATACAAAATTAGCCAGGTGTGGTGGTGTGCACCTGTAGTCTCAGCTACTTGGGAGGCTGAGGCAGGAGCATGACTTAAACCCGGGAGGTGGAGATTGGAGTGAGCCGAGATTGCGCCACCGTACTCCAGCCTGGGTGACAGGGTGAGACTCAGTCTCAAAAAAAAAAAAAAAAAAAAAGCGGTCAGTGCAGCCAGAGGAAGGAAGGAGGGCTGGACAGGGACAAAGTGAAAGAAGTAGACAGAATGAGAGGGTGGTGAGGCACCTCAAGGAGAGGCCAGGGTTGGGGATTTTCTCTAAGAAAAGGCAGCCATTATGCCGTCACTTTCAGATCCATGTCTCCTGTGAAATGGAGATGATGAATACCCTTGGTGAGAAGAGGATTCAGCAAGAAAGGCATTCATCATGCCTCGCACGGTGCTTGGTAGGAGTAGACATGTAGTACACAGCAACCCTCCACTCTTCTCCAGCAAGAAACCCAATCTTCCTCTAAGGTGGAAGTCAGCTGGATATTCAGCTTCTGCTTCTCAAACCCAAAGGCTTATCAGCGGAGAGGACCAGAAATGAACTTTAAGCATCAAGCAGGTTTCAAGTGCGGCTTTCAAATTCTGGGCAGTTTCTTTTACGCCGGGTCAGGCTGGGCAGGCTGTCATTCCTTCCCCGAAGGTGATGCTGTGTACACTAAGCAGCTGTCCAAGCTTGGAGCTTGTCAGCACAGAGAATACGAGCATGAGCAACAAACAGATTTTCCCGGGCTCACGTGGAGACCCAACCATGCAGGGCCATGCACTCTGCCCTTGCAGACTCACTCTGCTCTGCACGCAGGTCCCTGTACATCTCATGAAGCTGCGCGTGGAGAGAGGGTGGGCCAGATGCACACAGGCAAGACCTGTCGTAAGCGGATGGCCCAAGCCCACGGCTCTGTGCCAGCACCCAGGCACGCCCATCACAAGTCTCCTGGCGCTCACAGCAGTCAGAGGGGAATATCGTTTTATTTTAGCAAAAAAGCCTCATTCCTAGAATTCACAACTGGACAAATCAGCCACGCAACCTCTTGACATGAAGCAGGTCACAATCTGTATCTTCTATGACCCCTAGAAACTTATCCCTAAAAATAGGTCTGATTCACAGCCCGAAGCCTGGGAAGAATATAGATGAAAACGTAGAAATACTTAATTAGAGAATATTTTGCTTAAGGGATGATTTGAAGATCTAAAGGATTTTCTCTTACTTAAGAGCTATTTAGTTTCAAAGAAAATGTATTTTTATTTGGAGTCTTAGATCTATGTCTTTTTACTTTTTTAAGTCTTTTAAGTTGCAGGAGAAAATACTAAGAAAACTTTGAAATACTAACCAGAATTTCTGTTTATAAGCAACAATTTGACTTAGGGATTTCACTTTCCTACAAAAGATTTTTTGTGTGTGTGCAGAATAATCTGGCTTAGTGATAGGAAACACGGAGCCCTTTCTGCCTCTGCTTCCTGAGCTCTCACTGACCCATGCCTGAGTGACCCAGCAAGGGTGACACTGGCAATCATCAGGAAGCCCCAACCTTGGAGGTGGTGTCTGAAAATTCATCATAGGGAAAGAATCTTATTTGACTAACAGGGTGTTCCTCACAACAGAAATTATCAGGGAAAAAAGATAAATGCAACATTAGGAGGATTATATTAATACAATACACTAATATTATAATTAAATATAGTACTATAAACTTAAACAGTGGACTATTTCACAGCTATTTAAATGTAAAGGAATATTTAATGACTAAAATGATATTCATGAAACTAATTACTGCAAATATAAGCAATATGATTCCATTAAAAAGATGCCTATCTACACATATATAATACAAAGTCTATGTGAAATAATGTTTGTTATATATGAATATGTATTGTTACCTGCTCTTAATATACATAATATATACTTTATGTAATATATACCATATACTTACATAATATACATATTATAAATACATATATAATATATACATGTAATATTATGTACATATTACATACATACTATAAATACATGCAAAAATATCATATGTTGTATATAATGTATAATGCAATAAACCCAACTTCTCTGTATTATATATGCTATACATAACAAAATGTAGAACACACTTTTACTTTTTAAAACTTCTTTTGTTTCTAATTCTTTCTTTCTAATATATGTGTATTTCTAATATATATGTGTATTTCCTTCTAATATATATGTGTATATGCATGTGGATGTACATGCATTTCTTCCTATTTCTATCTAATATGTGTATTGCATGTGTGTGTATGTACAGGTGCATATACATACACATGACTAAAGTTACATTGAAAATGTAAATTTCCTGTTAAAATATGAATCATGAAAGTTATTTTTATAACTTTTAAACATCACGGAACATGACTTGCTTATTCTGATCACAGTGTCTTGCACAAAGCAGATGCTTAATTAATGTTCATCATATTGAGGAAAGAAAAGGCAAGATAAGAGAATAGAATCATTTCAGTAGAGCAGCAATAACTCCCAAACCTCATATGAAATCCTGAGTACATGTGGGCCAAATTAAGTGGATACATCATAAATTTTTACTTCATTTGTTTTTCTGCACACAATAGCATAATCAACCTTTTTCTATGGTCACGAAGTGGAATTATTCATTGAGCTGGAGGAAAATTTTACTTGGTAATACGGCATTGAAGGATTATTTGTGAAATGTCTTTCCTAAAGACCAATAAACATATTTTATGTGTAAGTGAATAATGTATATATATTTACTTAATCACTGGTATACTAACAAATATGTATAAAAATATATACTTATGAATGGGTCTTAAGTCAGGAATATCTATCTGATACTAATGGTTTGATGTACACTTCTAATCTTTGTAGTATAAAAGTGTTCCTAATGTGTCTGTCAGCTATACTTTGCTGTTACATAAATAGCTACTCTCTGCTATGAAACCAATGAATTCTGCCTTCTTTTATAGAGATTCTTTGATACCTGTCTTCCCCATTAAACTGAAAGCTCCCTGAGAGTAGGAACTGTTGTCTGCCTCCCTTCCCCCATATCCAGCTTGGAGCAACATGTATAGCAAATTCAAGTTGAATAAATAAATCAATAGATCCTGGCATCCTATTATATTCCTGCAGGGAAATAATATTTTAATTAATATACCACAATAAATATCCACTATATTCCTTGATTCATATCTTGTAACTTGTGTGTATTGGTTTGCCTTTAATTTCCTCTTGAGTTTTTATAACAAGTTTCTTTAAAACCTTTTATGATCCTAAGTGGGCCCATGCAAATATTGAATTGAAAAACAACAACAAAAAAACCTCATTCCAGAAATCAGTCTCTGCTGGGTTGTCCTTTTCCCTCAAACCACTGCTGATTTCACATCTACTGGGAGCCAGAGGCGAAGTTCCTGATGGCCAGCTCAGTCTCACAGGAGAAAAGAGGACTCATCGCAATGGAGATCAGGGCACCCAGCAGCATATCACAGAGGAGAGTGGAGAAGCAACCAGAGAATAAGAAATGTAACTTGAGACCTCAAGGCTTGTAGTCGCGTGGGCCGACAGAGGCCAGGTGCCTTCTCTCTGCCTCACCTCTACCTACATCCTGTGGTGCTGTCTGCAAACCACGTCCTAAGTCATTCACGCCTCCCTCACTGTAGCCATCCCTTTCATTCCAATGATAATTATCTCTTTCTGGACAGGCGTCTCCTTGCTTGCCTCCCTGTTACCCTGATCTCCTTCACAGCTGCTGGAATAATTCATCTTGAAAAGGAAGTGAGACTGCCACCCAGCTGTGAAAACCCTGCCAACTGTTTCCATCACACTCAGAATAAAACTCAAATATTTTATCCTGACCAGTAAGATCCTACAGGAGTGGACTCTTGAGGGTCTTGGACTTCACCATGGGCCACTCTCTTCCTCGTTCACGGTGTGAAAAGAACTCTGGAGCAAACATTTCTGCCTCAGGGCTTTTGCCCTTGCTGTTTCCTCAACCTGGAAGCCCTGGTCCTCAAGTCCTGGCGTGCTTGGGTCCTTCCTCTCCTTGGTAACTGTTTTCACATTCCTTCCTCAAAGGAGCTTTTCTTGACTACTGTCGTAAAATAACCTTCCCAATTACAAACACATTATTCTATTTTATCTTCCTGGAAATTCTCACCTAAAAATCGTCACGGTTATCTACAGTTATTGTCCAGGCTGCCCACCATTTTGTTGTCTCCATGAAGTCAGGGATCTTGTCTGCCTTGTTGACTCTTTATTCCCAGTACCCAGTGCCTGGTACAAACTAGATGCCCAGCGAGTAGATTTTCAGTATCTCTATGGGGCAGACACCTTATTTTGCCACACTATAATAAAAGCTATTGATAATATATATCAACCAGTTAGAAAGCAACACCTCTTTAACACAGCTGTTATCACAATCCACTTGTAAATGAGAAAACTGAGGCTCAGAGAAATTAAGTAACTTGTCCAAGGGGTACCCAGCTAGTGTTTCCAAGCCTGATTTGCACCCAATTCTGTCTGACTTCAAAGTCCACGCTCCCACAAGTCTCTATCCACTGTTTCCCACTGTTGATTTACTAGCAAACAGCGTCTTATTAATGTGAAGTAAGCTCAAGCTAGTCATTCACTCATTGATCTATTCGAGAAGTATTTCTTGAGAATATAGTATGTCCTATGTCCCGTGCTACACTCTCCACATATCTGAGTCTGTAAGGCTGCCACAATCTTCTTAATATTTAAAAAGTGGCTTTTGGCTGGGTGTGGTGGCTCACGCCTATAATCCCAGCACTTTAGGAGGTCGAGGTAGGCAGATCACCTGAGGTCAGGAGTTCGAGACTAACCTGGCCAACATGGTGAAATCCTGTCTCCACTAAAAATGCAAAAATTATCCAGGCATGGTGGTGCATGCTTGTAGTCCCAGTTCCTTGGGAGGTTGAGGCAAGAGAATCACTTGAACCAGGGAGGTGGAGGTTGCAGTGGGCTGAGATCACACCACTGCACTCCAGCCCGGGAGACAGAGCAAGACTCCATCACAAATTAAAAAAAAGAAAGAAAGAAAGAAAAGCTTTTGATTAAAGCAGAGGGATACTAAAAGAAATTCCTGGCATAAAAACAGTAATTGTTAAGTACTTTCTATGTGCCAACCACTGACCCAGGCCCTTGGCACAAACCCATCTGCTCCTTGCAGGAGACATTAGAAGGCAGATCATGCTTATTTCAATTTAATGATGAAGATAGTATGGCCCAGAGTGATTAAGTGACTTACTTACATAGGTAGTCACTGGTAGAACTTATGTTTGCCTTTCTCCAAAATATTCTCCTCATTTCACGTCATGCATTGACACTGGCATGCAGTAGGAAAAATCCGATAAATACAGGTGGAACGAATACATGAAAGACCCAACCAACCCAGTTTATGATGCTGCAAGCCACCTGCTTTTAGTCGGTTTCACATATTTGTAACTCTCAGCTGTAAAATAGGACTATGCTGTCTCAANAAAAAAAAAAAAAAAAAAAAAAAAAAAAAAAAAAAAAAAAAAAAAAAAAAAAAAAAAAAAAAAAAAAAAACCACTCTGGAGAGCAGAAATCAGTTTTACTATGTGATGGCACAACAGTGTTTTTGCTAATGATTTTGGGGAAAAAATAATACCAGCTGTGAATTCAAATCACAGCATCTATTTACTAATTGGTTTGGATTAATCAAATCCTTTACGTTTCTGGGCATGGAAAGTTACCAGCGTTCACCAGTCTACAGCTAATAGCTTCTAATATCTGAAAGTTTACCATACATCAGGCACTGTTGATGGCCCTTTGTAAGTACTGTTATATGTAATTGCAGTAGAGCCGCATGGGTATGAAGGATTATTATCCGCATTTCACAGAGCAAGGCGAGTTGCAGAGAAGCAAAGTGACTGGCCTGGTATTGTGCAATGATGGGCGTGTGGTAAGGGCAGGATTTATGTCCCGGCATTCTTACTCCCACGCTCATGCTCTGAACGACTACACTAGCAGGCCTCCTGGCAAGCAAGAAGTCGGAAAAAAAATAATCAGGACGTGGGGGAAAGTAACTCAGGAAATCTTTACGCCTCCTCATCAGTTCTCACAAATCCCCATCAAACTGAATCCAACAATGAGAAATGATTTTTCCCCAGGGTCTGACCCCCAAATGCTTTGACAATGAACTCTGCTTCCCTCACCACAAAATTATTCGAGAGCTCACAAAACAATCGCTGGCCTCTGAAGCCCTATCTTAAGACCTACCAAGGGCCTGACCGATGGCCCTGATGATATTACCAAGTGGTTCTTCCCATTTTTGGCATCAGTCAAGAAGTTTATGTCCAAAGATTATTCCACCAGACGGGTCCTGCGGATATGATGGGATTAGCCAAATTTCAAAGCTGCTTTTTGACTTCCAGTCGAAAATTGGGCACATATGCTCCTGAAGGCTACAGGGGCTATGGGAGAACATCAAGTTGGTTCATCGAATTAGCTCAAACATAATTGTCCTGCATGACTGGCTATAGAACTCATCAGCTATAAACGTGTCAAAAAGCCATCCGCTCTAACGTTAAATAGAGACACAATGTAATGCTGTTCAGGATTTGACATTCATTGGACTTTAGCCTCCTAAGGAGGCTGTGTTTCCTCTTGCAGGAATTTGTGGTAAGATGAACAGAATGAAAAGACTGCAGCAAAAAAAAAAAGAAGCCCACACTAGTTGCTAGAAATACCAGCTACGTATATCAGACTCATAACTAAATCCTTTTCTTGGAGAGGCTCAAAGATTTTAAAGATGAAAGTTTCGAATGTTTTTTTTTTTTTCTATTTTCCATGTTCTTTCTCTTCCTCCCTCCCTCACCCCTCTCCCCTTCCCTCTCCACACTTCTCCTTCCTTCCTTCCTTCCTTCCTTCCTTCCTTCCTTCCTTCCTTCTTTCCTTTCCCTCCCTCCCTCCCTCCCTTCCTTTCTTCCTTCTTCCTTCCCTAATCATGCTGCACGTGGATTATCTGCCTTTCTGCAACTAAGACTAGTCTCAGAAATGAAGATAAAACATGCATCACGGAAAATTTTTTCTTCTTTTGAGTAACATAGTCTCCCATGTGGTGCTACAGAATGCAAGAGCTGAAAATGTGAAATTGTTGCAGAGAAAAATCTATACTATATCAGGGCAAGATTTAAGACTTAAGGAAATTAATATTTTGCCACTGTTGAGGATCATACCTTCCCATTACAGAGTGGAGCACTTCAACCCTGTATACATTTCCATCCTTGCTGTCTGTGTGAGTGACTTCTCTGTGCCCAGCTTTGTGCTACTGATCCTGCCACCAAGCACCCAGGAATCAGATGCTACAGGCCTTTCCCTATAGACCCAGACAGCTCCTGCTCACTTGCTGAACTCCACTCCGAATCTGAAATTCTTCAACTGTTGTTTCACTTGTCTTCTTTTGGTGACTACTTGTCTGGTTCCTAATTTTTATGCCATTTTGGAGTAATTTTTCCCTTTTTTGTTATTGACAAAGACAGAGGAGGCCTCCTATAATTTGTGGGTGACTGACAAGGCTGAATGTTGTTAACTCAAATGTTTTGATTTACATCAGAGAGGACCTCCAGGCCCCAGACATGACAGGCTGCGATAGCAACTTCAAAGCTTGTGAATATCAAATCCCATTAAGCAAGCCCTTTATGTGCAAGTCAATAAATTATCCTTTCTAGGGTGATTTGGCAATAAGTAGCAAAAGCCTTAAAACAGGAATAAATTTTGGCAATTCTGCTTCTGGGATTCTATCCCAAAGAGAAAAATAGACAAGTGTGCAAAGATGTAAATACAAGGATGTTCATCTCAGTGTTGTTTAGAATAGAAAGAAGTTAAAAAAAATAAAGCCCATATTCGGCAACAAGGCTGAGTCGATAGGTTGAATAAATATGTCCTATGGAATATATATCACCATTTAAAATTTTTACATGTTTCTGTATTTGTTCATAGAAAAAGATATTCACGCTAAGTATTCAAAAAAAAAACTGATTAAAAACTCTATTGAATTACACTATCCTCTACATGATTACATTGTTTACACAATGCATCTATGTGGAAAAGCTTTTGAAGGGGTATAGTCCAAACATTACCAGTGGTGATATCTGTGGGTGATTTTAAATTTCTTTCTATACTTTACAATGTATGTATATTCCTTTTAGAGCCAGAAGAAACAAAGGTATTTTTATTTCAGAGATGCAATGGCCATTGACTTGAGAAACTTCACATACTGTAACCGATTTAAGAATATCTCCATCTATATCTCATTGGAATTGATGCTGCTCATTATAAAGGGCAACCAGGATATAAAAAATTGACCTGGAGACCAGAAAGAGAGATGCCATACAGCAACCTAAAACCTCTGCTGATTCTTGCTGACCATGATGTGCTTGATCTTGGCTTCTTGGCTGAGTTCGAATTTTCTCTTTGAAAGACAAAACTGCGAATTTCCTGTTAGGCAAAACCCAGGCTATTTTTTTTTTTAAGTCAGTACTCTATTTCCAGGGAAACTGAAAAACCTTAAGAATAGTGTTGTCTATGAAATTACCATGTACACATCTTCAGCAAAAATCAACCACTGGGTGGGCAGGAGGAGGCAGTTTAGCACAGTTATTACAAACAAAATGTTTGAGGCTGAGTGGTGGGGTTCAAATCTTGGTTCTGCCATTTCCTGGTGGTGTAGCTTTGAGAAAACCACTTCCTCTCTCTCTGCCTCATTAATAAGATGGGACGAATACTAATAATAACTTCTGGCCTATTGAGAGGTTGTGTGGCTTAAATGAAGAAATATAGGTAACTGGCACATAGTAGGTGCTTCACGGATGTTAAAACAAGAGTTTATCTAAGTTCCTAAAGCAGAAGTCAGAAGCACACAGTTCACAGGATGTCATCCAAAGATACATTTTATTTGGCAGTCAAAGGAGTTTTTAATATGATAAATTGTTTTCCAATATTAAAAAAAAGGGAGATACCACAAAAACTCCAAATTTCTAGAATTTCTGAAGAAAACAGAAAGCTCCTCCCACTTTGAGTTTTATAAAACACAGAATGTGATCATACTGTATGTGTACAACTTGCTCTTTCAGCTCACCACACATCTTTCCAAGAACCATCCATGTGAGTTGCATAGCTGTGGTTTATCCCTATTTATTTATTTAGAGACAGATTCTCACTCTATCACCCAGGCTGGAGTGCAGTGGCATGATCTTGGTTCACTGCAACCTCCATCTCTGGGATTCAAGCGATTTTTGTGCCTCAGCCTCCCGAGTAGCTGGGATTACAGGCACACACCACCACGCCCAGCTAATTTTTGTATTTTAGTAGAGACGGGGTTTCACCATGTTAGCCAGGTTGGTCTTGAACTCCTGACCTCAGGTAATCTGCCCACCTGAGCCTCCCAAAGTGCTGGGATTACAGGTGTGAGCCACCACGCCTGGCCCAGGTTTATGCCTTTAAAACCACAATTTATTTTTACATTCTCCTTTAATGAAGTTTTTTGGGTGAATACAAATAATGTCACTGAATATTTTTGTACTTGTCTCTTTGTGTATGGACAACGAGTCAATAATACCTTGTTTTGGGATATAAACCCATGTGGTAAAACTATAAAGAAAAGCAAGGGAATTATAAACATTTAATTTCAGTAAGCAGCTACTGCAGACGGCAGGCGTACAATATTGGGGGTGTCACTCAAGGAGCTTGAACAGTACTGACAACGTTTGTAGTAGTTTGCTTGATAATTCACATATACATTTTACCCATATTCCTTTGTAATTTATCCAATTAGAAGAGCATAGTTTTGAATGAACTAAAAAAATTGAGAGATCTAGCAACACCTTCTCACAGCTGTGTCTGTTATAGAAATCAAGGACTGTTCAGTTCATCACAGTCCACGCCACGTCACCGCTATATTCCACCCGTCAGTTGATTCATTTGTGTGACTTGCCTGGGCCCTTTGGACATCTGATTTAATGACCCCAGCTCTAGAAGATGGTGTAATCTCCAGAGTGCAGGCCGGAGGAGGCCATTTCATTCACTACCAAGTCCTTCCTGGAACACGTAAAGTGTGAAAAAGTTATTCCCATCTGTAGCACTTCTCACAGTCCTGCAGGCACTGTGGAAACTGCTGAGAAACCTGCCCCAACTGACTCGGTGGGTCCAAGATCGTAAGCCACCACCTCCGCCAAAAAGCATGACATTGAATGAAAGTGACTAATCAACAAGCAAAAACAAAGCAAAGAAAAAATGTTCATCTCCAGTCTAGGAGTCATAATTTCCAGGGCAAAGAAATAGATTCCCAACCAACAGCAGCAGCGAGTCATCAAACATTGCTGAGGTGTTAGGCAATAAACCAAGCCCAGGGTTCCCACCATTGGATTCTGTGGCCCACCTTGCTATTGCTCTTAACTGAAACAAAGAGATGGTTTAAAGACAGGCACATGGGGGATGTGATGCTTGAAGGAGTTCATTCTGAGGATGAACCTTTGTTATTCTAAACACTGCTTGGAAAATCCATCCAGGTGAAGGGGGATGTGGTGGGAAACTCCATGAGTGTGGTTTTCATGGGTGGATCAGCTCAGTTCCCCCAGTACTTATTCTACTGTATGGGGCACTTGGTACCCACATGTCTGTTATCCATCACCACTGCTTCCCAACAAATTGAGCCTGAGGCAGAGAGAAGACTGGATTTACTGAACTCTGTAGATGCGGCTTTTTAATAGCTCTGAAATCAGCTCCTGGGTCTCCACGTCCTGCCATTCCTCCATTGCAACCACAAGCCCCATCCCCTGGGTAACTTCAGCTGTGCCCCACTTTTCCCCTGACTGCAGTCCTGTGACGCTGCAATCAAGTTTCGACCTGGCCACCACTGGGATTCTTTTTTTTTTCTTTTTTTTAAGAAATCTAACCACCCTCTCCTCTCCTTAAATGACATTTTCCATAGCCCCACTGTGCTGTTTGCAAAGTATAAACTCTATAGAATGGCTTTTAAGTCTCTTCACTGTGTCTACATTTTTTTTTTTTTTTTGAGTTGCCGTCTTGCTCTGTCAGTCAGGCTGGAGGCTCGTGGCACGATTATAACTCATTGTACCTTCAAATCCCTGGGCTCAAGTGATTCCCTGCACCCAGCATAGGTCTCTCCTTCTATCTTTCATCTATCTTATATCTGCATTCCAGACAGGCTGAACTATTTGTTGGTACCTGGAAACCAGCATCTTCTACCAGTTCCAAGCTTTCTACTTGTTACTCCTCCTACCTGGTAAGTGATCTTCTCTTCTACCATCCCTTCCTCTCTCCACTATCTGTTAGTTCAGGCTCAGGCTTAGTCATCATTTTCCTTGACAAACAACTAAGATGAGATAAAGTACTATAAGGTGCATGTGCTCTAACAACATATATGGTAGAACTGTATTGCTTCCTACATAAATACATATATGAGCGTATACGGATATGTGCATATGTGTACATATTAACTGTACAGATGCATGCGCCAATACATATGCAAATATTTAAAAATAAAAAAGAAAAGTACATCCTAAGCCATAATTCAGCTCCGGCTCAGTAATTCCACTTTTTGGATGTTATCCCAAGAAAATAATCGTAGATGTATTCAAATATTTAGCTGCAATTTTTTTTGTATTAGAATGTGGCTGTGATAGCAAAAAAGTTGCAAACAGCTTAAACTGGCTTAATGCGTTACAGTACATTAGAGTGCTGGTCAATGAAATGTAATTTTCATTGCTTATGTATGTATTTATGTTTATAAAGACAGGATCTTGCTCTTTTTAAAGTAAGCTCATAAGAATAATTTAAGAACTCCTGGGCTCAAGTAATTCTCCCACCTGGATCTCCAAAAGTGCTGGGATTACAGCATGAGCCACTACGCCCAGCCCGAATTTTGATTTTATTATTAAAACTAAGTTTCTAAAGCACTATTTAAAAATATGAAAAGATGCTGAAGATATTAACTCAGGAAGGCTATTACAAAATAGTACATAATTTAAATATGATAATATTTTGTTAAAAAGGCATAAAATGTACAGAAAGACAATACAGCAAAGTGTTAACAGCATATCATGTGTGGACGTGACAGTTATATTTTTCTCTCTTATTTAGATGGGTTTGCTAAGTATGCCATAATAAACATCTTCTTTATGGATATATGATAACTATAGAAGTTTCATTGGCTTATCTTATAAGAAAAATTTAAAGAATTCGCTGGGGGTGGTGGCATGTGCCTGTGGTCCCAGCTGCTCTGGAGGCTGAGGCAGGGGAATCGCTTGAACCTGGAAAGCAAGAAAGGCTGCAGTGAGCCGAGATTAAGCCAGTGTACTCCAGCCTGGGCAACAGAATGAGGCCAACTCAAAAAAAAAAAAAAAAAAAAAAAAGAATATGAGAGGATGCTTTGGTGTCCTAATTCCTTCAGGAATCTTGGGGCTACAATTAGGGCAGAGATAGCCTGACATAGAGGAGAGCTTGCAGACAGGTCACAGGAGGGCAGGCACAATGGAAAGGGATTCTGTTTCTTATAAACTTCATCTCAAACCGGCTGCAATTATAGTTACATTCGTGGATCCTGCCTCTGAATTTAAGCAGTCACACTTGTGTGTGTATGTATTGGGGAGAGGAAACTTTGGTTTCACTAACTTAGGGTGGGGAATAATTTCCTGCTTAGAGAGGGAAAAAAATGACAAAAAGCATCTGCTGGGGACATGGGACACCTACAAGCCAGAAGCTGCCACACCACAGCATCCTGCAATCCGAAGGGGCTCTACTTCTGTCACTTTTCTCAGGGACTACTGTGTGAGTGAAGGAGAACTATGTGTTTTTATGGGTCGGGTTGCTGAAAGAGTATCACTGGAAGTTGAAGAGCTCCTAAAGGTGAGGGTCACCCTTAAATAGGAGAGAATTGGAAGCTCACATCACATTTTACTAAGTCTCCCTTTGGGGGACTCTGTGTGCTTCAGGAAGTTCAAGAGGGGATTCATTTTGTCACAGGAAGATCATATATTAAATTGAATTTATATCTATTTGTGTTATCTTTTTAAGTAAGAAATAACAATTTTTATCTCAAAGTAAGGAAATACAGGTTGACACTGGTATCCTGACTTGTTCTACATGAGAAGATGTCATCTGCCAGGGGCAGGCACCCATGGGTGGGGAGGGGAGGTTCATCCAGGTGGATGGTTTACGTGATCCCTGACTCCTTCCTTAAATTTCAGCCTATTTCCAGGAAGGGCAGCTTAAAGGTGCCTATGCAAGTGGATACATGGACTTCATCATCTGGGCTTAATTGTATCCATTTGAACTCATGCATTTTTGGGTGATGTCTCAGCGAGGAGGGCCATTTAAACTAAGTCACTAAACATAATAATAACAATTGACAACCAGATATTTGAATCCATATGTCATTAAGTGATAAACCAAGGTCTTCAAAAATTATGAACCATATTAAATGTTTGCTCTTACTATAAAATGTTTTAAAAAAATTAAAAGCCGAATTTTTAAATATTATGAGCAAATGGGATTGAATTTTACATATAAATAATTATATATTTATGCATATCTATAAAATATATAATACAATAATATATTATCTTTAATATCTATATAAACATATATTTTATATCTAATTCTTTTAAAATTTTCATTTCGTACCCATTTTAATGAAGCACATTTTTTACTATTATAGTAGTACATATATATAATTTACGCATATGATCTGCATATTTTAAGGTTGGGTGCTTAAAATTTATCTGCAAGAGCATGTTCACATGATAGGAAACCAAGGTTTAATGTTCTTCTCCTACCTAGAACATGAGTTCTTTGAGGTCAGCACAATTACCACCTTTTATGTATCCTGTTACCACATATGCCTGGTTCCAAGGCACAAAATAAAGGTTCATCCAATGAAGGACATTTCCCTTAAAACACAAACCAGGAAATGCCAGATTAAAAGCAGAGCATATGATCTGGCTTCCCCTGAAAACATGAAGTTTTTGGCTTGACCTACTAACAATCAACTCTCAACATCGTCCAACAGTTTTAAGATAAGATAATAATTTATGTACATATTTATTTTGGTAAAATATCAAGCTGCACACTCTGGTTATAAGTACAGCCTTTTCATTTTTTGACTCAAAAAAAAAAAAAAAGAAAGAAGAGGGTGGAATGAATACTTTTTCTCCTTCCCACCCACACTATTTCAATAAGGAAAAAAAATGGCCTCCCCTTTATGGCAATTTGTAGCCTGGAGCTGGTTTTTAGAGTTGAGTAATAAATCCCAGAAAAACAGTGACTACAATGGAAAGGCTGACAGACATTTAACACTAATGGTGCAAACAGAGGGCACTCAGGAAAATGCTCAGGCCAGATTCCCCACACTGAATGCTCAAAGATTGCTCACCGATGTACTGCATTTTAGTGGACAATTTGCTTGTTTGTAAACAGCAGAAAATTTTCAAAATACTAGCAAACCCAGGGAAGAGAAATTTCCTTGATATTCCTGTTTCCCACAGGTTTGAATATCACAAAATATTCACGGCAAGTCCTTTGGCCATTGTTTTTAACTCTAAGGAACAAAAATGATACTTGAAACATGATAACTTGATAATAATTTTAAAAGCAAAAAACAAGAGTTACAGCACAATACTGCCACTAAAACTTGAACTAGGATGGCTTCAAGTATTAACACCACTGTCATATCTTCCAACACGTAAAAACATTTAGTTTTCTAAAATGTAATGTACTCCTGTGTAGAGGCTAAAAATGTAAATTGCCAAAACCATTTGGTTAATATTCCACATACCAAGGAGAGAAGTATCTCTGAACATTTAGGTTGATGTTGAGGATTAATGCTTAACAATTCAGGAGAAGAACATTTGGATAAAATTCTGCCTCCAACTGCAATTTCTGTTATTTCCCATTGAGTTAAAGGCTCTATAGTTATATCTCTGACTATGGGATAGGAACCAGCCTTGAAATGCTATGAATGCCAGCCCCGAGAGTCTCACATTGGACAGTAAAAGGATCTTATATATTAAGGTGAAATAATACACCCAAAAAGCATAGCAATACTTCAACTAGCGAGACTTTTATAATTCAAGCAAGACTTCCATTCTGGGATTTCGAGAATATGGAACAGCAAGTGCTTTAGGCTGAAGGAGAAACATCCCCAGGTGTTAAGAATTTACTTTTGTCTGGAGTAACATAGCTGGAGCAGATCGGGGGGGTAGTCTGAGGATTACAGAGGTGTATGTTCCAGCAGAGTCCTGGAAACCCAGTTTCGACAAGAGAGAATCAGTAATACACAGTGCATTGCCATGGTAATAAAACCATTGGACCTATTCATGTAATTATTCCATACAAATATCGAAGACGTAGTCAGAGCCAAGATGACACTTTTTCATCTGAATCGATCCTTTAGATTCACACAAAGGAACTCCTATTTTATTCAAACACATATGTTCTGTGAACAACATTATTCATGTTAGAGGTGTGTACAATTAGATGTATATACAATTAGAGACACAATTACACTTAAATCATCTGTCTATATACCTGGGGGAAACAAGCCATGTGCTTGGCATTTTTACGGGGAACTATGGATTTGCAGATAGATTTACGTTATAAGCATTCTTAGGAAGGATTCAGGCTTCAGGAAACAGTGCAGATATATTTTTAAAAGATGCTTCCCGCTCACAAGGACTCAATTTCTAAGCCCACTCAGCCATTCTGCATGTACAAGCACTTTCTCTGGGCATAATTTAAGGGCAGTTTGAAACTTTGGCCCAATTTGATCAAATATTGATAGACGGTCCAGTAAAACGTGGTATGGGAAGCAGCTACTTTACTGCACGTTGACACTGTAAATTTGAAGAGACACTGTCAACCTGCTGAGTTCTGAAATTTACTTCCCTAAAAGACAGATAAATCCCATGGTTAACACCAGAGATCTGTGTTAAATATACATACTCATGTACCTTCTGTAAGGAACTCCATGATAAATTTCTCTTAGAGTCTAGTGTCTAGTGCTAGGAAATAGTTTTTCTTTCCTGATGAATGTCTTTGCTTTCTTGTTAGAGAACGAAGGCTCTGTGACTCATCCTGTTTCTCTTTTTGCCTTTGCAGCCAGGAACCTCTGAGTTTCATTTTGTAGTGACTTAGAGTAGCTCTTCTTAGCTTAGGTTTTCTGGCATAACTGATCTGCTCCTTTATTATGAGTCCCTATTTCTCCCTCCACCGTGTTACTTTTATGATTTTATCTCTATTGAAAAATCATCTCAAATTATTTTTGGAACTAGAAAAGAAGAAAAATAATTAATAAACATACTCAGGTCCCAAGATTCCTTCAAGTAACCTCAGTGATACTTTGTTTCTTTCTTTTCATTTTCTTTCATTCCGCTTTCTTTCTTTCTTATTTATTTATTTATTTTTTGAGAGGAAGTCTTGCTCTGTTGCTCAGGCTGGGGTGCAGTGGTGCGGTCTCGGCCCACTGGGACTTCCACCTCCCGGGTTCAAGCGATTCTCTTGCTTCAGCCTCCTGAGTAGTTGGGATTACAGGTGCACGCCACCACACCTGGCTAATTTTTGTACTCTTAGTAGAGACAGGGTTTCACCATGTTGATCAGGTCAGTCTTGAACCCCCGACCTTGTGATCCACCCACTTCCTGCCTCAGCCTCCCAAAGTGCTGGGATTACAGGCGTGAGCCATAGCACCCTGTCACTTTGTTTCTTTTACTTGCTTGAAAATTAAAAAAATATATTACTACTTAAAAACCAAGTAGCTGGATATATCAATGTCACTTAATGTAGAAATGCAGCTTCCTCCCTTGTCATCCAGCACAAGGCTTGGTTTTAGAGACTGAGTCAGATAAACCTGCCATGGATAATTAGGACAAGTCCCTTCCTAATAATCTGTTCCTTGGACTTATGCTCAGTTCCTGCTGGAGTTGATAAAGGATGGTCCCTCATCAAACTTTTTTGGGCTTTTCAAAAATAAAAAACACAGATGGATATTTATCATAAGGGGAAATTATTGGAAGAAATTCTTTTTCTTCCCATTATGAGACAGAGAAATTTGGTTCCAAATAAGAGGACACCAGCATTCTTAAGTAGAGGGGAAGAAAGGAGGAAAGAAGGCAAAAACCAATTCGATTCAACATCAGCGGAGTTCCAACTTCCATTTAAACCAGTGGTTCTCAAAGTACTGTGCATCAGAATCACCTGTGGGGCTTGCTAAACACAGCGTGCATGGGTCCATCATCACAGTTTCTGACTCAGTAGGTCTGGGGTGGGGTCTGAGAGTCTGAATTCCTAGCAAGTTTCTAGGTGAGGCTGATGCTGCTTAAATTCGTGCACACCTTTCCCCCTCCCTCAAAAAATCCAAAGTGGTTCAGTTATTGTCCTAAAACTATTTTTCCCCTTTTTACTCGATCGAAGTGCTATTCCACAGTGTTAGGGGAAGGGATGGAACGGGAGAGGAGGGAGGTACAAATGTGTGTTAAATTGCCATGGTTGGATCCACTGTTTGTATCAGTCATAACAGCAACAAATGTTTGTGTAGAGCTTCCTCTGTCCAGACTAGGCTAATTGCTTTACAAGCCTCACTTCATTCACATATTCACCCTACCAGGTAGACGTGAATATGGCTCCCCGTTAACAGATGAGGAAATTGAGGGGTAGAGGAATTAATACTAATCTGAGATCACATAGCTGGTAAGTGATGTGCCTGGGGTTGGAGTTCAGGTCTGTTTCCAGAGTCTATGGTCTTAACTGCTAGACTGTGGAGATTTCCCTCCAGGTAGAAACAGAGATACAGCAGCTTCTTTTATTTTTATGAGATTCTTTATCCAGAAACACAATGTCACAGCATAAACCTGAGGCTATCCCAGGTCTTTGGATTTTGGCTACTGAATTTCTCCGTGGGTGTTGATCCCGCTTAGACCCACTTGGTCTTAGCAATTCCTACAGGAAGTGAGTGGTGACATTCACCCCTGGCCCAGGGAGGCAAATGACAATCTGTTCAATTGGAATGTGACCAATATTTCAAGAGTCAGGACCTCTTTATGGGGCCAAAAATAGCCACAGGAAGCTAGTGGTTTCAGACTTTTTCTTACAAATAGCAGAAACAAAGGTAGTATTTTGTAAACACCAGATCCTAGCTTGTAACGTGAGTTAGGATATAGTTTTTAGGCTCTACGCGGCTGGTTTCCTTGGCCACCTGGGAAATACAAATATTGACCACCACTTAGGATGCCATGCTAAGTAAAATTAAATGAGACTGAGAAAAAAGGAGATTAGAGAAAGGAAGGACTAGAATAAAAAATTAAAATGGACCAACACCAGTAGAAGTAATAATAACACAAGGGCCGATGGTGACGAGACTCCGGGTCCCCACCTGAATCTCATCTTGAATTGGAATCCCCACGAGTCGAGGGAGGGACCTGGTGGAAGATGGTTGGATTACGGGGGTGGTTTCCCCATGCTGTTCTCATGGTAGTGAGGGAGTTCTCACGAGATCTCATGGTTTTAAAAGTGGCAGTTTTCCCTGAGTACTTCTTTCTCTCCTGCCACCATGTAAGACGTGCCTTGCTTCCCCCGTGTCTTCCACCGTGATTGTAAGTTTTTTGACGACTCTCCAGCCATGCAGACTCTGAGTCAATTAAACCTCTTTTGTTTATAAATTACCTAGTCTCAGGTAGTATCTTTATAGCAGTGTGAAAACAGATTAATACATGAAGAGAGTGATAACCAACCTTCAAGAGACTTTCTCCACTGGACAAGCTGCGTGCTCAATGCTTTGTGGACTCATGGATTCATTTAATTCTTAAAACAACTCTATGAATAGATCGTAAGATTGTCCTCATTTTACAAATAAGAACGGAGTCTTGGAGGGAGTGGTCACCTTGCCCACGAGGATGTAATTCCCAAGTGGTGGAATATGTAGGAGAGTCACATAAAGGCATAAAGCCCTGACTATTACATCACATGAGCTCACCTATGGGGGGTCAGCGTCACAGGTGTTGCCTCTGAACATTCAACAATAAGGGTCTGTCCCAACCCCCTGATACCGCTCCCTTTCCTCAGTAAGAAACCGTAGCCAGCCTCCTCTCCTTGGCCACACAGTTTCAGAAGTTGAAGCCTTGTCCCAGCAGTCACAGTGGGAGTTGTAAGCCCAAATGGTGAAAGCCCCACCCAATTATTACCATATAGGACAGCGGCTTCAGTGTTTTCAAATCAAGTTTTAAACAAGACTCTAATTCTAGATTTGGATGTAAAATATCCTGAAATTTAAATGAAGTCTCCTTGAAAAGAAAAAAAAAAGGCAACTAACACTTGTTGATTTTAAACACAGCCTGGGAGGAACAAACTGGATCTGTGGATCTCATTTGAACCGCAAGCCTTCACATAGTTCATGACCTCTAACCTACGTGCCAAGTGGCTGGAAAAGAGGAGGGCACATTGTGCTTACGATTTCACAAATAAAGAGAGTTGGTCCTTTCCCTCGTTTTTTTTTTCTCCCAATGTTTAGATTTGTAAAAATCCCTAAAGGAGAAAAGCACTTTAAATAAGGAATCAAAGATTGAGCAAATGAGAGAAAAGAATAAATCTATTTGAAAACAGTCTCATAGCACTAATGACTAGGATCTAAAAATAATCCTAACATATTTTTTTAATTGGACTAACATCCAGAAAAATAAAAGATAAATTGGGGAAGATGTTTTTAGCAAGGTGAAACGAAACAGAACCTCAGTGTAGAGTTGAGAACCTAAGAGTTGTGTCCTGAATTAAGCTTTTTCATGATCTTTATGGTATGCAAAATGAAACCAGGAAAAGGGGCTGGAGAAAATAGTACGAATGCAAAATCCTGCCTATGGGAAGCACAGCGTACGGAAAGATGCGTTAAAGTTCAACATTGCTTTTAGGTAATCTGACTAAAGGCAGCAGTGACCTGTGATGGGACAAAGGCAAAGTCATGGTTTTCAAGAAGACATGGGGCATTAAATGCTAGTTACAAAATGCTTCCAGTTCACTGGAGTCAGATTCGTGTTTCTTGTTATCTCCTGTCCTGCCTTCCCCCTTCTGTTAGCCCCTGGTTTCCTTTAGATCCTTTGCAGAATTCTGGAAACCCAAGCCCCATTTCCAGGACTAGCAGTGGAGCAGGTGACCTTGACCAAGCCAATGAGCTCAGTTCATGCCCCTGAAAACTGGCAACGGTTTGGGAACTTGGTATATGACATAAGGTGGTCTATTCCCAGCGATTATCTACAAAACTGCTGAAAAAGATGGGAAAAAGACACTTTCTCTTTCCCGTTGGATACGAATGAGGAAGTTTATAACTTCAGAGTCTTTTAGCTACCATCTTGAGTCTGCAAGCAATGGAAGGAGACAGAAAGACGTCTTCTTGGTGATATTGTCCAGCTGCCAGATCAAGCCTTCCCTGATGTATACATTATTTTGGGGTTTTCCAATTACATGAGCAAGAACATTTCTTATAAACCAGTTTGAATGTGATGTTTCCCTTGCTACTTGCAACAGAAACCTAGTGATGCAATGTTCATCTCGCTCACTGCATTGCATACTCCAGAAAAGTAAGTTCCATGATTTTATTGTAAAAGATCTACTTGGATCAGGAGCTAAAAATACCATTAGATCTTTATTAAAAAGATTAATAAAATCCCATGAAAGTTACATAGTCTATTGTGGAAGACAGACACGTTACATAACTACTATACAGTTTGATTGGTTCTAAACTATACAAGACATTTCTAAAGCACAGAAAAGAAAGTTTTTAACTATTAGGGTGAAGATGCATTAAAAGGAAGATGACAAATACTTCCAAAGTGAGTGATGTCAAAGCATTCTCTAGCTTACAACCTTAGTAAATATTAGGCTGTTTGATGGATTGCTTGTGTGAAAAGATTCATACTTTCAAATGTCCATTAATTTTGCGCTGCTTTCACATTTTCCCTAAATCTATGTACCACTATTATTATATTTACCTAATTTTAAAACTCGAGTATTTTAAAACTTAAAAATTTGGTTAAGCAATTATATCTATTAGCAATTATATCTATATCAACTTAAGCAATTATTATCTATTAGATCATGATTTTGCCATGAGTTATATTTTTTCGCAAACACATTACAATGCCTGTTAACTGTTAAAAAAATGTTGGCCCATGTGCTATGCAAAATCATGTTGTGAAACCCAGAATTATATCCATTGCACTTTGAGAAATCCTCAGGGAGAAAGACAGAGAGGACTTGTTTAAGTATGACTTATAGCATGTCATGGGGTGTGGAGTCAAGCAAACTAGAGATCAAACCAGCTCTTTAATTTACTAGGTGAGATGATGGGCACGTTATTAATTACCCTGAGCCTCATTTCAGAAAAGGATGTTTACAATGTCCTCTACGCCACAGAGCTGTTGTGAAAATTCAATGAGATACTGCGCATAAAGCAATGAGTGCAGATCTGAATGTAGTCAAACCTCAGTAATTCTATCAATTGTTGGAGAAAGGAGCATGATGATGACTAATGGTCTTTAACTGTACAAGGCATTAGGCACTGGGGCAATGAACAGGGTTTCTTACAGTTAGTTCACTTCTCCTTCTCCTACAAGTCCATAGTAGAAAACAACATCCCTGTCTCCTTAGCAGTTAGTGATGACAATAAGCAAGCCCCCTACCTGCAACTCACAAGTAAAAGGTAAGTTCTGTTGTGTTAAGTCATTGTGATTTGGGAGTTGTGTATTACGTAAGGTCAGCTGTATGAGCACACAACCTGTGAAGCCCAGCATCCTTAACTAATGGTAGATGAGTAGCGTGAACAGAAAGCCAACATTTGATGTGCTAAGTCACTGTGATTTAGGGGCTATTTGTTACAGCAGCATAACCCAGCCCATTCTGTCTGATGCAGGCATATCAACTAGTAGATTGTCTTTTTGTACTTATTTGATTTCCATTTCTTGATTTCAAAGCCTCTCAGGAAATTTTCTGGAAACACAGAAAAAAAAAAAAAAAACATTCTCTGCTGATCAGGAATGCTCATACCTCGTGGAGGGGGAGTCACATGGGGAAGGATGCCTGCGCTGAGGATGGGTGGAGAAACGCTAAGGCTCTGTTCACTTTAATTGCTTTAGTTCCACTAATCAATTAACATTCAGCTAATAATCCCTTTCAAATGAGTCATTCTCGCCAATTAAAGGCTGATTTGTTGCTAACTGTACCAGCTCCTGGTGAACCTACCTTGTTCTTTTGAAACTGTTTAGTGGAGGCTTTAATGGATGTTATGGCAGTGATAGACTCTTTCTAGACAGTGACGAAAGAAGTCATGAGTGGGGAGGGGAAGGGAGGAGGAAGAGAAGTCCTAGGCAGTGCTTGCCTGAATGATTGAATTGGAAAATGAGCCATTCCTCGGGGTTAGCAAATGATTCTTCCCCGGGCAGCGGATTATTAAGCACACCTAGATAATAAACGGATGATTTTCACAGTCATCCTGCTCGGTCCTCATATTTTCCATTTTTAAATTCCATGTTACTTTTAAAGGATTCGTCCATTAAGGTGATTTACATCGCTGAGCCAAGACAGTGATGCTCTTTAACATCAGAGGCAGGGCATGATTATTTATCATTAAATCGGGATTTTTTACTATTTTTAAAAATTCTTCACTTTTCAGCACAACCTCTTGGCAGGATACAGATAGATGCTGTCTTTACTTTGAGCCCCCTGAACACTGGGCAAGGTGTACTTCGCAGCATCCTTAAGAATAGAGGTGAGAGAAACACCCCTTCCCCTACTTCTCACCCTCCCATCCTGTCCTGGCAGCATGACCACCGGTGAGTTAACAGCATCATTTCACTAGAAAATGTCTAATGGTGTGGCATGGAATTCTGATTCCATTTATTCCAAAATAATGAGGCAGAGGCCCCCAAGTCACATTATCCTCCCATATTTTAATATAGCACTTAATTTATCCATGACACAAATATGGGCCAAAGAAGTGTGCTGTGCCAGGCACTGTTTGAGACCGTAAGAACACTGACAAGAACCAGACAGAAGAGGTCCCATCCTTACTGTGTGAATTCTATCCTGGGGTTCTTCATCTTGGCACTATTGACATTGTGACCAGAGATAATTATTTGCTAGGGGGAGTTGGGGGAGGGGTGTTCTGTGTATTGTGGGACATTTGGCAGCATCTCTGTTTCTACACACTGGAAGCTAGTGACATCTTTGTTCCAGTTGTGATAACAAAAAATGTCCCCTGGGAGGCAAATGGTCCCAGCTGAGAACCACTGTTCTAGTACGAGAAATGAAATATACACAACAAGATAATTTCACACAATGATAAGTGCTATGAGGAAAACGCAATTTGAAAGGTTTAAAAAGGATGTTTAGGAAAAGAAGAGATCAGTTCAGCAAAGTGACCACAGAGGGCTTCTCAGAGGAGGTGACAGTGAGAATTATGAGGAGAAGCCAGGCCATGGGAAGAACCAGGAAAACAGCAAGGGTAAAACTGAGCAGACAGAATGGGGCCAGCTGTTTTCAGAAACAGAAGGAAAGACAGGGGCCACCGTGCAGTGTGGGGCAATGAGAGAAAGAATGGCACTATCACACACTGGAGAGGTGGGAAGGTGGGCAGAGGAGAAACGAGGGTAAAGAATTAGGGTTTAAATGCAGCCTGGGAAGTCACTGGGAGTTTTAAACACAGGAGTGACATTACAAAACGCATCCACTCATTCTGCACAAATGAACAGACGACTCATTCTGTACAAGGCAAGGTACTGGGGCTTCAGTGAGGCAGAGGGCAGCAGTATTTGGAAAGAAACAAAAACAATTAAGTCCCTGTCCCTGACCTTGAAGGGTTCCCAGACTACTGAAAGATAGTAACATGTAGGCCAAGTAACATGTATTTGAGGCAAGGCAAAGAGCACTGCCCTGCCTAGGAACCCATGAGCAGCAGGAATCCAGGTGCCTCCAGTCTCCATCTGGTCCCCAAATCCCAGCACAGCTTCTGGTTCATAGCTAATGCTCCGTAAATAGGTGAAGAAATTTTTTTGCATTTTCCATGTATAGAGAATTTCTCTAATTACCTCAGCATGCTGCTATGGACTGAATTATGTCCCCCTGAAATTCCTTAAAGCTGAAACCCTCAATGTGATGGTATTAGGAGAAGGGGCCCCGGGAAAGTAATTAGGTCACGAGGGCGGAATCCTCAGGATGGGATTAGTGCCCTTATACGAAGAGACATAAGGATGTGCGCGCGCGCTCACTCTCTCTTTCTGTCATATGAGGAGACTACTTCTTCTACAAGCCAGGAAAAAAAAGCCCTTACCAGAAACTTGATGACGCTAGCACCTTGATCATGAATTTTCTAGCCTCCAGAACTGTGACCAATAAATGTTGTTTAAGCCACCCACCCAGTCTATGGTATTTTGTTACAGCAGCCTGAGCTGACTAATATACACCCATTGCTCATTTCATTTTCATATCCTCCTCAGGAAATTGAAAGTAAGCTCCATGGCTGCAGGAAGTATTGTCTTTTGTTTTCATTCCCTTAACCCAAGTGGATTGAACCCTACCTGGCACACAGTAAGAGTGTCATAAATATTATTTGAATAAATAAATAAATGAGCCTGAATGCAAAGAAAGGGAGATTTTAAAAAATCACATGGGCAATAGAAAGCTATCATTGATGCTTAAATAAATGTAGTCAGTCTATGCTTCCTCTTTACTTAGCTCCACTTCCTATAAGTTATCACATTTAGTCATCGCCACTGTGTTGGGTTCTGGGGATCTTATGATCAACAAAACAGATGTGGTCCTATTCGACCATAATTAAAGGGATGATATTAATAATTCCACAAACAACTACTTAAAGAAGTGTTTACTGGTGTAGTAGCAAAGAATGGATGACAAGGACCACACGCTATAAATATTTGTTAAGTTAGCATAAGTTGAGGACCGTTTCCTGTTCTTATGGAGAACAGCTAAAGTTCCAGGATAGTGTCATTTAAAATTCTTTAGTACCTTGTCTCTATGTATTTCCTCTTCATAAAGCTGACTGCCTTTTTATTTGCATGATAAAAAATGCTCAAGCTCAGAAACCATCGAGGGCAAATAGGGATGTGAGAGTTTCATACAGGAAATAGCCATCTTCCATTAACAAGTCGAGCCTGTTGGGAAGTCTTTACTTCTCTTGTCTTAATTGGGATAATAAAATCTTCCTGAGAGTAGGTAACTCAAAGGAGAGAAAGACATGGCTGATCACCCAACATTTTTTCAGCAATTGTCACAAAATCTGAAGTGATCTATAAATATTAGTCTGTGAGGTTATCCTAAAACTACTCCAATCACACGGAGATGAAACAAGAAGAAAATACAGAGAATTTTTCATCAAGTAAAATGTCTTTTTTTCTTTTTTTCTGAGATCACAAAAGGATAGTTATCGACCAGGGTAGCTTGTCTTGTTTTATTTTAATGCCTTTATTTGGCAAAGTAAAAGAGGGAGCAATCTGGAGCTAATTTCCCTAGCATTTTGTTGTTTTTTTAAATTTTAGAGTGGGCTCTACTGTTGTGGGGAAGAGCAATCTCAGCTGAAATTGGCAGGTGGGAGGGACAGAGGGAGAAGCTGGGAAGGGCCAAGGCAGGCTGAGACATAAGCAAGAAAAGAAAACCGCCTTCCCAAAAAGTGTACTTGTGCACATGTGTCGGTGCATGTGTGCATGCATGTGTGTGTGCATACATGTGTGCATGTGTGTGTGTGTGTGTGTGTGTGTGTGTGTGTGGTTGGTTGGCTGGTTGTTTAGGGCTATAATGGGGGCTACCGAAGAGAACAAAGAAGTCCTTGAGTGAAATGGAGAAATGAACCTTCCCAAACCAAGGGAATATTCTAAATTGGCCCGGCCGCTTGGGGGTCTAGAAAACAGGTACTAGATCCACACTTCCCATACTTTAAAGTGTGTTTGAACCACCTGGGGATCTTGTTAGATGAAAATCCTGATTCATTTGATGTGGCAGAGGCCTGAGATTGTGCATTCTTAAGAAACCCAGACGATGCTGATAGTGCTACTCTGCAAACTACGTTCTGAGTAAAAAGGAGACGGAATACATCCAGGAGTAAGGGGCCAAAGTAGGCCAATTGGTGGCTAACTGAACAGAGACAGAGATGAGAAATAAGAATGGAAGGTGATAAGGTCAGGCAAATGGACCCAGAGGTACCTACTGGATATCAAAGTGACCCCACTGGTAATTAGGATGCAAGACCTCTGGCCAGCCCTGGGTAGCACTGATTCACTATAGGGCTGTTTATCTCTAAATATGGTACACTGAAATATAAATCTGTATGAGCAGCTCTCTGAACAGTCGTGGACCATACTGTAGTGGTCAAGAACACTGGCTTTCAAACCAGACATCCTGGGTCAAATCCCAGCTGTCACACTGACTAGGAGAAAGACCCTGTTTCTCAGTTCTCAGTGCTTCCTTTTTCTCATCTGTAATGTGGTGGTAATTGTGCCTACCTCATAACTTTGTTTTGTCAAGTGCATGGACCATTGTCTGGCACAGAAAAGAATAACATTGTTGGGAAAGCAGATGTGGACTGACTCAAAGAAGCTGAGCCATTCACTCTTTAGCCAACAGGTGCAGTTTCCAAAGGCAGCTATGGGGTTGTTCAGTTTTCCCAGCATAAAGCAAACAGCCCTTAAAACTGACTATGGGAGATTACAGATCAATTTTAATTTTCCTCCTTATATAAAAGCAATATATGGTCATTCAGTCATCTGTTTATTTAATTAACCATGAAACAAACATTTCTTGACATCCTACTATGTTCCTACCCTAATTTTCCACATACTCTGGTGTGTGCTATTTGACATTCAAAAAAATTCATTTCAGAAATGTGTTTGGTCGATACAACCAAAACTGTATAAGTCTGCTAGTTCTGGACTATTAAGATTGTATAGCACAAAATAAGGTCCTGGCTTTTTAATCAATAATGTGATCATGTTGCATTGGATCAGTGAATACTGTTGGTACTGTTTTATATAAAACTTTAGGTTTACTTATCTGGCCACTGTTACATTGGAAATAAAAGTATTAATAATTTGTTATTGGCATTAAAAGTAAGATTCTCAGCTACAGTTGTGGTATTTGAAATTGGAACAGAAAGAGGATCCAAGGATATGAATTGGAGCTCTCGAAGTGTGGTAGCCTTGCACAGTGCACAACCTGTACCTTCATTCATGACAACCCTGCTTAGCTCAATAACTTAAAACACAGCAAACAAATATTAACTCATCCAAGGATTTTTCACAGTAAAATTCAGGCCAAGCTGGATCAGTATATTTTTTCCCTAAACTACATATAAGACACTAATAAAGAAAGCAGTTTGAGCAAAACTTATCAAATATGATATTCACTTTTTTATTTTATTGATATTACTTGCAAGTATTTCTGTTTAAATGGCCAGGTTTAATTAAGTTATAAATATGACTGTTTTATTATAGCTGAGTAACTCTTACAGAGACAACATAATAAAGAAAATGTCCAACTCTACAAAATACAATTTTTCTAGGGAGGAAAAAAAATTCTAGCTTCAGCTTTCACTTGGGTGGAAAATTAATACAATTGAAAAAAATATTAATGGCAATTTTGGGAAAATCTTCAGCTTTTCAGATGTGACACTCTTAAAATATGTTCTAGGCCTTCAATTTACAATCCAATAAAGTTGTTGTACTCTACATACAAAGCCATGTTGGTGGTTAATTTGCTGTGTTTTTTTGTAATCACTGCAGCAGTAAAGCTGTCATTTTTCCTCTCATGACATGTGTCCCGGTTTGTCATAACTCAGCATATCAGCATTTTATTTTGTTTCATTTTGTTTCCAATCTAGTTGGCCAAGAAAAAGAAACCCACTGGCCTCCTTCCTAAAGCTCAGTCTGGGCACACATAAAATCCAACCAGAGGATCTTGCATCCAGCTTGTTCTAACCACTGAACAGCAGAGTCATGTTTTTCACTCTCAGTGGAAAACTACTGCTGTGGGCAGGCTGTGTTTCTTGTTGTTGTTGTTGTTCTTTTGTTATGCTTCCTTTGGAAGGTGTGTTTAGATGTGGAGGATTGATAGGATTTTGATGATCCAATCAAAATAGGGAACTGTTCAAAGATCAGTCTTTTCTCATTTTGCCATGTGATGCAACGTTGGGGGTGGAATAGAGGGATGTTGTCAAACTTCGACATGTATAGGCAACCTCCAGGGTTCCGGTTAGCAATCCAGATACTGGGTTTCATCCAAAAGACTGCAACATCCAGCCTGTGGCAGTGGGTCCTGGATGACTTGCTTTGTGGATATAGTAGATGCTCAGTAGTCACACAGGAGGATAAGGAGAAAATGGAAGGAGAGAAGGGGAGCATAGACCCATGTACAGGAGCCTTTTGTCCACCCTAAAAGACTAAGAGAATCAGCGATGACACTGATAGTGATGACGACATAGTTTATATCATCCCCAAAACACGAGATGCCACAAAGCCATATTAGAAAAAAGTCAAACAAAAAAATCCTCAGCGTTCCTAATCTAGGTCCCTTTGTGGGAATTTGGGGCAAACGATTTTCAGTCCCTTCCCTCCATTAAAGGATATAATTGAGTATTTTTGGTGGTTGGTCAAAGGGTCTGCCATTTGCCGTTGAAATAACATAGAAATTTGTCTTCAGCAAGATATCTGAAAAGTCTGAGTTTGGACAGAAGCTTTTTGCCTGGAAAGTCTTTCTCCTCCAAATCTTCTAAACTTTGGGGCTAAAAATAATTAACATTGAAAGTTTATGCAATAATTTCTCTTTTTACAGTAGTCCCCACTTATCTGCGGTTTTGCCTTCTGTGGTTTCAGTTACCTATAGTCAACTATGTTTTTCAAAAATATTAAATGAAAATTCCAGAAATAAACAATTCATAAGTTTTAAGTTATGTGCCTAAGTAACGTGATGAAATCTCGAGCTGTCCCGCTTCATCATGTCATCTCATTGAACACACAGTTTATCGCTTCTCATCATCACAAGGAAAAGAAGGGTGAGCACTTTACAGGACGTTGTTTGTTGTTTATTTTTGTGGATTTTTTTGAGGTAGGGTCTCATTTTGTCACCCAGCCTGGAGTACAGTGGCATAACCATGACTCACTGCAGCCTCAACCTCCTGGATTCAACCAATCCTCCACCCTCAACCTCCTGAGTAGCTGGAATCACAGGCACACGCCACCGTGCTCAGCTAATTTTTTGTATGTGTTTGGTAGACATTGGTCTCACTATGTTTTTCAGGCTGCTCTCGAACTCCTGGGCTCAAGCAATCCTCTCGCCTTGGCCTCCCAAATTATTGGGATTATAGGTGTGAGCCACCATGCCCGGCCAGTACAAGATATTTTGAGAGAGAGGGAGAGAGAAAGGGAGAGAGAGAGGAGAGGAGAGAGAAGGGAGACCACATTCAAATAACTTTTACTAGAGTATATCATTATAATTGTTCTATTTTATTATTGTTGTTAATCTCTTACTGAGCCTAATTTATAAGTTAAGCTTTATCACAGGTATGTATATATAGAAAAACATGTATAGGGTTCAGCATGATCTGAGGTTTTAGGCATCTGCTGGAGGTTTCGGAATGTATTCCCCATGAACACAGAGGTATGCTACTCTATTTTTAAAACTGGAATAATTGACACTTGACTAACTTGGACCTTATGTCGACTACTTTCCTGCTAAAATTCTTCAAATTCCTTATTATATCAGCCCCTTACTTTGACTTAATATTCTGCCACTAAGCTCTGTTTTTGACATTCATTTCGAAAATGCTTTAAGTATCCATGTCAATTCCCTTTGAAAAAAAAAAAGGTGATTATAATCCTTTCTTAACTTTCCCGCTTTGCTGAAAATATCCAATCCCCCAAAGTTCTCTTTTCTGACTGTCAGGGGAAGAACCCTCACCCAGGCTCCTAAGCCATAGCCATTGTAAGCCTATCAAATGCCTCCTCCCACTATTTTATTCAACCAGGGGAATTTTCTATTTGCCCAGGACAAGTGAGCAATTCATTATTCCAATAACTGCCCTGCCAATGTCATTCCTGAAGAATAAGCCATGAATTAACCACAGGCTTAAGTTCAAGTGACACCCAATCCCCAATTAACTATATTCCTGAAATGCCTTTACCTACTTCCTTCTCTCTTCTTTCTATTCAGTGTTTCTTCTATTTTTTTCTTCATAAAGGCTAAACACACAGTTCATATCATTCAAAAAATCATGCTAAACCCTCTAAAGTGGGCTTTCATTCTCAATTCTAACATCAAAGTTATGTATTGGTTTAAATTAGTCTTTTTTTTTTGCTTTGAATATTATTATTAACTTACATACAATTCAGTGTAATTGGTTCCTTGATGTGAGATATAAAATGCTTTCTTCTTTACAAATATAGGCTTGATAAGGTAGATATGCTTACACATAATTTATAATGATATTAATTAATTTTATGAATAAAAGTAGGAAACACAGCCAGACTATTTGCTGTGTTATATTATTTTGTTATTTTTAAAATTATTTTAATTCTCCTGACCAAACCTAATTTGGATTTTAATCATTAACCAGGTCATGCTCACATCACTCTGCAGATACTCAACTGGCTATCTAGATATGCCAGAAACACACACACACACACACACACACACACACACACACACACACCCACGCGTGCTCTCAAACACACACATAAACACACATTTCTTCTTTTGATAGCTCTTGTCATTCTCCTGTATCTTCCAGCACCTTTTCCAGGATGGTGACTATTTCATGCTAATGTTATCACCAAGAAATTATTTTATCCAATATATATTTTCTGCTTCTTCCTGTCTTTCACTTTGAAAGGTCTGTGCTCATGCCATGTGCCTCTTTTTGTTATCTCTTTATGGCCCAGTTGCCATACTGCAAGTAGTCTTTTCAAAATGTCCACACACTTTCATGTGTCCTTGAAACCCAGTCTGATTTCCGAACCTCCTTCCTTGCCATCTTTCTCTTTCTCAATGGAGCCGATCGCGCCAACCTTCCTCTGTCCATGCACCTGCTCTCTCTAACTTCAGGACTTCTGTACCCAGGGTCTTCTGGGCCAGAAGGTCCTTGCCCCACCAGGCCACTTCAGCCTGGTCAACTCCTGCTAAGCCTTTAAGTATCAAGTTCAATACCACCCCCACAAGGAAGCCTTTCTTCACACCCCAGACTAGGGCTGTCAGACACCCTCACAGTAGTAGCCTTTAGTCTTGCAGCACCAGTCACAATGGCAATTAAAAAATTATTGAGAAATACATGTTTTGTTCACTCATGGATTTCCAGAACTTGCATGTAGTAGGTGCTCAAATATTTATACTGATACTCATTTTTTCTCCTCTAACTCTCCCAACTTCTACCCAATTAACTCAGAAAGGTCTTATTTTTCTTTTTCATTCATGTTGGACCCGAAACAAAATAAACCATAGCACCCTGCTCTACCACCTAATATGACTGATTAATATTAGAATGATGCTACTTTAGATCTTTACCAAAGAAAATGATAAGAAAGAAGGAAGAATGAAGGACTGTATGTGTCTCTACATTTGAGGTTATAAGATGACAGTTTGATTGAATTCAGGTACCAAATGTGTTTTACTTAACTTGTGCTGCTTAGGACATTGAAATGTAGATTTGTGAATCCCTTGAGAAATCAGAAGGTCTGGACACATAGATGGCAGATGCCTGCATGGTGACTAGAGGCTGGAGTTGAGTATCCACAGTGCACATTAAAAGGGACTGGAGCTCCAAGTACTCCTCAGTCCTCACCACTCCCTACTGGCTAGTGTTCAGTTTATCTTGGTCATTTGCTTCCATGCCAGGCATCTATGGGTACATGGTCCTGTGCTCCTATTGCCAATTCTTCAAAAGTACATGGAGACTTCCTCCAGAATAGCTACAAAAATCTGTACCTATTTTTTTGATCTGTTTTCAGGCATGAATACTTAATGTTAGGGAAAAATCATTTTTTTCTTAACTATTTAATACCTGCTATTGCAATCGAGATACGAATTATTTTTCAGTAGGGATGCAAATATTTTTGCAACAATATGTATTAAAATTCAGTGAGTCTGTCTAGGAACAGATCAACGGATGCACTTTTCATAATGTTGAACGCCTTACAACTTTTCTTTCAATAGGAGTGAACTTCCAAACTTTAGGCTTGCAAGTAAATTAAGTGGCAACTGAACTGGTTGTAAGCTAAGCATTTTGACTACACATATGTTACGTGTGTGTGTGTGTGTGTGTGTGTGTGTGTGTGTGTGTGACAAAAAAGAAAAGAATGAAGGATCA
>NW_016107539.1:2335225-2362725 GCF_001604975.1 Cebus imitator | reverse complement strand
CCTAGCTTGTGTCAGTATCTCCCGAGGAAACTTTTCATGGAATCAGAGCGCTGGAAGAGACCTCAAGAGATCAAAAAGTCCCGAAAAACAAGGGTTCTAAGAAACTTAGAATCACAGAATACTAAAAATGCAAAAAGCTTTTGTCATCTCGTCTCCTCTCTTTCTCATCCAAGTGAAATTGCTTCCATTATTTTGACTTTTCCCTACACATCCCACTTTTTGACCCTGTAACAGTGTTTATCCCATTTCTATCTCCTGCATGGTTTCTGTTTCATCTCCACACTGCCTGTACTATGATTCATTTTAAAAAAATCAATTTCAAAAGGATTCATTTCATTTTTTGTTTACATTGGATTTAGCAGTAACATCCATGAAATGATGGTTTTAATATATTAGTTTTATTTTCCCCTTCTAATACACAGCAAATGAAACCATAATTATTTTAAAAATTCATCCACCTAAATTTATCATTCTACCACCTAAAATTATCATTTATACGACTGTCTTACACATATGACAAATTGGGAAAAAAATACGTTAGGGCAGAAGCCAGCAAACTTTTTTTTATAAAGGACCAAATAGTAAATATTTTGAGCTTCACAGGCCAAGAGACAAAATTAAAGATATTATATAGGTACTTACATAAGAAAACTAATTTCCACAATTCCCCCCAATCATTTAAAAATATGAAAAACCTTCTAGCCCATAGGTCATACAAAAACAGGTGTTGTGCTGAATTTTGCTCACAGGTTAGTTTGTCAACCCCTGCTTGAAACATACCTGATATTTATTTGAACCTTCTCTGAAATGTCTATAATGGTGATTGAGTCAGAAAAAGACTTATTGGATGTCTGTGAAGATGAACTATTTGGACATATTAAGTGCTTAGCATAACACTAGGCACAAAACAATATTATTCAATAAATATTAGCTGTTGTTTTAATTGCCATCATCATTGTTACCATCTTCTCCTCTCTTAGTGGGGTTGGTTTAACCACTGAGTATGTGGCCTGGCGCACAGTAGGCACTCAGGGAAAGCTAGATGGCACTATTATTTCAAATAGTTGAGGTATATAGCATCTCAACCTTTCGAGCACATCAGACTCAACTGTGGGATTTTTTAAAAACACACATGCTGAGTATCTACCCCCAGAAATCCCAGTTTGCCCAAGGAAAAAGCTGAGCACGTGTCTTTGTTTTGAAAGTTCTAGAGTCGATTCTGGTGTTTCCAACCACAAACCAGTGGCGGATAGAGAGAGAATAATCTGGACAACAGGGTAGGCAATCCCAATCTCTAGAGTGGCCGTTTTCTCTGCTCTGTTTTATGGTCACATACGACACAGCTGGTGCTTAGCCCACTTTGGAAATACTGGATTCCATCTGTCAGTCAGTCATCAACCGATGCTAACTGAGGACCTATCACATACTGGCTCTTGAGCCAAGTACTCAGATAAAAAAATGAAGGAGGCAAAGGCTCTATGGTTTACAGCCCCCTTCCCTAACCTTCCCTCCCTTTGTCACCCTTTGTTTTACTTCTTAGCCCCTTTTCACCACCTGGCATCTTAAGTATATATGTTGCTTCTGTCCCCTGACAGCAGGGTCCTGATGGCTCTTATGCATTACTGCTGCTACAGAACAGTGCTTGACACTCAGGCGGTGTGCTTAATAAAGATCTGTGCTAAGGAGGTGAATCAGGAACTGTGCGCATCTTGGAGAGCCATGCTGATTCCCACTCAAGGCAGAGGGCGAGGCCCCAGCCTCATGGGCCTTGGAATGTGGTGGTGAAGAGCACAGCATGGTTTTCAGCCCTGCCATCTTTTTGCTATTTAGTCTGAAATCACTGCTGTAAGTTTCAGTTTATTCATTTGTAAAATTTATAAAATATTGTGAGGATTAAGTAGGATAATCCTGAATGGGTAGAAAGTGCTTAAAAATAGTAGTTCCATTGAGTTGGTTTTCTCATCACCTGGAATTGAATAAACAGAAAACAGTTCTAGAAATGTTTTGAACATTCCTGAACAGATAAACTAAGTAGCGAGCAATACGCCTACAATATTCCTAAATATATGGCCTGAGAGCATGCATCTGTTTACTGAACAAATATATATTGAGCTTTTACATGTACTGGACACTATGGTGGGGTCCCAGCATGGGGGAGTCATAAAACCAGACATGGTTCCTGCCCTCATGGAACTGTCTGTGCAAAGGAGATAGACAGAAATCAACTAAACTAAGAATCATAGAATTCCAACCCTGAAAAGAGCAAAGCAGTGAGATATATGGTACTTTCAGGCCTGTACAGGGGAGGGTAGGCTTAACCTAGTCTAAAGGCTGAGACAAGGTTTCCCTGAGCAAGCGATCCTTGGGCTAATCTATGAACTATGTGAAGGCATTAACCAGATTAAGAAGAAGGGAGGGCTTTGGCCAGGCACAGCTGCCCATGCCTGTAATCCCAGCACTTTGGGAGGCCAAGGCGGGTGGATCACTTGAGGTTGGGAGTTCGAGACCAGCCTGGCCAACATGGCAAAACCCCATCTGTATACTAAAAATACAAAAAATAGCCAGATGTGGATGCGTGCCTGTAATCCCAGCTACTTGGGAGGCTGAGGCAGGAGAATCACTTGAACCTGGGAGATGGGGGCTGAAGTGAGTTGAGATCGTGCCTTTGCACTCCAGTCTGGGTGACAGAGCAAGGCTCCATCTCCAAAAAAAAGAAAGAAAGGAAAGAAGAAGAAGGAGGAGGAGGAGGAGGAGAAGGAGGCAGCGGCGGCGGCAGCACATGCAGGCATGGAATGAGGACAGAAAGAAGCCACAGTTCAGACAAGGAAATGATGAGAATTTCATGTCAGAAAGGAGGCAGGAGCCAACCATTCAGGGTAGGCTAACTCTTCTTAGATCTCAACGTGCTCATGAATCTCCTGAGCATCCTCTGAAAATGCAGATTCTGATGAAGCAGGTCTGGAGTGAGGCCTGAAAGTCTGCATTTCTAATGAGCTCCTGGGAGATGCCAAGTCTGTTGGTCTGCAGAGCATACATTGAGTAGGAAAGAGGCCATCTTTTCATCTCTTTATCCTAAAAGCAGGGGAGTTTAGGCAAAGAGATTTTCCTAGGATCTGTCTGGATTTTATGAACCCATTTTGCAGTTATCATAGAGCAAAACCACCTGCCTGGAACCTTTGGAAGCAAAACCTCCTGGGAATCCTTTGGAAGCTACGAAGATTGCTGTTCTTTCCTAGCAGGTATGTCACTCCCAGTTCTAGGTGGCATCACCTGGAACAGGCTGTCTTCACCCAACAGAACCTGGCTTGCTTGGGTGTTATGATTCAGAAACTCCAGAGGGTAGGGATGGGGAGAGGACAGCTCTTTTTAATCAGGTTGGGTTTACTAAAAAGAAAATATAGAAATGTATACAAATAGATCATCCTGAGATGCAATAATAGCCACCCATGGGCTTGAAATGAAATCTTACAAACACAAATTCGTCTCAAATTCAATCATTAAAGGATTAAGGGACTAGTATGCTTTTGTTGTTGCTGTTGATGTCTGAATAGACCCCGATTAGAAATCTCAGGACTGCCAGCCCACGTAGCAAGACTGATCACTGCTGGGGTTGTGATCATCCGTAGAGATGAGCAGTGAGAAATCAGAGGACAGGACAGTGCTGAACCCACCGGGGAAGGCGAGCATGGGAGCCAGGATAGACGAAGCTGGGAGGTGAAGGGCCAGGCACATTGGCTCATGCCTGTAATCTCAGCACTTTGGGAGGCTAAGGAGGTGTGGATCACTTGAGGTCAGGAGTTTGAGACCAACCTGGCCAACATGGTGAAACCCCATTTCTACTAAAAATACAAAAACAAAAACAAACAAACAAAAAAACACTAGCCAGACGTGGTAGCTGGCAACTGTAATCCGAGCTATTTGGGAGACTGAGGCAGGAGAATTGACCGAACTCGGGAGGCAGAGGCTACAGTGAGCCGAGATCACTCCATTGCACCCCAGCCTGGGCGACAAGAGCGAAACTCCGTCTCAAAAAAGGAAGGTGGGAGGTGAGTTCTCCTATGGTGACATTTGAGGGGACAGGAGGAAGAACGCAGATGTCTGCACTATACCTTAGCTACATCTCTCCCAGGTGCACTGATGTCTTTCTAAGACAGTCTGGGTGACAAATATGAGCCCAAGAAACATTGCCTTTGAAAGAGATCTCAGCCGCTCCCGACGAATGTCCCCAAACAAAGGTTGCACGCCACCCCCTCATGCTTGAGCTCAATTTAATTACTCACCTCTGCAGCTTTAAATCAAAGGTGGTTCCTATTAAGCATAATTACCTTTGCCAGCAGCCTGTATAACACACTAGTGAGGAGCGACTAACTAGGAATGGTTTCCACACAACATTATATATTCGTTGGACTAAATCAACCGCAGCCAAGGCCCTCGGCTTGGGATGCACACGATTCAGCCACGAGCACATGGATACATACTGCAGGTAGAGTGTCACATACACACATAAATACGATGTTTCCTTTGCATATGTCAACAGCCCAGAAACACCACTATTCAAGAGAATAAACTACAAGAGAAAAGGCTTCTCTAAGCTCGAATGCACAATATATGCCGCTGAGTCAGTTTTCCCGCAAGAAAGCAAATTGCAATCCAGCCACTTAGTCTCTGAACAATCCCAAATACCATAAGAGAAGTCAGACAAACTGCAACTTTCTCAACAACCAAATGCCCGCATTCCTCCAGCTTTCTCACCCCAGGAAAGCAGGAAGGGATACTACCCAGGCTGACTGGGATACAGTCATTTTTTTTCTCCTGTTCAACCTCACCACATCTTTCATTCCTGACATACAAAAACATTTTTAACATCATGAGCATCTTTATCATTTCAGGCTTGTCAATTCCCATTTTGCCTAATAAATAAATAAATCAAAACCTGAAAGGAAAGTTGGGAAGAACTTTTGGGCCTAAGCAAAAAGAAGCTATAATAACCTAGATTTAGAAGTTGGTCCTTTCAATCCTGTTGGCTCATTCTGGGAGCTGTATTCTACCCCACTTCCACTTTATATAAACCTGTTTATTAAACTATTTGCCCCAAAGCATAAATGCAGGCCTCAAAAGAATCTCTCTTTCTCCAAAGACGTCCATGTGCTATTCCAGTAGTCTCCAACTTACTGTTGTCTACCAACATCACATTAACTAACATTTATTAAGCACTTACTGTGCACCCAGCATGCATTAAACACACTATTTTGTAATTAAGAAAGTAGGGCTTAGAAGGTCAAATAACTTGACTATGGTCAGGTGGAAAGTAAATAGCCTTGGGCAGGCACAATGGCTCACACCTGCAATCCCAGTGCTTTGGGAGGCTGAGGCAGGTGGATCACCTGAGGTCAGGGGTTCGAGAGCAGCCTGGCCAGCATGGTGAAGCCTGTCTCTACTAAAAAAAAAAAATACAAAAATTAGCCAGGCATGGAGGCACATGCCTGTAGTCCCAGTTACTCAGGAGGCTGAGGCAGGAGAATCGCTTGAACCTGAAAGGTGGCAATTGCAGTTAGCCAAGATTGCACCATTGTACTCCAGCCTGGGTGACAGAGTGAGGCTGTCTCAAAATAATAATAATAATAATAACCTAGATTGGAACCTTAGTTTGTCTGAGTTCAAAGCACTTGCTTGCAACCCTATAGAGAACGTAGCATACCGCTATGGACTCTGCTGGCCCTGCATACCTTCCTCCCTTTTTGGGTAATACCACTTTGATTTTGCTTTGGCAAATCATTCTGGATGCACAGAGCTAATCAGAGAAAGTGACTGGTTCGGGGAGGGTCACGCAAACCTATGTAGGGAAGATCAACCCCAGAACATTTGCTGGAGGTCCTTGGAGAGAGATATTCTTTTCTGCCAACAGCTAAGCCAGATGAACGACGATGCTAACCGGTTGCTGCAACCACCCAATGTAGAGATTCTGAATGAGAAAGGAGGTTAAAAAACATTAAAGATGGAGCTTACCCCAACCCCATCTCTCGAGTCTCTGTAACTGTGAAGCTGGAGCTCAGCTGGGTCACTCAGATGCTGGACAATGTATCACAGGCAACAGCAGAACCAGGGAAAAATCTGGAGAACTTCACGGCACATTATAGCTCCTAAGAGCTGACCAGGGGCTAGTGTGCAGGATAGAGGGCACCTGGGTTCAAGAAGGATTCACCTGAAGGGAAATCAGGGAACCACTGCTAATGAAAATGTAGGGCCCACCTGGGATAAAATCCAGGTGGAAATCAACAGTTATATCCAGAAACAAACCTAGAGACAAGAGCTTGAATTCTTAGGGAGCCACACATCATCTTTATGCATTTATTTATTCATCCATCCATCCATCAATCCATCCATCCACCCATCTATTCATCCATCCATTCATTCATTCATTCACCCATCCATTCTTTATGGAAACTAACGTTTCCTGAGCCCTCACTGGGTGTCTTCTTTTGGACATTATTCTGGGCACTCCATTGCTAAACTCTGAAGACAGGAGCTGTGCCTCGTTTATCCTGATAAGCCCTGATACACAGCACAGGGAACTGAAAACAATAGAAATTAATAAGTATCTGTTAAATGAATAAAAGGCAGACTCTTGAATACACATACGCCTTTCAGGGAACTTATCTTCTGCTAATTTGTTTGATCTATCCACCCCTTCTTCTCCCAAGCAGTTTCCAAGCCTCCTTCGTATTATTCTTGGAATGAGATTTGTTCCCTGGAAAAGCTACATGGCAGCATCAGCTTTAGTCCAGCAAGGTTTCCAGCTCAAATCCTCACCCCACAAACTTCCCTTTGCTCCTCTGGAAGGCAAGGGCTGCCTTTTACTTTCGCTATGTGTTTCTCGCATAGAAAATTAAAACATCTCAATCCACAAATTAGTTTCCTCAGTGTACTATGTGTCACAACTGTCATTTTCACGATTGCAAAAACTATAGGAAGGAAGCCCTTCCCCTTGTCTTCATTTATATTTTTTTCTTTTAACAAGGAAGAATATAAGTTCCATTGCTACTGTTTTATCTTGGGGGATTCCCCGTTAACTTTTCCAAATCCTTCCCTCCATGGCAGGACGGCAGTTTAAAGTATATGCCCGAGAATTCCAACTGCAATTACAAACAAGCGTTTCTGCTTATCTTCGTTGTCAGAGTGCACTGGCAGCTTCAAAAGTCAAACCAAATAGCAAATTTTTCTTGTGGAGGGGTGCTCAGGGGACGGTGATCTAAAATGAAAATCAGATCATGGTTTTAAAAAAACAACATCAACCAGCCTCACACAGTGCATCGTTACACGTTTGCAAACATCTCTGTGTTCCTGAAATGTTCTGCTAGGACTACTAACAGGTCAGTCCACAGGAAATGCAAGAATACGTTATATTTTAATCAGGGCACATAAAACACTGTCTAGAATGTTATGTTGCCCGGGGGAATGCAGTGAGCAGGGAACATTTACAAACTCCAGGTCAGCCTCCCCATTACATCATTATGAAAAAAAATAAATTTATGAGGTTAAATTATATGGATGTTATATATTGGAAATGTTAGCCCATTCCCAAATGAGAATGTTGGCTGAAATAGCCAGATTCCCGGAGAGAAATTTTGAAGTCCTGCTATTGTGGATGTTTTTATGGTAACTTTCCACAAAGCAGTGAAGACTTATTCTTTGGAGATAATGAAGTGAATAAAAAAAGGAGAAGCCTAAGAAAAGAAACCTCTAAATTCCAATCGAGAGGGCACCTAAAAGAGTTGCTTACATTATTCTTCTCTGGAGATGATAATACAGAAGTTATTTTGTGGAACTTGCTCATGATTTATTTGATCTATTCCTCATCTAAGTGATTGGAAACACAGATGTTGATGCTATAACTTTGCTTCCAGTAAATAATTCCTCAAAGGACTCACATTTGTTTAACCTTAGTCACAAGATGATAAAACTTATTAAACATTTATGGAGGCAGCAACACAATTCTGTTGGTTTATGTGTTTGGCAAGTCTGGAAACTCATTTCCCCAACTTTTCCACCTTCCTTTCACCTCTTTTAAAGAAAAAAAATCTTTGAGGAAATTCTCGTACCTGGATGATGAAGATTTTTTTTTCCCCTTCATTCTTTGTCTCTCCATTTGTGGCTGCAGTTTGACAGTAAACAGAAGGGCTGCCATGCTGATCTTAAGGAACAATAATTAAACCAAAGGGACAGGAGACAAGGTGCTCCTATGGGATCGGCAGAGGAAGAATAAAAGCCCCACTGGGGAACTGTTTTCTTAGGATTGCTAGCCTGCCTTGAGATAAGCAAATGTTCATGAGCGCCACATGCATGCATCAGGCCACCCATTCGACATTTACTAAGAACCTCCTATAGTCAGCTCTGTGATTATAAATAACTGGGGCATCTAAATATTCCAAAGGCCTGAAACCTGGGAGAAACCCTTGTTCTTTCATTCATTCATTCATTCATTCATTCATCCATGCATTCAACCCAAACACTGACTATGTTCCAGGTACTGCAAATGAATTGTTCCCACAATTCCTAAGATGAATCCCTTATGCGATAGGACATGTGGCATGGAGAGAAAGAGAGGCAAGGAAATAGACATTGTAATAGGGTGTGGAGCTTCCAGTACTATCTGTCTCTTATATATTTCCCATCCAGTGCAAATTTTCCTCAGCAGGGGACATCCTGTGGAACTGTGGCTCTGTTTTCCTGTCACCGAGACATGACCAGGGGGTCAAGGTACAGTGCCACAGGGGAAACCCCAGGGAAATACATGGTGACATTGGCTTCATGTCCACAGGGAAAATCCTGAAGGGCTTTGGGTGATTCCATTAGTAGCTTAGTTGGCAAGAACACACACACATGGCAGGTCCACCACAAACACAAAATCATGCATAACAAAAGATTTTCATACTCTCCCCTACAACTCATACACCAATACCCACAACATACATAATCCAGCCATACATTAAAAATGCTTAAATCACAACACACGTAATATAAATGCCTTCACAACTCACATGCACAATAAAAAAGACCTACAGCAGAAATATACAATCAAAATATACATACAGTGTAACCAAGTCAAGCTGGGTAAAGTATACACACAGTGTTCTCAACACATATGAGTAACAGACCCATCACATACACATAAACACACACACACACACACACAGACACACACACACACACACACACACCAGTTCTAAGGATAATGTTGGTCTTACTTAGGAAAAGCATAGTGTATCACATGGAACTTCCAAACCCTGGGGTTCTTATATTGCTTTATATTTCTACCCCCGGACCTACCAGTGAGCCTCAATGTTTGCTAAACTGCATTAAACTGAAGCTTAACCACTTAAAATGTTAAATTGCAGGATTGACTACTCTTAACAATTCGCCTTGTAACATCAAATCTGAGGGCTCTTCCTTCCTTGACCTGACCCCATCTATGCACCTGTAACACCCCAGGAGCTTGGCATCCCTAGAACCATAGCTGTCCGGCTCTGAACCTTGATCTATTACCAACATGGAGGGCAAGTGTAATTTCTTTTCTGTTGTTCATGCTTTTCTTTTTACTTATCCCTGTTCCCCATCTGACCCCAAGGCAACTACTCACAGTTTCCTTAACACGCTTGGGATTCAAATCATGTGGCTGATCGAGTCATGCTCATTACTGGAATTATTGATATATTTTATTTATGTTCAACGTACTTATGTCAAGCAGGCATTTTGCAAGTGACTACTAGGTGCAAATTAGCCAGTGACATTTTTGGTTAGAGGGGTAGACATCTCGGTGAAGCTACCAAAAATATTCAAATTATAAAATATTAGCTGTTTCAATAATGTTTATTTTTTCCCAAATGGTTTTCTTACCACATGCAGTAAATTTTTCATAACTGAACTTCTCCACATAAATTACTTATGTGAAGATTGTAAAAATTACTGCAAATATTCAAAATAGGATTTTGTGCAATGGTGAAAAATTTTAAACATGCTAAATGTCTATGAACTGATAAATGAATAAAAATGTACATTCTTATGATGAAATATTACAAAGCACATAAAGAGAATCTCTTTTTTTCTATATATTTACTTGGATGGAGCCTAAACATAAAGTTGAAAAAAAAAAAAGGAAAAAAAATTTTGCAAAATATAGTGTGAAACCGTTTACACAATTTTTAAAAAACATATACAAAAAAAATGCTTCTAGCTACGTATACATGCATGTAAAACTATAAATAATGGAAGATATGCACGCCAGATTTTTAATAGTGCCTACCTCTGGGGAGAGACTGAGAAAGGAAATAATAACTGAAATAAATTTGTTAAATTCTTATTATGCACCAAGCATTGTTCTGAGTACATAATGAGTATCACTTTTTTTTTTTTTTTTTTTTTTTTTTTTTTGAGACAGAGTCTTGCTCTGTTGCCCAGGCTGGCCTGCAGTAGCATGATCGCAGCTCACTATAACCTCCACCTCCCAGATTCAAGTGATTCTCCTGCCTCAGCCTCTTGAGTAGCTGGGACTACAGGCACACACCACCATGCCTAGCTAATTTTTGTATTTTTAGTAGAGATGGAGTTTCACCATGTTGGCCAGGCTGGTCTCAGCCTCCTGACCTTGTAATCCTCCCACCTCGGCCTCCCTAAGTGCTGGGATTACAGGCATGAGCCACCATGCCTGGCCAAGTATCACCTTTTTAAGTCCTCATAATAGCGCATGGAAGTAAGAACTCTCCTTATACCTATTTTACAGGAGTGAGGTGCAGAGATTTTGAGCTTGTTGTTCAAAGACTACTTAACTATTTGCAAAGTTTAATTATTTTACATCTGAAATGTATTGCTCAAGTGAAATAAGCCCATCTTATTTTTTGACAGTTATTTCTCCCCCGACTTCCCTCTTACCCAATACTAACGAGAAAATATTAATGTTAAAAACAATAAAACAGGATGATAATTTCATCCTTTTTTCATTAGATTAACCTCAAATCAGATGGCAAGGCAGTTTGCCAAACTTTGTATTAACACAGTTTGTTTTAAAATGTTACCCAAATAAATAAACAAAAACATTAAAATAAACATCACCAACAGTAACTAAAAACAATTGATTCTTTTTTTTTTTTCCCAAGAAAGAACCTATCATGATTTATGGTGTAGGCAGCATTCTCCCTCCCAGATAGGATTCCTTGAATTTCATGATCACATTTTTTATCCTATTATTTGGGGTACTCATTTGAGGGTCACCTACAGTTAAATACTTACAAGTACGCAACATCTTTTAGAGATCTTGATGGCAAACATTATGAGAACTCTAAAGGGGAAACCTGTGAGGGGAGCTTTTCATTTGCTAAAATAAATAACAGGGCAGTGTCGTTGCATGCATTCCATATTTTTTGACGGCCAGGAAGAGTCCTGGAGCCTACAAGAGATTTATGAGGAACAGATGAGCGGTGCCTGACTTAAGGACACATCCTCAAAGATGCTGTGGAGTGGGTGAGCACAATTCTTACTGAGACACCCCAGATGGACTGTGTTGGGGGGTTTTCATAATTTTTTTTCTACTTTTGTTTAATGAAATGCGAACAGATTTACGAAAATGCCATCGTGGATAGCATAAGAAGTTTTAAAAGCATTTTATTGTTTTTTTTTTCTTCATAGGCTCAAGTTTTACGGATGATGTTTGGGGATTTACAGAAGCCGGGATGATCTTTTTTTTTTTTTCCTATGACAAAATTGAGACTTACTTCAACCTGGGGAAACACTAAATTTTACTTCACGGTCTTGGCCTCCTTGTATCTAGACTAGACTGTGAAAGTTTATTTATGTGAGTCTGTTCTGTTAAGCATTAAGTACGATGAGAAGCAACATGGCGTAGTGTCTGAGAAGCTGGACTCTGATAGGCAGGCCCGAGTTCCAGTATCCTGTCTAAAAGCTTGTTGTCATCTTAGTCAAGCTCCTTGAACTTTCCAAAACGTACTTTTTCATATCTATTCAATCGGCCAATAATCACAGCCAGCTTAGGAGCTGTCTCAGGGAGAGATTGTGTGTAAACAACCTGAATGTAGCCAGTGCTTGGTAAATGTTAGGTACAAGCTTAGTCCTTTTGGCTTAGTTGTTATGTGGGTCAAGAAATGGTAGCCATTGGCCAGGTGCGGTGGCTCACGCCTGTAATCCCAGCACTTTGGGAGGCCGAGGCGGGTGGATCACGAGGTCAAGAGATCGAGACCATCCTGGTCAACATGGTGAAACCCCGTCTCTACTAAAAATACAAAAAATCAGCTGGGCATGGTGGCGTGTGCCTGTAATCCCAGCTACTCAGGAGGCTGAGGCAGGAGAATTGCCTGAACCCAGGAGATGGAGGTTGCGGTGAGCCGAGATTGTGCCATTGCACTCCAGCCTGGGTAACAAGAGCGAAACTCCGTCTCAAAAAAAAAAAAAAGAAATGGTAGCCATGAAGGCGATGACAGTTGTGATTAGTGTCATGTTCATCATTAGCACCATCATCATTTTTATCAAACTTTCACCCACGAAGCACCGATACTACATAGAAAGGGCTTGGAAGTCTGTTTCAGGAAAGGAAATCAGGAAAGAAAAGAGGAAATCAAGGAAAAATAAAAAAAGAGAAGTCATTGAAAACATATGAGAAAATATGAAACAGACAACAAGAAAGTGGAGGAGATTTCAAGACATACAACCCAGGTTTTCTGCCCTCATTCTATAGAGTCTTCAGAATTGTGGAGTGTAAGAAATAGTCAAGTCTGAGAGATCCCTTTTGCTTCTTTCTTGTCTCACTGATCTGGAACCCAGGTTGCCAGCTGGCTCCCAAGCAGACAAAGCCCTCTTAAATTATTTTCTGGATGCGTGTTTTTCTCCTTCTTAATTAAAAACGTTTCTGGGCTCTGTTTGGTGCTGAGACCAGGTAGGCAAACGCATAAATGCATGCATAAATGCTTGCTGTAACAAAATCGGGAGACTTCTTATATTTTTTTTCTGTTTACTAAAAGCCACAAGTGAAAAGGGATCCCTCAAGTAACCTTTAAAATGTAAGTGCTTTGGCATTTAGGGAGTGGGGGTGCGGGAGAGAGAGAGAGAGAGAAGAAAAAATGGAACTTACATAGATTTTGTACACTTTTCCTGTTATCCTGTAATTCAAATGAATTAATGGATACTTAATGTACAAATTCATAGCTACATGGGCCTCAATTTCCTCCTGTGGAGTCAGATTCCAGACTGGAATCTGTAAATTTGTATTTTAGCAACTTCTCCAAGTGATGAGTATACCAAATAAAGGTTGAGAACCACTTCCCTATTCTGGATGCAAAAGCAGGACATCATTCCCATGTCCTCCATATTTGCAAAATTTGGGAGGTTGAGTAAAGACTTTTCTGAGTTTCCCACTGATATCCTGGCAAAGGAGGTTCCTTCAATTTCCAAAGTTATTACAAGTTTTAAAGAATATCTCTGTCTTCTGGGGGTTTCCTGACAGGCCTTACTCACAGCTTCTTCCTTTGCCTTGCCCTGTCCTGGTATTGCAACGTTCTCACATCATTCTACCCCCCTCTTCACAGCTTGTGCAAACATCTTCTCCTACACACACACACACACACACACACACACACACACACACACAGACAACACACACACAAAACTGATTTCTTTATGTTTCTTTAAAACCATTCCTTTATTTTCTTAGTTTTATTTTAAAATAAAAATTTATGTCACAGTAAACGAAAAACCTGTATAATTTGCCGTACATTGATCCTACCATCTTAGACAACGAAAGTCTAAGATTATTGTTTCTTTTTTTTTTTTTTTTTTTGAGACAGAGTTTTACTTTGTTGCCCAGGCTGGAGTGTAGTGGCAAGATCTCCGCTCACTGCAATCTCCACCTCCTGGGTTCAAGCAAGTCTTCTGGCTTAGCCTCCCAACTAGCGGGGATTACGGGAATGCACCACCACACCTGGCTAATTTTTGCATTTTTTGTAGAGATGAGGTTTCGCCATGTTGGCCAGGCTGGTCTCAAACCCCTGACCTAAGGTGATCTGCCTGCCTTGGCCTCCCAGAGTGCGAGGATTACAGGTGTGAGCCACCGTGCCCAGCCCTAAGATTATTATTTCATTTCTTTACTAAATAACATTGCTTGCTAAAGTCTCAGAATCTGAGGTCTTCTCTTTCTGACAAACAAGGGTGAGAGGTGTTAAAAATGGGCAATCACCAAAAAAAAACTTTCTCTTGACTTGCCGGAGGCATGGAAACGGTATTGCAGAAGGGACATTACTTTCACTTGCAACTCAATGCTACTTAATCTACCATTCGTGGTAGGAAAATATTTATTGGGATAACTTTGGCTTAAATAGTGTTCAAGGATGGGCTTGCTTCCCTCATTAAAACTGCATAATTGGAGATGATGGTTCGAGTCTGTGCTCTCTAACCCTTCCCCCTAGAGACATGCTTTTGGCTCCTTGGGTTTTCTCATTTTAACTCCTAAGAACCATATCACCATCATTCAGTCCTTCAAATAATATTTATTGAGCACCATCTACGTGCCAGGCCTTGTGGGCATGAAGGCAATGAGACACATCTACCTTCCAAGGTCATAAGCTCAGAGTCATGGTGATGATTTTAATAATTTACCATTTATTGGGCACTCACTGTATGCAAAGCACCATTTCAAGTGCTTCATTGGTATTAATACTTGACTTCTCCCAACTACCCAGAGGGGGTTTTATTATCCACATTCTACCAGTAAGGAAATAAAGGCATGGAGAGGATTATTAACTTGTTAATAGAATGACTAAAATGTATTGACCACTTACCATGCATGCACCATTTACCATTTTCTTCATTGCAAATACCACTGTGCTAAGCGTATTATCTGGTTTATCTCAATTAATCCTCATAAAAAACCCTATGAAATGAGTCCTTTTATTAGGTCTGTTTTGCTAATGAGAAAACAAACTCTGGGAGGCGAAGATGCCTAAGGTCACACTGAGATGAAATAATCGTTGGAGAGAAATGGAACCCACGCCCGTCTGTCAGACTTCAGGTTCATCCCCTTGCACAGGGACTGAGTTGTCTAACGGGGGTGGAGAAGTATGTGAAGAAGCCACTCCAGGGCTCCAGGAAATGTACTTGGAAAAGTGTGGCCTCTTTCCCTGTATGGTCAATTCTACAATGTGGGCAGCTCCTACATTCTCGTAGCTACTCCTTTTCTTGGTTTCCACTTTGGCTCAGAGAACGATAGACTGACAATTTGCAGTAAGACCTTAACACATAACTGGAGGAGCAAAACAGAAGACAGAATTACAGAAGATATTCATGGCTAACCTAGTCTGATTTTTCCTGGACAGTTTTCAGTAGATGCATCTTTTTCACTCACACCCTGCCTGCAACCTTTTGATCTGTCTCTGGACCTTGGCCACGGCTCCTCTACCATCGATCTGGTCCAAGTTAGCATAGCCTTCGACTGCATTGATGTAGACACCTCTTGAGTGGTTGGCCTGCTTGCAACCTGGGTCCCTGACAAATCGCAGGGCAGCCAGAGGACCCTGTCAAACCCAAGTCAGATCCTGACTCTGCCCTGGCACCCTCCAAGCCTCCCCACCTCGGTGCCAGCCCCAGCTCCTTACTTGCTCATCCTTACTCTCCCCACTCACCCTCCCCGTCTGCTCCGGCCACCCAGCTTCCCAGCTGCTCCTCCTGTTCCTCCGAGTAGCTCCAGCCCCAGCTTTTCAGCCGTGCCTGGCATTGTCTTCCTCCAGAGAGGTGCGTTTTCTTGCAGCCACTTCACTCCAGACCCACTGTCAGTATCACTTCCGCAGTCAGGGACCTTTCCTGATCATCTTATCCAAAACAACCACTTCCTGTCATGCTCTACCCCTGCAAACACGCTCTGCAAACACCACAGCCTGACACATGGACTGTCTGCGGGCTAGTCCCGGATCTGTCCTCCACACTCAATGTAAGCTCCAGGAAGGCAGGCACTTTGACATTCAGATGCAAGGCTCCAGTTCCAGCACCTCCTGCAGCGCCTGGTACCCAGCCACAACCTCCCTCCCATCAACACACTTGTTCATAAGGTCCTAAGGCAGGCAGCAGAATCTCCCCCGTGCTGGCTCTCCGGGATCCCGTATCTCTTTGTCCTAAGATACATCTGAACAGGCAGCCAGCCAGCTTCCCTTCTTCCTGCTCTCAGGCACTTATCTGAAGGTGACAATTAAAAAGTGAAGAAGGCGTTACCAGGAAACAGCCCGCCCGTAGCCTATTCCCATTAGCTTAACAACCCCTAAGCTTTGCCGCCTGGGGCCTGAGGGAATGAACGCAGGTTCCCTATGGGGGAGGGGCAGAGTTGCCAGGTCCCCCGGGGCTGGGAGCACCTGGAGAGCTCAGGCCAGGAAGGCACTTGGAGAGGCAGGGAGAGGCTGAACCTCAGGGTCAGAAATGAGGACGCTCCACCCCTTCCTCTCCATCCACGTTCCCAGCAAGCACTGTCTAGAAGATGAATGAACAATATTTACCGCAAAAAGGGATATCACTGCTGTTCAGTTGAAGGCAGTGATGCCACAATAAACAAAATACAAGATTATGACAAAAATCATCAGCTTTTGGTCATTAATAGTTTCTAATCTGAAACATATTCTAAGAACAGCTAGGATTTGCAACTGGTCCAGAGATCTGCTAAAAGTTTTAGACCTGTGAAAGAGATCCTTCTACTTGAAGGTTATTAGTTAGTATAGAAAGCAATACACGAATGAAAGCATCCATTCATTTATTTACAGCTTCACTTATTCATTCATCAGGAAATATTTGGTTAGTGCCTAATAGTTACCAAAGACTAACTCAGATGCCTATATTTTTCCCAGAATTCCTGCAGAAGAGAAAACACAATTAAGTGCAAGAATTAACAAGATTCATTTGTGTGGAAGACCCCATGTAAATACTGGGCCCGCACCAAGAGTTTTCTATGTATCACATAATCTAATTATCACAAGTAAAATGTGAGGCGAGCAAAATCCTTATCCCCATCTGACAGATGAAAACAAGGAGGTGCAGTGAGGTGAGGAAACTGGGCCTCTGAGTGCACAGCTGGCTGCAGTTGGATCCCAGGTCTTCTTGGCTCTTAACATTGCCTTTCCACAGCCTCGCCATAACCCATCACAGCAAGAATCCCTCTATGAAGGCTGGGAATGTGTTTTTATCTCCAGCTGCCACCTCTATCATCCTAAGCATCCCACTCACCATCACTAGGGGCTGGATAAGTAGACCGAGAGAAGAAACACGCCCAAGTCCATCATCACTTTTGAAATACACACAGGGCCTATCTATGTTCTACTAATTACCGAATCAGATCACATCACCTCCCTGCTTGAACCCCTCCAGCGGAACCTCATCCCACCTACAATCCAATCTGGAGGTCGTCCGTGACCTGCTCTTCTGCCTTTCCTGTCTCCCTTCTTCTCGCGCTCCCCCATCTTAACCTGCTCCAGCCACATGGGCCTCCTACATATTCCTCCAACAGGCCAGTCAACTCTGGCCTTAGGCCTTGGCACTTCCTCCTTCCTCTGCCGGGACTGCTTCTCCCAGCTCTGTGCTTGGCTGGTCTCTCACTTTTTGTGCAGGTCTGATCAAATCACCACTTTAGAAATATCATCCCTGACCACTCTGTATAACATGGCAACCCTCCGTCGTTCTGTACTCCATGCTGCCTGATTTATTCTTATGAAGTGCAGTTAGTATGGTTCAATATTGTATTATATATTTATTTCTTTGTTGCCTTTTAGGCTCACCCACAAGAATATTAGCTGTGTGAGGGCAGGGGCTTCTCTATTCTTGTCTACTGTTATTTCTGCAGCACCCAGAATGATACCTGGCACACATTAGATGCACAGTCCACATTTGTTGAACAAATGAATGCATGACTGCATGTATGCACACACGAAAGAACAATCCATAAAGAGGCAAATTCAGATGGCAGGAGTTGGCCTGAGGATTCTGTTTGGAGATGCCACTAAAGGCAGCATCCTCGGTCTAGGCTCTCAGTTTACCCCCATAGTTCTAGACATCACCATAGACGCAGGGGGAGCATCATAAGACTGACGGTTCTTCCTTGGGTCTTTCCTGGCAATTCACTACGAGTGATAGTGATAGATAAAGGATCATAATAAATTAAATGCATGGGACTTGGAAGCAGGAAGAGCTGAGTTTAAAACTCAGCTTGGCCACTGCACGACCTTGAATGACTTACCGTGCAACTTACTCAGATTCTCATCAGTAAAACAGGGATTAGAGTCGAATGCTCTAAGGATCAAGACTCAGCCCAAATGTGCCCTCCTCTGAGAAGTCTCCCCTGACCATCCACATCTCTGCTGGCCTAATTCCTGCTCTCGTAATTTTGCTTTTATAAAACTATTGTCATCATAAAGCTGTTTTCTATACAGAAATTATCTTTTCCTTTATACGTTTATTGGTATGTTCTCTAGCTTCCCCTAACTGGAGGGCAAGATCCTCAGGGATCATCCCCATCCTACTCACCTCCAGTCCCAGGTAGCAGAACAGCATCTAGCACATAGTAGGAACTCAAGAAATAACTGCTGTGTAAATGAATGCATGTAAACATACAAAGCACATGGTATGTAAACAGCACTTGTTTAGTGGCAGATATAATTGTTACTGCTGGTGGTGGTGGTACAGATTCTATTTCTTGGGAAAGAAACATCTTTTTGATCCAGTGCTGGGCTCCAAACAGCCCAGCATGAGTCTGCCTCAGGAGAAGAGGCTAAAACACTACTTAGCCATTGTGTTTCCAGGCTTACAAATCAAAATGCATCCATCTCTTTTTTTTTTTTTTTAGCCCTGGATCCCTTGTTCTGTGATAATTGGTAAGTTGTTGTTTCCCTGTTAATATAAATTTTCCATGGTCTGGTTATTCACGGTAAAGAAGCACTATTCCCTCTTACCCCTGTGGCGCCCAACAGTTTCAGTGCACTTTCTCAGCCCTCATCTCTTACAACCCTTTGAGCACACCTGGAACATCAAAAGAACTAGAATTGTCCGCGATGTTATAGATTAGAAAGTGGAGGGCAGAGATTTGAGTAGCCTGCTCAAGTTTACGCGGCCAAACGAGAATTAGACCTACAGACTTGAACCTGAATCAGTCTGATTCCAAAAACTCACGTTCTTATCCGGAGAGGAAGGTTTATCTCTAGAGCTTGCCCGAAGCTAAATAACTAGGCAAGGCTGCAACCAGGACTCAAGTCACTTTCCCCTACTCCACTGTTCCTTCCACAGCCTCAAATCTAATCCCAAGGGGGAAAACAAGAAGTGCTCAGCAATGTACCCAACTTTCTAATAAAGGAAAATAGCCAAAGGCCATTCTGATATAAAACGCATTTATAGCTTTTCATTTTGGCATTTCTTCTGTACCAAATGGTACCGTATGCATAGAATAGATTTGACTCTTCTCTACAGCATCATCTTGGCCCAGAAGCTATTCATATCTCTCTGGGGTATGAAAGAAAGGCTCCTAAATACATAAAAAATTCCAAGGATTTGATAAATTGAGGTGATTTAAAGCAAGCCCTGTGCAGTTTATACAGAGATATTTATGTGCTGCTGCTCTTACTTACACAAGTCATTTTTCCCCTATAGAAGACCTTGACCCTCTGTCTCATTTTTGTAACTCCCATGTCACCAGATTTCATGGATTTTTCATGATGCAGTAAAGCATTACGGAAGTTTCTTTCGAATTCATTACAAACAGAATGGCTGCTGCCAACTCTGTTTTTATCTCATTCTGCCCTTCGTAACTATTTTCATTAAAAACAATAACTGTCTTCTACCCACCTTAATATCTAAACTATGTAATTTCCATAGAAATGGCTTAGATGTAGCTTTAGGAAGAAAGCTCAGGAGTAATTTTAGAGTATTTATTCAGTTCTGAAAGCACTCAAGTAATTAAGACCAGTGATCTTAATTTTTGTACTAACAGAAACTGCAGAATGCTGACCACACCCCCCCCCCTTTTTTTTTAACCCACCTTAGTGTCTAGCAGCTTTGTGGAAACATGAGGCCTTTCCTTTAGCATAAATGGACACTACAGCTTTTCAATTAAATTAGTCTTTGGAGAGAGATGCAAAAGAGCTAAAAAGCTCCTTAAAAAATCTTCCCTGCTTCACCGCTTCTCATTTGCCAAGAAGAGATGTTTAGTTAAAATGCAATGCTGTTGTCTTCTTACCCTGCCGAAACAAAGTTCTCTCAATCTTGAACCCTGAGCCAGCTATCTTATAAAGATTCTTGAGGTCTTTCTTTTGGTTTGCATGCCCACATTTGGTTTTCCGAAACAATTTTTAAAAAGGGTTGTGCACTATAGTGTCTTACATCTGTGTGTCTAGAGAGTTTCATTAGACTCCGCTTCAGGCTCGGGTACCAGGTAGGGGGATATTGAAATTGTTTTTTAAATGACACTGGTAGAAAGAGAACTCCCATTTAGATAAGCAGAATTCAAGACAAATGCTTTCAAATATGATCTAGGTATTCCTTCCCCCATGTAATTTCTCTAAGCTCATTATCTCTAAAACTTTTGCATTGTATGTTTTCCTGTTGTTATGTGTGGCTAAATAATACTGATATATTAATAACAGGATTATCTTGCTGTGCCTCCTGAATTTTAATTTCTAAAATTTTAAATAGTTTCAGGCATTACTTCAGCATCCCAGAATATTTGATGGTACCCAGGGGATGTCTTTTTCTATGGGGGAAATGCAAAAAAATGGAGGGAGGCAACAACTTAGAATTCCAAATGGCCATTTTAATGACTTTCAAATGCTTCCGAATTCTTTAATCATTTCATTCATGGAGTTTGCTTTGGAAACAAATATATCAGCAATTCCCACTTGCATCTCAGATTTCTCTTCTGTGCGTCTGTGTATGTACATAACGTCTTCGAACGGACCTCAGTCTGATACCCTCGGACAAAATAATTTCTCAGACAAAATGAGCAATATGAATACGGCCACACTGCTGGAGATGCTCCCTGTTCCTGTGTAAGTTCAAGTAGAAACTATGTGTTTGCAGAGATGCTTTCTTATTAGTTTGCATACCTAGACTAGCAGTGAACTGCTGGGCTCTGAAGTCTCTAATTCTTATTACGATGTTTTAAAAATCTGATGTATCTCGAAATCCACTTTAAATGTTATCTCTATACCTTCTTCTCAGAAAAACTTTCCAAAACAAGTGAATGAAAGGTCAGTAGGAAGAAAAAAGAAAAAAATTACAAATCCAGTTAAATAGTGTTACATGTTAGAGGCAAATAAATAGATAGTGTTATTTTTCTTGCTGTAATATCCAGGTAAGCAAGTACTCTGCACTTTCTTATGTGGTTCAGACTAAACTCCTCCTGTAACTGAAGAGCTGCTTTCCAAAGATCACCCTAAGGAATGTGAGAATTTCTAAGTTTAAACAGAACTTGTAAAACGTAAAAAAAAAAAAAAAATGAAACATACCAATTGTTACAAATCACCAAAAAAATGGAATATCAAAACCTATTCTAGGGTAAGGCAGACTCTATAAAGATAGAAGGATAAGCTCCCCCTGATTACAGACTACAGTAAAAGACAGTCTGTATTTATCACAACATTAGAAAATTAAAATACATTTCTCCCAAAGAAATAAAAATATAAAAGCGTTCTCAACTTGCAAAGCAATAAAATTATTTGTGTGCCAGGCTTCTTTTAATACCACTGTGATTTTTTTAATAAAAGTCGTTCAGTTTGATTGTAATTAAATATGTAATGAAAAGGCACTGCTTCAGGGAAGCGATGCAAGACACTCTCTGTTAGTTTAATGTATTTCCAACTGACTTTGCATCAAACGAAAATGATATTCTGTGTATGCCTGGTCTTAATATAGAATTTGTTCAGCAATTTCTGTGTGTTTTTTAAAGGGGACATGGGTAGAAGAAGCAGGCATTGCCTTTGAAATACTGGCTCAGTCTTCCCAGACCATGACATTTCCAAATAAAATGGACAGTATAAATACAGTGATGGAAAGGGAAGGTCGACTTTGGATATTTACCTCGTTTCAGCTAATTACAGGCACAGCACGAACATGACCAGGGCCTAGGTTTTCTTCTTGGTTGACTTCCTAAGCTCAACTCTAGTGATGAACAGAGAGGCATCATTTCAGTGGCTTTAAAAAATGCCAGGCTCAGTCTGTACCCGTTCCTCCACCCCCCAATCACCAAAACCTGCTCAATGGAGAGCACAATTCCCAAGGCCCTGGGAAGAGAAACAGATCAATTCAGGTATTATTCTTTGGAGAAATTCCATCAAATGAATGAGAAATCAGCTGGGATGAAATGAAAGCATAAACCTCCTTTGAAGAATGTGACAAAAGTCAAGCTGCTTCAGGAACAGACCTCCTGAAAATACTTGGGAGGTATTTGTTGGGTGTTAAGCGTTCTCAAAGGGTAGCAATAGAATGAGCAAGTGGGAGATAAGGAAATATAAAGTGGAAGAAAAAAATGTAGACTGCTTCTGAGGAATGTTTCTACCCTCCCCAAAAGTAACCTTCAGCATCCAAACTTTCAAACCTCAGAGAAGATTTTCATTGTCAAGAAGTTTCCCAGATCGCCTGCTCCCTTACACAGTTTCCACTAGAACTCTCTGTCACTTGCAATCTGCTGATTAGGGTTAACGTATTGTGTCCTGATATGGCAGATTAAAAATGAAATCAATAAATGCCTAAAACAAATGGGCTTTTGAGATGTCCTATTCAATCCGAGTCTTTAAGGGTGAGGTGAGAGGTGGAAGGGGGAAATCAGGATGGGGTTGGGAAAAAGACCACTTAAGCAATTAATTTCAGTCCAAAATGTCGTGTGGACCAAAGATTTCAAGGTATCTATTCCTTTTTCAGAGATCTGCCTTAAGTAACAAGAATGGCCAGAAGCCGAAAGAGTTTGTGCTGCTGTGACCCTTTGGGGTTTATTGCCTGCATATGTGTGTGCGCGCGCGCACGTGTGTGTGTGTGTGTGTGTGTGTGTGTGTGTGTGTGTGTATTTTCCATTCATTTGTTAAAATCGTACTTTTGGACAAGTGAACGAATCCATAGTATGCGATATTTAAGTGTTCAAGATGTGAACTTGTCTTTCTGAAGGATATTTAAACAAAGTGAGAGAGCCGGGGTCCCGAATCTACCTGATTTCCTAGTCTCTTGAATCCTGTCCCATCAGACAGTAAATTAAAATTAAACTTCACCCTGAGCTATCTGCCCCCTCCCTCCATCCTGTTGGTTGAGATTTCTGAGACCTCACCCATTATTTCAGAGTTGCCACTATCACGAGGGGGAAAAGAGATCTCCGAGGTCATTTCTGCTCTGTTGTAGTGTTCAGAGTTGTCCCTGCTGACTATGTTTCCCATGGAAATAACCTGTGCTATTAAGGTGCAAATTGCAACTTTTAAGTAATGATTGCTAATAGTCTAATGTTTACTGCCACACAAGGACATTCATGAAAACAAAATCTGCATTATTCATCTCCATATTAAATAAACAAAATAAATTGAGGGAGCTGTTCTTTCTTGCAAGGCTCTCCTCAGATCTGGTTGATCGGAAATCCTCTGAGAGTCAGCAAGAAGGAAACATCTAATCGCTTTGAGTGGGCAGGGGCCGAATCTTATAACTTCCATCCATATTATATATTCACAAGATGTGCTCACAAAAGATTTTGTATTCTATTGCAATTGGCTGTCATTAACATAAAAACAGTTCAGGATGGTGAAATAAAATACCATTATACATGTGTGTGCACAGAGACTGAGACAGGCTGTAGGGAATCAAGAGGTAGACTTTAAGTCTACAATCTTACATTTTTAACCACTCTGCATCCTGCAAAATGCAAACAAATCAAAACCCCATTCTGTTTTATTTTACTTTCCTGCTATTTTCTGTATCTTCCCTGAAATGCATACAGGGGGAAAATGCTGGTACTGAATCCTGCAATATTTTCAGGTAATAGTGGATGCATTTTAACGGTGAGTGAAATATACATCCAAGAAAGCAAGCATGCACACACAACGCAAACCCCTGGGGTACGATAGGCTGCTTTCTCAACTTTTTTTTCTTGCCCTAAGTAATAGTATGGTGGAATAGCATAGCTTAAAAAAGCCAGGAAGAATGACATTTCAGAGGAAGATACTCTGATTTAGCTGTTTTCTTAAAGAGAATTGTCCCCTCACATCCCTTCCCCCTGAAGGGGGAAGACTGTAACAAATAAAGACTAAAATTCCTCGTCGCTTACAGTATCATTCTGTTTATTCTATTTAGATACCTGCTTTAGTAGAAAGTTCTGTAATTGATTCCTTGAAACATGGAACTTAAAACTAATAATACAAAGGAATCAAATTGCCTGGAACAGTTCTTGGGAAAAAGAGTGCTCCGGGAGAGCCTCAGCTCTGATCCACTCACAGGCTTTTTCTATCTCCCATTATTCATTAATCAAGCTAGAAATCAAGCTTTCAACATCAGTCCTTGGGTGTAATTACTTACAGTTGTGCATTGTGTTTAATTTTAAGCAGTGATAAAAGTTAGTATGGTCATAATCTTAGAACCCACCTTTTCCCCTTTCCTGGATGTTAACTAGCTACAGAACCCCATAGTGGCTAACTTTACTTGTGAATAACCACTTCAGCTGAAATAGAGTGGGGCATTGATGACCTCAGATGAACAGAAGACACACTGCATGAAAATCTATCTCCTTTATTAATATGTGAGCAAATAAACAAGGTAAGAGGGCCCTCACTGTGTACGAAATGAATTATCCTTTTTCAGCTTAAAAAGGGTTTCCACTTCTTCTGGTGAAAATAATAAGAATCATACAAAACAAACATACAAAAGCAGTAGGAATATAATGGGCCAGAAAACTGAAACTATAGTTGTAAGTTTCTAATACACACACACACACACACATACACATACACACACCAATAAACTAGCCACCACCAACAGATACAGCTTAATGAAAAGAACCTAATTTAAATAATGTGATACAGCATTATGTTACGTACACCTGGATCCTCATCGATCGGAGGATAATTATAATCAAAGTCCAGCAATTCTGAGCAATGCACTTTTTGTAATGAGCTTACTAAAGGAGACATGTCCAGTCATTCTGGTAATTTAAATTACTGCCTAGTTGTTGATAGTCTTTACCGGAACAACAAGGGAAAAAAAAAAAGAGTAATTTTCAGGGCAGTATCACTTCTTGCTGGACCATAGCCCAGGGTTCTCTTTTGGAACAACAATAGGGACGTTATCTCTAATAATGTAGTTACACTTAAACTTATGTTGCCAGAACTACATGCAGCAGGCTCACTCTTCCTGGGTCTCAAAGGCCATTGCACACATCCACACGCTGTAAGATTGCAAAGCAGCCTAAGTTTTAGGAAATAAGCGAGTTAAATGCAGAAAGAGACATTGTTTTCGAAGAAAGTAACCAGAGTCGAAAAAAGAAAACTTCACTGATGAGGCAAATTCCAAATATATACGTCACTAAAAATATTTTAATTATTTTGCTTTTAGGGAAAATATGAATCCACACTGTATCAATATTTCCGCATGCCGCTTGAACATGCCGCTTGAACCAACTTACAAACAGGGAAGCAATTCTGTGCTCAGAAGGAATAATAATTGTGGATATTTCAAAACACCTATGTTGCCATTTGGGCTCGAATCAGGCGAGGAAGGAGGATGAGCTTGGTGATTTGGCACGTTCAGACAAGGGACCCACTCTCTTCAGATTTCTAACTAACTTTGGATTTGTTCTAAGGGTGACTTTGCAAAGTTTACGAAAGTGTTCCACCAAACTTCTCCCTATGTTTTGCTAGAGTTGGAACAGAATGAAATTCGGAGGTGGGTCTGCAGAAGAGCAGCCTTACCTAATGCTGCCTAAATCAAGAGGGCAAAGACAGAGAGAGAAGAAAAAGACAATTAAACAAGCTTTTTGCGAAAGCCCTGATTCAACTAAAGGACACAAAGAAATAAAAACGTCCACATTGAAAGCCAAACAAGATAATAATTGTGCATGTCTGGCTCTGAATATAGAGGGCAAGGTTTGCCTCACTGGCACTCTGAGTTACCATGGTGAGTGATTTATTGATATATATCAAGAATGAATAGATCAAAGGCAGCGAGATGACAGGTGATCAATCAAATGTCAAATCAAAACTAGCAATCAAGTGGAAAGCTGATTTTTCAGTGGGTGGGTCTGGCAGAAGAAAAATGAACTTTCATATTACACTTCCGAGAAACAAAACCCCAGCACACTATTAAAAAAGCAATTAAGCAACCCAAAAAGGGGGGAAAAAAACACCCTTAGAAGGTCTATTGTACTGATCCATTAACCTGTTCCTATCTTTTTTGTGGAGGAATAAGTAAGGGTTCAGATGGGATAGTTCTTATGGTACAAATCATTTCACAAAGTTTGCAACTCTCTGGGCAAAGAAAATCCAGAGCTGTTTAAATTTCTATGGGGCATTTACCACCCTCCCCACTTTATTAAGAGTAGGGAAATTGTTAATTAGATTTGCCAATGTGGATCCTTTTAGACAACATACGCAAAGATTCACCCGTTTCCTGGGGCATTTTGTCCACCTTGGTGATCAACGCTAAACTCCTATTGCTCGCCCCAAAGCCTGCATGCAGCCCGGGTGTTGGGTATGCCTCACACTTCAGTGCCCCAAGCCCCGGTGAGAGGAGACGCTGTCCCTGGAGGCCAGAAGCCACCGGCACTGACCACGCTGAGGGATGCGGAGGTGGAGGGGCTGTCTCCTTACTCCGCACCCCAAATCCTCAACCCGACTTTGGCCCGAGAGGCAAGAAATAGACTGGGAGAAAGTTAGGGGTGGGGTAGAGGGTGGAGGAAAAAAAGTTTAAGGAGGAAAGGCTTGGTGGGATAGCTCCCCGCAACCCAACCGGAGCTTGGAAGGGGAGGATTTGGGAGACCAGAGAAAGCGCGAGAGAGGACGGGTTACTAGAGGGGCACCCGGCGCAAACTCCCCCAAAAGCTTAAGTGGGTGGTGCCCCCGGGCACCCAGGGGCAAAGAGGGCGGGCGAGGAGCGCGGCGCGCAGGGCAGCCCGGGCTGGGCAGCCCCTAAGCCGAGCCGTTTCTCTTACCTGCCGCCCGCTTGGGTGCCTGCTGTTTTCTCCTCGGCATCCTCTACTTCGCTCCAGTCCCACTGCTGGCGCCCCAGCCCCGAGCCGCGCGCCGGGGCCCGCTGTCTCTCTGGCCTCTCTGGGTCTCCTCCGCCTCTTGCCCGGTGGCTCCTAGGACGTCACTCGGCCTCTGTCCCCCTGACGATCCCCCCTGCAACTCCTCCAGCACGGGCCAGAGACCCCCCTCTCTGGGTGGCAGACACGGGTGGCTTGTGCCGGCTGCTTTGAAGTAGAGGTTGGTTCTGCCTTGTTTGTTTGTTTTGGATTTTTTTTT
>NW_016107539.1:2333174-2335187 GCF_001604975.1 Cebus imitator | reverse complement strand
TTTTTTTTGGTGACTGTTGAGACACTTGATTTCTTTATTAAACATCCAAGACCGGGTTCGGATGGAAGGGACGAGGGGCGCACACGCGCCTCACGCACACTCGCGCGTAAAGATAAGGAAAAAAAAGGCAATCCTGGGAAGGTAGTGGGTTTCTTCTTCTTTTTCTTCTTCTTCCTTCTCCTCTTTCCCTCCTCCTCCTCCTCCTCCTCCTCCACCTCCTCCTCCACCTCCTCCTTCTTCTCTTCCTCCTCCTCCTCCTCGCTGATCTCTATGGCGGATTCGTGCCGGGGGGAGAGCGATCACTCACTGTAGGTTTGTGGCTGCTGTCAGATCCCCGTCTGTGAGTGATATGCGAGAGGACAGGAGCGGGTTTTGGAAAGACAGAAAATCTGGAATCCACTCACTCACACACACACACACACACACACAGACACACACACAGACACACACTCACACACGCACTCACACGCACACGCACCCCCGCTTCCTCGCACACACACACTCACACCCCCCACATAGGCACACACACACAAACACACACACACACACCCTCGCACACACAAGACAGGGCGAGGCGATGCCAGCAAACATCGATCCCGCTGAACAAACTGAACATTAACAAACTCCTCCTCCTCCTCCTCTCCCCGCGACCTGATGACAGGGAGAAATTTACTCCCCAGCCGCAGAGCGCCAGGCAGCGGGAGCCTATTAAAGGGACAGTGTCCCGCCGGGGAGAGGGGCTGGGGGCGGGGGCCCGGGCGCGCCGGCCCAGGCCCCTCCGTGCGCCCTGGCTCCGCCGGGGCGAGGGCGTGCCCACCGGGAGTGGGGACACCCCTCTAGGAGGAGGAAGGGGCGGAGGCGGGGGGAAAAGAGGTGAGGAGGGAAGGGGTGCGGGAGAGAAAAAAAGGAGGCCGGGTGATGATGTCTGAACTCTGAAGCCGGGAGGCTGGGAGGAAGGTTCAGGGACCAGGTTGGCTGAGCAGCAGGTACCATGCACAATATTAGGAGAGGGAGAACTTAGGTTTGCTCCGGACGGGGAAAGGGAGGAGGGGACCTTATCTGGTGAGGACCTGCATCCTCTAAGTCTTAACCTGACCCCCCAAAATGTCCTCCCCACACCCCCTTCAGTTTAGTGCCCCTGTCCCTCCCACCTTCTAGCTAATCAATGGGTGGTCATAAAAATAAAAATCTCCCTTCTGCCTACTTTACGGTCTAATCACATATTCCTCTTTTTGTTTCCTTTGAAGAGTATTTATTGAGCACCTACTATGTGCCTATTCTGGAGACAGGGAGGCCACAGAGAAAGGGAAGGTGGTGGCCCTGTTGGTATTTATATTCTAATGGGGGAGCGCAGACAAGTGGCCCTAGCTATCCAGTCTTTGCTTAAATTCTCCTTCTCCCAGAGGCCTACCTTACTTAAAATATCACACACACACACACACACACACACACACACACACACACACACTCCCTGTCCCATTTCTCCACTTCATTATTCCCCAGTGAGCTGATCAGTGTGGCACAGGTTATGGACAGTTTTCTATTTTGTTTACTGTACGAGTTCCCCTCTTGAATGTAAACTCCAATGGGAGGAATAATTTTTGCGTCTTTGTTCTGTTGTATCCCTAAGTGTTGGCAAAGCACAAGACATACGGTAAGTGCCCAATAAAATATTTGTTAAGTGAATGAAAAGTAAGCAAACAAATAAACAGGATACTTTGAGTGACTCGCTCCATGAAGATGTTAAACTGAGTACTGTAATAGTGTCTAAGGGGGTGGGTAACTCTGGATTCAGTGTAGGGGATGGCATTTGAGTGCAGAGAGATTGAAATGAGCATGTGATTATTGAGTTCTGCTATCTGCCAGGCACCTTTTGAGTTGTTGGGGACAGGTCTGTGAACAGGATGAACCTAGACCCTGCCCTCAAGGAGTGCTCCTTCTAGTGAGAGGGAAAAGCAATTGAGGGCATTTAATGCAGGCTGGGACTAGAGGTCTGTCCTTCCTTCCTTCCTT
>NW_016107539.1:2302232-2332914 GCF_001604975.1 Cebus imitator | reverse complement strand
CCTTCCTTCCTTCCTTCCTTCCTTCCTTCCTTCCTTCCTTCCTTCCTTCCTTCCTCCCTCCCTCCCTCCCTCCCTCCCTCCCTCCCTTCCTTCCTGCTTTCTTTCTTTTAATTTCAATAGCTTTAGGGGTAAAAGTGGTTTTTGGTTACAGGGACGAATCGCACAGTGGTTAAGTCTGGGATTTTAGTGCACCCATCACACGAGTAGCGTACATTGCACCCAACAGGTAGTTTTTCATTCCTCACCCCCTTCCCATCCTCTTCCCTTCTGAGTTGCCAATGTCTACGATACCTCTCTGTATGCCTTTGTGGACCCATGCGTTAGCTCCTACTCATAAACAACAACATGCAGTATTTGGTTTTCAATTCCTGAGTTACTTCACCTAGAATAATGGCCTCCAGCTCTATCCAAATTGCTGCAAAAGACATAGTTGTGTTCTTTTCTATGGCTGAGTAGTATTCCATAGTGTATACATATGTCTATATGTATATATATGTACATATGTGTGTATACACACACACACACCACATTTGCTTTATACACTCATTAGTTGATAAGCACTTATGTTGATTTCATATCTTTGCAATTGTGCTGCAATAAATATACACGTGCAGGTGTCTTTTTGACATAACAACTTATTTTCCTTCGGGTAGATACCTGGTAGTGGGATTGCTGGATCAAATGATAGATCTACTTTTAGTTCCTTAAGAAATCTCCATACTGTTTTCCATAGAGGTTGTACTAATTTACATTCCCACCAGCAGCATATAAGAGTTCCCTTTTCCCCTCATCCACACCAATAACTGTTGTTTTTGACTTTTTAATAATGGCCATTCTGGCTAGGGTGCAGTGATATATCACTGCAGTTTTAATTTGCGTTTACCTGATGATTATTGATGTTGCAAATTTTTTCATTATGTTTGTTGGCCATTTGTCTACCTTCTTTTGAGAAATGTCTATTCATGTCATTTGTCCACTTTTTAACGAGATTATTATTTTTTTCTTGCTGATTTGTTTGAGTTCCTTGTAGATTCTTGATATTAGTCCTTTGTCAGATGTGTAGTTTGCAAATATTTTCACCGATACTGTAGGTTGTCTGTTTACTCTGATGATTGTTTCTTTTACTGTGTAGAAGTTTTTAGTTTAATTGGGTCCCGTTTATTTATTTTTGTTTTTGTTGCATTTGCTTTTGAGAGCTTAGTCATAAATTCTTTGCCTAAGCCAATGTCCAGAAAAATTTGCCTAGGTTTTTTTCTACAATATTTATGGTGTCCGGTCTTATATTTAAAGTCTTTAATCCATCTTGAGTTAATTTTTGTATATGGTCAGAAACAGGGATAGTTTCATTCTTCTATATGTGGCTATCCAATTTTCCCAGCACCATTTATTGAATAGGGCAGGGGTCCCGAACCCCTGAGCCATGGACTAGTACCTGTCCATGGTCAGTTGGGAACCAGGTGGCACAGCAGGAGGTGAGCAGCAGGAGAGCAAGCATTGCAGCCTGAGCTCCACCTCTTGTCAGATCAGGAGGGTCATTAGATTCTCATGGGAGCTCCAACTCTATAGTAAACTGTGAATGCAAGGGATCTAGGCTGCACACTCCTTATGAGAATCTAATGCCTAATGACCTGAGATCAAACAGTTTATCCCCAAACCATCCACCCTGCCCTGATCCGTGGAAAACCTGTCTTCCATGAAACTGGTCTCTGGTGCCAAAAAGATTGGGGACCACTAGAATGGAGTGTCCTTTCCCCAACTTATGCTTTTATATGCTTTGTTGAAGATCAGTTGGTTATAAGGGTGATGAAGGTGTTCTTAGAAGGGGCAATTACCCTGAACTTTGTGAAAGGAAGGATGGTTACCAGACGGGGCTTCAAGGGGAGAAGTAAGTCAAAGCTGAGTCCTAAATATGACAAAAGGATGGGCAAAAAGGGAACTCTGATATTGAAGCCCTTGTATCAGAAAGACAGACTTTGTGTAAAGCTTTCGCTTCCTGCATTAAAATCTCCTGAGGCCCCTGTTAAGACGCACATACCTGGCTCTTGCCCTAGAACAAGATTTTCTAACCCAGGCCCTACTGACATTGAGGGTCTGATAATTATTTGTTAGGAAGGGCGGTCCTGTTCAATGTGGGATGTTTAGGAGCATCCCAGGCTTTTGTTGCGACAATGAAAACTGTCTCCAGATATTACCGAATGTCCCCTGAGGGACAAAATCACCCTTGGCTCAGCATCACTACCCTAGATTGTCTAAATCAGAAAATTCTGGATGAAGACTTAGAAATCTGCATTTCAAACATGCAACCTATCCACCCCTACAAGTGAGCCTTTTGCTCACACCAATTAGAGAATATTTGCCCCTAAAACCTTTGTTCTTTTGGAATCAGACATACTCAATATTGTTAACTATAAAGCCAACTCAGGCTTAGATATTAATATAACTTAAGGGTTCAAGAAGTGACATCGTAATGGTGGCCGTCGTGATGGGATTTCACCTTCGCCCACTCCTCAGTATTCCTCCACCCACCGTGATCACCCCTGCCCCGCCACCTCAGCAAGACCCACCCGGTCTGATCTGGGACACTTCCCACTACAACCCACCCACCTGCCACCTTTGCCTTACTTATGGGGAACTACCAGGTCTGACTAGTTCCATAAATATTTTTCTTAACAGTTCTTTGGGTTATATGACACTCAACTTTCCCCATCCTACTTGTCAGCCACAAAGTGTTATTGTCATTGTTTGCAAAGTGCTGTTTAATCATTTTTAACATCCCCACGCATTTCTCCACCTCACGTGTGTGGTTCAAGTTGTTAACTCACCTGCCCTAAATCACCCAGAAGGCCTCCACCCATGACCAACCCCACCCAGTCCCAGCCTACCCCTTAGGCAACTGAGGCAGAAAAAACCCAATTTCATAGTTGGCAATGTCAACAAAAAAGGCATTAATTCTAATTACCCAATCCACTTTTACAAAGCACTGTGCCAGGGACCATAGCCTATTGGGTAAAACCCCACAGCCCTGCAGTCAAGGAACCACAGTTCTAGGATCTGGCTTATAAGAGCAGGAAGCCTGAACAGAAGAGGACTGAGGCCGCAGCAACCTCACCATGAAGCCGTCATGCTTCATGGAAGCCCCATGCCTGCTGGTGTGGTGTTTGCATTACATCTAGCCAGTTATTTCACAGACATCCACTGTGCTTGTGAGACCTATCAGACCTTACCCCAAGCACAGAAGATGCTGGAATGCAAAGGTAGGATCCTCACATTCAAAAAGCTTTTGATGTTGTAATAACATCCAAAAGACTGGGAACTAAAAAAGCAGAATTCGGAAGCTTAGTCCAGCATTGGAGAGAATCAGGAGGGAAATGGGCAGGAGCAGATGACTTTGGACGACAAAATTTCCCTAAGGTTCTATCCAATATTCTCAGAATTCTACATCCACTCTCTCCTGGTTTTCAATAGCTGGTTATATAATGTGAGGGACTCATAACAATTCTGCAATACCTACTTTCTGGCTGGCTACCAACACATTGTTGGATCCACATTTCCGAAGTGTTCTTTTTTTAAATTTTTTATTGCATTTTAGGTTTTGGGGTACATGTGAAGAACATGCAAGATTGTTGCATAGGTACACACATGGCAGTGTGATTTGCTGCCTTCCTCCCCTTCACCTATATCTGGCATTTCTCCCCATGCTATCTCTCCCCAACTCCCACCCCCACTGTCCTTCCCCCATTTCCCCCCAACAGACCCCAGTGTGTAATGCTCCCCTCCCTGTGTCCATGTGTTCTCATTGTTCAACACCCACCTATGAGTGAGAACATGTGGTGTTTGATTTTCTGCTCTTGTGTCAGTTTGCTGAGAATGATGGTTTCCAGGTTCATCCATGTTCCTACAAAGGACACAAACTCATCATTTTTGATGGCTGCATAATATTCCATGGTGTATATGTGCCACATTTTCCCTATTAATTTGTATTTTTTTCCTACTGTTACTAATAGTTAGCTTAGCTTTCCACAAAGATTCTGGCTTACACCAGTGGGATGCATAACACAATGGTACCCATGCTGTAGACAAGATGTTAAATAACACTGAATCACATAGTGAGAAAGTGATTCCCTTTCAATTCTCTTTCACTTTGGCAAAATCTCCATTTTGTGCTAGTGTCTGTTTTATACCTAATACTTGCTAACTTCTATTTCTCAACCAAGATACCACAGATCTTAGGCTCAGAAGCTTGGGAGGGGCTAGAGTATCTAGCTAGACTTTTTAAAATGGTTTTCAAGAACATGGAAAAAAGCTCATCATCACTGATCATTAGAGAAATGCAAATCAAAACCACAATGAGATACTACCTCATGCCAGAATGGCGATGACTAAAAAGTCAAGAAACAGTAGATGCAGGCAAGGCTGTGGACAAGTAGGAATGCTTTTACACTATTGGTGGGAACGTAAATTAGATCAATCATTGTGGAAGACAGTGTGGTGATTCCCTAAGGACCTAGAATCAGCAATCCCATTACTGGGTATATACCCAAAGGATTATAAATCACTCTACTATAAAGACACATGCGCACGTATGTTTATTGCAGCACTATTTACAATAACAAAGGCTTGGAACCAACCCAAATGACCATCAATGATAGATTAAATAAAGAAAATGTGGCACATATATACCATGAAATACTATGCAGCCATAAAAAAGGATGAGTTCTTGTCCTTTGCAGGGACATGGATTAAGCTGGAAGCCATAATTCTCAGTAAACTAACACAGGAACAGAAAACCAAATACTGCATGTTCTCACTTATAAATGGGAGTTGAACAATGGGAACACATGACACAGGGAGGGGAGCATCACACAGGGGGGCCTGTAAGGGGGTGGGGGGGCAAGGGGAAGGAGAGCATTAGGACAAATACCTTATGCATGAGGGGATTAAAACCTAGATGATTGGTTGATAGGTGCAGCAAACCACCATGGCATATGTATATCTATGTAACAAACCTGCACATTCTGCAAGTGTATCGGGAACTTGAAGAGTTCTTCAAGTTTTGTTTTCAATGCTTTTGATTTAGAGTTACCTTCTATTTTAGTGAAAGATCCTGCTCCCCTTGTATAAGAGCAATCTAAAGTTTAAACACATTTAGTGGAATTTTAAAAATAAGTGTATTTAAGGAACAATAGAGAGTAAAAAGTGATTCAGGTGTGATGTGGAAATGGCAAAATGTGAAAAAGATGGTGTTGGCTTTGCTAGAATCAGCAAAATACTGTGCTAAACCACAGACTCTGGTACTTTGGGAAACTTCTTATAAGAGCTGGTGTCTTGGAGTAATGCTATGTTTAAGTCTCCAGGGAACTTTGCTTCCTCAGATCCAACACTCCAGCTTTGGGATGTGTAAGGGCATGAACTGATTGGAGTGACTCAATCCTATCTTCCAAAACAGTTTTTCCCATACTGGCTGAACATCAGAATCACCTGGGGATTTTTTTTTTTTTTTTTTTTTTTTTTTTGAGATAAAGAAGCCCAGGCCCCACCCCAGACTTACTAAATTAGATTCCAGGGTGGTGTCAGAAAAATCTGAAAATCTTAAAGCTCCCAGGTGATTCTGATAAGGTACTAGGCATAGGAAATTTTTCTGCACAAAAGTTGAATTTTATAACAAATGAATCAGTTTGCAGAGTTTCTTGCATACAAGGAACAGAAAGAGCATTTGTTCTTGGATTCACTCAAGTCTTCTAATCGCACTGTGGAAGCCTATCAATCCCCCATCAAAGCACACAGCGTATTGAATTTGTTGTTGTTGTTAGTTTGCCTGTTTTACCACTGATGCAATTAAACAAATATTTGCCAAGAGCCTATCCTGTGCAGGGTGGTGCTCTAATTACTAGGCTTTGGAGTAGCCTTGAGACAGTTGAGCACAGGGAGAATGTCTCAGTCACCAGAGTGCCTCCTGTACAGGTTTCAGGGCATTTACCCTTACTCTTTCCTTCTACAGTATTCCTCCCCTAGATCTATCTTTCCTCTTCACTCTAAACTCAAACGTGCCTTTGTTACCTGCCCTATCTGTCCCACTCTTTCTCTGTATTTTCTTCACCTATTTGTGAGTTTCTTGTCTGTTTTCCCAAATTCACATTTACATCCCCAAGTCCAGCACCCTATTGGTGTTCATTAAAAATCTGTGGAACAGGCTGGATACAGTGGCTCATGCCTGTAACCCCAGCACTTTGGGGGGCTGAGGCGGGCAGATCACCTGAGGTTGAGAGTTCGACACCAGCGTGACCAACATGGAGAAACCTTGTCTCTATTAAAAATACAAAAACTTAGCAGGACATGGTAGTACATGCCTGTAATCCCAGCTATTCAGGAGGCTGAGGTAAGAGAATCACTTGAACCCCAAAGGCAGAGGTTGTAGTGAGTCGAGATCCCACCATTGCACTCCGGACTGGGCAACGAGTGAAACTCTGCCTCAAAAAAGATCTCTGGAACAACTGAACCTGAAGCTGAGCATACCTGCAAGGAAGGTATTTTAAAAATACCTTTGTCCCAGTAGGGTTTTCTTTTCTTTTTTGTTCAGAGACAAGATCTTGTTTGCTCTGTTGTCCAGGCTGGAGTTCAATGGCTCGATCATAGCTCACTGCAGCCTCAAGCTCCTGGGCTCACTCAGTCCTCAGCATCCCTAGTAGCATGGATATCAGGTTCGAGCCACCACACTCCACTAGTTTTTTTTCTTCTTTGTAGAGACAGTGTCTCTCTGTATTACCCAGGCTAGTCTCAAACTCTTTGGCTCAAGCAATCCTCCCACCTCAGCTTCCCAAGATGCTGGGATTACTGTGTGAGTCACTGTTCCTGGCTCCAGTAGGGTTTTCATTCGATATGGAGATAACATTTTAGCCTTGGTGGTTCTTTCTCAATTGATGCTGTCCTTCCCTCCCTTTTCTCCCTTTCCTCTTGTCTATTGCCTCATTCAGATCCTCTCTTAAATATCACCTCTTCCAGGAAGTCTTCCTGGGTGGATCTTTTGAGATTCACACTTCTCTAGTCCAAATATATTTTCAAAACAGAGTCTCAAGGTAGACTAGGATCCCAAAAATATAAGTACACAAGCAGAAAGAACTAATTTATGTTTGCATGTCAGAGTGATGGTTACTTTGGAGAGTGGGTATAAGAAGGCTTCTGAGAGGCTGGGATTGCTCTTAACCAGGGTGCTGGTTACTCCAGTGTGTTCAATCAGAGAACATTAATTCAGCTGCACACTTTGAATTTGTGTACTTCTGTATATGCACATAATGCTTCAAGGATAACAGGCAGTGCTCTCAAACATATTTCAGCCAGCTGGGGTGATTTAAAAAAATCCCAATGCCCAGGTCTTACCCCAGACCCATTACATCAGTCTGTGGGGGTGGGATCCAGTTGTCAGTATTTTTTAAAGCTCCCAGGAGATTCCAATGTGCGGCCAAGTCTGAGAGTGAGTGTACCATAGAATGTTGCCCTTGAGGATATAATTCATGCCTTCCTCTTATGTCACTTAACTCATTCGAGGTATCCCTCTTCCCAGCAAGTATTTTGTGAAAACTTCAAGGTAGCAATCTGTGGTTATTTTTGATTTCCCCAGGAAACCCTACCATCTTGTTGGTGGGAGAGTAAAACAAGAGGAAGTCCCAGATCATGGAGAGTGACAGGAAGAAAATAAAGCAGGGTATTGACAGTGTTGAGATAGAGAGTATGGGGGTGAGGCAGAGCCACGTTAGGGTTGGGGTGCGGTGTGGAGGAAAGGGAGGAGGTGACATTTAAACTGAGATCTGAAACCAGGCAACCAGGATCACAGCCCTGAAACTGGAAGAGATGAGCTTCAGGAATACAAAGATGCAACTGTTAGAACCGAGATCAAGAGAACCAGCTAGGGAGGGGGAAGCAGAAATGAGGCAAGAGAGATGGCCTGGGAAAGACCACTCAGGAGGCCAGTCATCGTATCGAGTTTGAATTTTACTCACCTAGCTATTGATCAGTGCAGTTCATTTATTTTCAACCAACACAGGAGAAAATACGTCTTATTCAACTGGGTGCAAATTTCCTTTCTAAAAACAGGTAAGGTTGATGACAACAAAGTTTGGGAACGCCTGGGCATCGGCAAGCTTGCTTCTAAGAATAAATCCCCCAAAAGTTACTAGGCTCTCGTTTTTAAAACTATTTTGATTTGGTTAGGTGTAGAATTTTGCGACAGCAATTAAGCATTATGCATATTTTAAAGGGAATGATTGCTGAGTGGGCAGATCGGGGCCAGGGGAGCTGTTAGATTTAACATATATCACATTTTTCCCTTGGAGTCGGCTACTTACAGTCAGTGACAGTGTTTGCTGCTGCTAAAGAATCCAAACCAAGTCGCTGGCCCAGCAATCCATTGCTCAACTTCATTAACCACAGGAAGACATTAAGTGAATGTAAGGACGGGAGCTGCCTGGAAACCATGTGACGAGCAGCCTTCAAGTTCTGGGCTCTGGTATATTTTCTGCCATCTCAACTGTGCATCCTGCTCTACTTCCTGGACTCATTAGAACTGTGTGCCCAAAGGTGCCCCTATTTCAGAAGCAAATAGAGAATGATATAATTCTCTCTGAGAACACCTTTCTGTCTTATCCAGAGCATGTCTTATCTATTATGATTAGACATTAAGCATCCTATTGCCCTTAAAATTTCATGAGATTCTACCCCTGCTTGCTAGGATTATGTCAAAGTGTCTTGTCTTGAAGGCTGCTTTTGCCCAAGAATACAGCTTGCCTGTTTTCCTTAACCATTGCTGGGCACTCCCAGGAGGCTAACAAACCCATGGGCTTGACATGGTTGAACAGCCTAGGACTGTCGCAAACTCTTCTTCTAGAAGGCTTGTGTCTTGTTTTTGTGTCCCCGGGAAGCAGACTCTGAGATAAAGATTTGCGTGTAAGCAGTTTGTTTGGGAGATGATTCTAGAAAACTCCAGGAGGGGAGAGGAAAGTGAGTAAGGAAAGAGAAGGTGATTGGTATAGATGTGTTAACAGGCAAGTTATCACTGTGTGCCACTGGAGCTTAATCCTGCTGGGAATGCTGGGAGGTAGTGTAGATTCCGCACTTTTGAGATGTCTCTCCTCAAGGGTGAGGGAGCTGGGGTATTTATCCACCCACTCCTGCCAGCCATTGGGTGAGGGCCTCTTCTGGCCTTCTCTGGAGGCAAAAGAGACGGGTGCTGGCAGTTCCTAGTTGAGTTGGTGTGTAAAGAAATGGGCAACCAGGCAACGTCTGTTGGAGAATGCCCTACACTCTGAGCTTTCTGAGGATAAAGATCAAGAGTGTCCTATTCCTGCAGTACCTCTACTTTTTGGCATAATGCCAGGCACACAGTGACCTTCAATACTTATCTATCAAGTGCACAGCAATTCTGAAAGCTTAGTTCCATGCCTCTTTTAGATGCTCTCTTTCCTGTCCAGTCCTATTGTTTATAATCTGTATTTTGCACTTGCTTGTAAGTCTTTTGTATTCCCCGATTTGGTCGATCTTTGCTTTCCTTACAAGTAAGCTCCCTTAGGAGTAGGGGCCTCTTTCCTTCTCCCTGTTGTATCTCTAGTAGGACCACAGAGCTCTCATTATCATCATAGTTTGAGCTTTTTTTCTTTTTTTTTCTCCAAGTCTTGCACTGTCGCCAGACTGGAGTGCAGTGGTGCGATCTCAGCTAACTGCAACCTCTGCCTCCCGGGTTCAAGTGATTCTCCTGTCTCAGCCTCCTGAGTAGCTGGGATTACAGGTACACACCACCACACCTGGCTAATATTTTGTATTTTTAGTAGAGATAGGATTTCACTATGTTTACCACACTGATCTCAAACTCCTGACTTCATGATCTGCCCACCTCAGCCTCCCAAAGTGCTGGGATTACAGGCATGAACCACCACGCCCGGCCAGTTTGAACTTTTAAACAAAATAAAAGATATGTGGTCTGACATTTATGAGTGTGTTAAGCATAAAGTGGGGGCAGAAAGTTTCACATTAGGATTGTCCCAGAAATCTTAGGACATATGATCACTGTGGACAGATCAGGTAGACATCAGGACAAAAGGTAAGTTTGGGTTTGGAATTGGAGAGAGCCACACTTAAAAAAAAATCACCATTTACTAAGACCTCAGGCAAATTGTTTAACCTCTCTGGGCTTCAGTTTTCCCATCTGTGAAATGGGGATAATTATATCACTGACTATTACCAGCAGAGAGAGGATCACATGAGTAAACATAAAATACTGAGCATTGTACTCGATACATAGAAAGCACTCCCGAATTCTTAGTTTTTTCATTATTTTATAAACATTTGTTGATTGTTGTTAACAGACTATTTTCAGATATATCAGAGGTCCAATCTAATCTGAACCGAGGGATAAAATTCACTTCTGCTCAATCCCGTACATTTGCAAGGGTGCCAGTTTACAACAGTAATCAGGGAAGCTGCTGTCCTCAGGCAGAAAGTACAGACAGCAGAGTACAAGTTCAAGCCACTGAGGCAGAGAGTTCCTGCTGCAGAGAGTTCCTGCTAGCGACCTCTTCCCTCTACAGGCAGACCCACTGTCTCCACTCATATTCGTTAGGCACCTGCTCCATGCCAGGTGCATGACTGGGTGTTGGGGATGTGGCAGAAAAGAAAGCACCTGCATGGCTCTTAGGGAACTTAAACATTGAGGGAAGGACAGGCAAATGATGGTCATGATCATAATAGCAACTGGCATTTACAAAGCACTTGGTATCAAGCACTGTTCTAAGCACTTTACAATAGGAACTCCTTAATTCTTAAACCAGTTTTTGTTGTTGTTTGTTTGTTAGATTTTTGAGACAGGGCCTCACTTCCTCGCTCAGGCTGGAGTGCAGTGGCATGACCCTGGCTCACTGCAACCTCTAGCTCCCGGGTTCAAGCAATTCTCCTGCCTCAACCTCCCAAGTAGCTGGGACCACAGGTGTGTGCCACCACACCTGGCTAATTTTTTTGTATTTTTTTTTTTGTAGAGACAGAGTTTCACCATGTTGGTCAGGTTGGTCTTGAATTCCTGACCTCAACTGATCCATCTGCCTTAGCCTCTGAAAGTTCCATGCCTATTTCAGTTGCAGGCCTGAGCCACTGCACCCAGCCAGGAAATCAGTTTTTGATAAAGTAAAGTGCTTTTGTTGTCACCATTTTACATATGAGGAAACTGAGGCACAGGAAGGTTAAGTAAACTTACCCAAGCTTATGGAGATAGCAAATCGGGAAGCCTGGATTCAAACCCTCCTGGATGCCTCCAGTTGTTTTATTTTAATTTTATTTTTTAAGACGGAGTCTCACTCTGTCACCAGGCTGGAGTGCAGTGGCACAATCTTGGCTCACCACAAACTTCACCTCCTGGGTTCAAGTGATTCTTCTGCCTCAGCCTCTTGAGTAGCTGGGACTACAGGCATCCACCAGCACATCTGGCTAATTTTTGTATTTTCAGTGGAGACGGGGTTTCACCATGTTGACCAGGCTGGTCTTGAACTCCTGACCTCAGGTGATCCACCTGCCCTGGCCTCCCAAAGTGCTGGGATTACAGGCATTAGCCACACGCCTGGCCCAATTGTTTTATTCTTAACAACCATGCATTACTCCCTCGTGACACTGTCGCGGCCACAGTGAATTTTCTATCCCCCAAATCCAGGTGTTTCTGGCATTGCTTTTCCCTGCTCACATTCAGCAACTGAGAGTTTAAGAACCCTCAGTTCTTACACATTAGCACCCATATCATCTCCTAAAGCGGTAAGACAGAGTCATGCGGCTCACCTCTAGAGCTCCTGGTTTAGCAAGTCTGGGGTGGAGTCTTAGAAGGCGTATTTCTAACAGGCTCCTAGATGACGCAGAAACTGTGAGTACACAGACCACATCTGTGAGTTGCCACGAGGGTGGCAAAGAACTGAGGGTTCTTTGCTCTCCCGGGTACACTTGACAAAGTCTGGAGACATTTTTGGTTGTCACGACTCAGGGGCTGCTACTGGCATCTAGTGGGCGGAGACCAGGGACGCTGCCAAACATCCCACCGTGCCCAAGAAAGAGGCCTGCAGAGAAACAGTGATATGGCCCTAAATGCCAAGAGTGTTGGGGTGAGACCCCAGTGTAGAGCACGGCCTCGCAAACTCTAATGTGTATAGTCATCGTCTGAGGCTGCTGTGGAAAATGTGGATTCTGATTAAGTAGGACTTGAGTGAATGCCTGAGATGCTGCATTTCTAACAGGCTCTAACAGGGGATGTGGATCCAGGGACCCCACTTTGATCATCAAAAGCTAGAAAATTCCTGACATGGGTGGAGGTCTTGAATCAATGCTTAGGACACAATGGGCTTCTAAGAAACAAAACCTAGACATCATCTTTCATTAGTTCAGAACAAAAGCAACTCCGAATTCAAATAATCCTCTTCCAACTCACCCTGTAGTAAGTTTTGCCCTTAGAAAATCCCTGGAGCAGAGGATCTTGGAGGGACAGAATCTTCTATCCCTCCCCTCGAAGCCGTCAGGGGCCTATTTAAAATGAGGAAGGACAGAACTTAGTCACAACTGCCTTGCTTCAGTCCTGAAACATCAAGTCGAGGCTATTGTTGCCTGGAATCGTGGCTTCTTTCCAAGAGCTGCACATTGACAGTGGGGTTTGCATCTGCCTGACTTTTAGGTCTGCAAATGCGAGATGAAAAAGTGGCTGTTTTTAAAACGGTTGCTCTCTTGGGAAAGGGGTATGGGAGAAAATGGGCTCTCTGCGTCCAGCCCTCCAGAGAGATGGCACCCCAGCCCCTGTGATAAATGGCAGCATTAACAAGGTTTGGTTGAGAGAGGACCTACAGATTTATGACTTCCTGTGTCCGCCAGCAGATGTCATTATGGCTGACAGAACAGAAGGCCTTTCAAGAGCGAGCTGGGTGGAGCTAAGAAGAGGAGAGAAAATAAAATAAAAGGCAGTAGCCAAAAGGAGGGTTTGCTTAGTGGTGCTATTGTTGATACCGTCATTTTAGGGACACAGTGAAGTTTTATGCTCAACTGAACTTACTGTAACATCTCGGAGGTCCTGCTTCCAAGATTTAAGCAGAAACTCTCAAAGGAAAGGCAAAGTTATTGGCTTCACTCAAATAAGAAAGCCTACAGGGTTTTTTGTTTCTGGCCTATTTGTACATTTAAAAATTCTCCAGGATAAAATGAACACTTTGCACTGGATAAACATATATTTACCTTGAAATATAATTTTGATGAGTTTTCGAATATATTTATTTTATAAATTCAGCAGCTTGTTCTGAAATTCCTTTGATATACATATAACCTCACCCATCTTAAGAAATTGTTTTATAGGATGTCTCTGGTATTTTAGGCGCCAGAAAATTTTGTGGTATTGAAAAATGTCATAAATTTGGCATTCATCATGGGCCCCAAACCCATATTAACAAATATGACTGCTAACACATACTTAACAGTAATTATAGGTCACATGTTCACATTTCCTCCTTTTAATCTTTACTTAAAGATTTATCTTCCGTAGGTAAAGAAGGCATTTTTTTTTTCTAGTTGGCTGTCATCTAATGGACACTGGAATGTGTCCCTTGGTCTCAGTAATCAGTGCCCCAAACTCTAACCCAGAAGGAACAGCTCTGGTTACAGATGCGAGACTGTCTTTAAATCTGTCATCAACAAATCATCCCCCATTGTGGCTGCACAGCCAATGTGACCTGGCAGAAATTGAGTCATGGAGAACTTCTTGGAGGACTTACAGAGGATGTCAGTAACAGACTCCATTTTTTGCCCCTGGCCTCTCAAAAAAATAAATAAATAAAATAAAATAAACCAACAAAAACTCATTTTAAGCAGAAACCTGATTGAGAGCCTTCTATCATTAATCAATAGCCATAAAGTTAGTGCATGTATTGTGGTGAATATCTGATTTCATAGAAATTTTCATAGTAGCATGGCGAGTAAAAACAGGGCTACCTCTGTCATGCCTTTTGCAAACCATGGAGAGGCCGTGGGGTGATGTGCTGACTAACTGGGCTCCAGAGTCTCACTCTGAATTGTTTTTTCTGGTTCTTCCACTCCCAACTTGTATGATTCTGGCCAACTTACATAAGCTCTTCAAATCTGTTTTCTCACCTCTAAAAGATGGACAGTAATGACACCACTTATTTAGTGTTTTTTTTTTTTTTTTTTTTTTTAATGAGAGTTGAACACATCTTTGTGAAGTGATGAACCGAGTGCTTGGAACAAAGAGGAGCTCAATACATTAGCTATTGTTATAATGATTAATGTTCAAATATATTCCATCTTTATTATTTCACAGGTAGACACGTCAAGTTATAGACTGATTCATTGGCCACCTAGAAAAGAAATCCAATAATAATGGTTATAACATTAATTGTAGCTGTCATATATTGAACACATACTAAGTGCCGGACACTGTCCTAAATGCTTGACATGTAAAATCTATTGAATTTAATCCTTACAGCAACTTTATGAGGTCAAGTATTATGACTTCCATTTTACATAAGACGAAACACAGTTTGGATGGTTTAAACCAGTGGTTTTCTAAAGTGAACATGCATCAGAATCAACTGCAGCGTTTGTTAAAACACAGATTGCTGGCTCCCCTCTCCAGAAACTCTGAATTAGCAAATCTGGTCTGGGTTCTCAAGATGGTCATGGGAGCAAGTTCTCAGGTGCTGCTGCTGCTGTTGCTGATCTGGGAACCCCATTTGAGAATCACTGATTTAAGTAACTCATTCAACGCTACATAACGAGTAAGTGGCAGAGCAAGTTTTCAAATTAAAAAATGTGAGTACTTTAAAAAATGTATTTATTTATTTTTATTAATGTATTTATTTTGAGATGGAGTTTTGCTCTGTTGCCCAGGCTGGAGTGCAATGGCATGATCTTGGCTCACTGCAACCTTTGCCTCCCAAGTTCAAGCAACTCTCCTGCTTCCACCTCCCAAGTGACTGGGATTACAGGTGCACAGCACTATGCCCAGCTAATTCTTGTATTTTTAGTAGAGATGGAGTTTCGCCATGTTGGCCAGGCTGGTCCCGAACTCCTGACCTCAAGTGATCCACCTGCCTTGGCCTCCCAACGTGCTGGAATTACAGGTGTGAGTCACCATGCCTGACCGCGTGTGTCTACCTGTGAAATAATAAAGAGGGAACATATTTTAACATTAGTCATTATAGCAATAGCTAATATATTGAGCTCCTTTCTACACTAAGCACTTGGTTCATCACTTCACAAACGTGTTCAGCCCTCCTTAGAAAAAAACAATATACGAATGGTTCCATTATCGTCCATCTTTGACAGGTGAGAAAACAGATTTGAAGATTACATTTTTTAAAATGCAATTTTAACAAATGCCTATATTTCTTCAAATTTCCTAACATTCAACCTTTGAATTGATAGTTGATTGTTGAATTCACAAAGCATAATGGTTTGGGTGGCTGCTTGTTTGCATGAAATGCCCTGTTCCGTAATGTTCTTCATAGCACAAAACAGTTGGAGATTTCTGAGCAGGGGAGGATTTCAGGATTTCATAACAGCATCAAATCCTTAAATCAACCCTACTTGACCACTCTTGAGGTCAGCAGTCCTCCTGGGTTGTAAGAGAATGCAAAGGCTGTGACTCACCCCATCTGGAGAATTCATTAGAAGTTCCAAGGTGGAGCCCAGCTGAGTCAGCCACACCTGGGCACCATCTGTGCCTGAGAGGCATGGTGTCTTCTTGGTCCCCATCCAGAAGGGACTCCCAAAACATAGCCCATCTGGACATCAGAGGGCTCTGGTGATGCCTCCGTTGACTGTCTAAGATCCAAATGCCTCCACTGCCCAGGTGAACCACTTGCAACCAGTCAGCCCAGGGGACCATTGGTACAAAGTGCTGCCTGGAGATATGCTTTGACTCGCATTAGAGAGTTTGGGAAGGTAGGAGAGAGACCTCCAGAAGCCCTTGATGAGTGAGAGATGTGAACAGAGACAAAAGTTGCAGACACAGAGCCTGGGTGAAGCCCTTAGTGGATAAAGTAGCCCAGCAAAAGGTCATTGGTGTCTTCCTTTTCAGTTGCAAATGAAAATAACTGGAATTCAAATACACAGGCAGGAGGAAATGTGAACACTCAAGGACTCGAAGAAAATAGATAAACTGAGGAAAACAGGTGATGCCTTGGACAGGGCAGATGCTGGCTGGTGGAAGACGGGGAATTCCTATTGTTATAATGGAGGATAGAGGAATGGGGAACATATGGTGTTTACATCAGGAGCCTGGATTTCCACTGCAGTCTCTGGAGAATGGACCAGCTGATTTTTGAGGCCTCTTCCTTTTCTGACATACATAGATGTTACTTATTTGTACATTCATTCATTCATTCATTCAGCAAATAATAACCGAGCACATTGTATGGGCCAGGTATTGTTATAGACACTGTGGGTACAAGCACAGAGCCCAATCTCTTCTCTCATGGAGCCTACTCCGCAATGAGAAGAGGAAGAGAATATATAAAATAAATTATCTAGTATACTAGTATGTGAAAGTGCCCTGGAGAAAATGAAGGGAAATAGATTTGGGTTGCAATGGCCCATATGGTGGTGTGGTTGAGAAAATGGCCGATTTCCATTCCCTGTGACAGCATTTGTCACCATCAATAACTACCTTTCAGTTACAAAGGAGAGAAAATTAAGCCACATTGGCCTAAGGACAAAAGAAAAAAGTTGGCTGCATATAACCCAGAAGTCCAACAGTTGATAGCTTTAGTGGACATGACTGTTTTTCCTCCCAGCATTCACGCCACCAATCCTTTCTGACCTAACTCAGATTCTCTGGGGGTATCTAATACTTTCCCATTTGATTCAAGTACTTCTGGGGAAGGAGATCCCTTCCCCAGCTCCAGGACTTAAGCCAATCAGCATATTCCCTTCCCGCACTTATCACGGTGATTGGTTCGTGAGTAGGAAAGAGCCCAATGGAGCAGAATCTCAGAAATGCTGCTTGGGAGCTTTTATTTACTGACTTAGAAGGGAAAAAATTGTTACTGGAAGCTATCTCATAACCATGAGGAGGCCTGGAAATAAAACCCTGGGATCTTGATGGCACCATTCATCCACTGAATAAACACACTCGAGTACATCTATCTTATGCCTAGACGTATAAATGAGCCAAAAACTTAGAAAACCCTGGGTTTTCCGTTATTTTTTGTAGAAAGATAAAATATCAAGTTCAGGCACAGTTACATCTAGGTGCTCATCAATGACGTCATAGACCTCCAGTTTCCTTCTATGAGGGCTCCACTGTCCGCCTACCTGCCCCAGAATGGTCACCAGTAAGCAGCGTCATTCCTGGCAGCACCCGCCAAAGCTCTGCACTCAACCTGCCTGGATTACCTTGGTTCATGTGCCCACCTCTGAACCCAGCCCTGAGGTCAGGGGGATGAAATGCTGATGGTTCTGGGACAGATGCTCTCTCCCCGGGCCAGGGCTGCCACCTGCTTCATTTGAATCACATCGTTAGAAAAAGTGGGTTGTTCAGATTAAGGATGCTTCCAGAAGGGTGGTTCGTGGATGCTGGACAATCAGAAACCATAACAATTCACTATAATACCTCACTGCCGATTTTGGTGTCTTACTTTCCTTATTTGTAAAATAAAAAAGTTGAGATAAAGGGATGTTCCCCAATAATTTTGCTATCAAGAATAGCCTCTCTTTGGGCTTCCTTTGTTGCTAATTGCGGGAACCTAATTAAACTAAACTTGAAATATTTTGTCTGTAATTCATATCTTTTTCTATGCACCATTCAACACACTGTTATGGAATGTCCGCTAGCTTCCAGTGTAGTTCTAGCCCTGGGACTACAGCAGAGAAAAATGTTGGAAGGAATGTGATCTGTTCTGTTTAATGAAATATAATGGGAAGTCTACTGATGGTTTCATTCCTAGGTTAAAATACCAGATCTTTAGGAGAAAAAAGTTTTGTGTTCATGCCCCTTCTTCTCTGCTGATGCCTGGAGATGGAACAAAAAAATTGCAACCATGAGGTGGATGTGCATGAAGACAAAGGATTAGCATGAGCACTGTGGAGCAGGAGGGAACAGTCAAAACCTGGGGCCATGATGGTTTGCACAGTCCTTGGCCTTCTGTGTTGAACTTAGACTTATTCATCCAGGCTTCTTGTAAGGTTAGATACTGCAAATCTTCATTGTTTAAGCTTCAGTTAGAAGTATTTTGTTATTTGCAGTCAAAAGCACGATACAGTTAGATTCAGTAGAGGTCCCCAAGCAACTTATGATCTGGAGATGTCCAGTGAATAGAGAATTACAAATGTCACAAGCGTCATGAAGAGGAAGTACAGAAGCTTCTATCACAGGCATCTGAACATTTAAATAAATTATATTTAAAAAGTAATAAATTTTTCTACTACTTTTGAGAATTGTATCAGAGATAGACAGAATTTTTCTTAAAGGACCACATAGTAAATATTTTGCCATTGCAGGCCATACTGGCCTCTGTTACAACTACTTAGTTCTGCTGGTGTAGTATGAAAGCAGCCATAAACAATATACAAATTAATCAACATGACTGTGTTCCAATAAAACTTTATTAACAAAATAGGCATCTGGCTGGATTGGGCCATAGACCATAGTTTGCTGACTCCTGAATTATATACATCCAACTGAGTATGCAATAAACACAGACAATCAAGTATAGCTTGTAATACTTATTAAAATATGGAAATACTTTTAAAATTTTGCTTGCAAATTTCCCAGTGCCAGGTCTTGAAGCTCATACTCCTCTCTGTGACTCAGTGATTCCTCTATCATGCCTTCCACTTCTCCCACAGATGTGGATTGAGGGGTGGGTCAGCTGGGCAGCTACCCAGGGTACCAATCTCTAATGAGCTTAGGAACACTAATGGAAAGAGTTGAGAAATCTATGTTGGTTCTTCTCTAATGAAAAAATATACCACTGTAATACGAACCAGGCAAAGATACAAAAACATAACATTTATTAGCCCTGAAATACTTCTGCTAGGATTTTTGTAACTAATATACACTACATTTACAATCAGCTCAAAGATGGCAGCTGTGGTCAGCGGAAATACCAGAACCACGTAATGAGTGGTGTGCTGTAACCTACAAAGGATGTGATTTATATTGTGAATATTAAATCTCTTAATGTACCTCCCAAGAAGCTGCATGGTTCAGAAAAACTCACAAAAGAATTCCAAACTGAAACCCAAACTGCAGAAATGTTGGAAATATTTTGTTGTACCTTTTTTTTAAAAAAAGAATATTGACTCTGTTTCAACCAATGGACATAAAATTCTAATTCTGCTTCTGAAAAAATAAGTTTTAAAGAAAATCAGATTCCATCCTTAGTAATTGATATGGTTTGGCTGTGTCCCCACCCAAATCTCATCTTTAATTATAATTCCCACAATCCCCATGTGTCATGGGAGGAACCCGGTGGGAAGTAATTGAATTATGCGGGCACTTACCCCATGTTGCTGTTCTCATGACAGTAAGTGAGTTCTCACAGATCTGAAGGTTTCATAAGGGGATTTTCCCATTTTTGCTCAGCACCTCTCCTTGCTGCTTCCATGTGAAGAAGGATGTATTTGCTTCCCCTTCCACCATGATTGTAAGTTTCCTGAGGCCTCCACAGCCATGTTGAACTGTGAGTCCATTAAGCCTCTTTCCTTTTTAAATTACCCATCTTGGGTATGTCTTTATTAGCAGTGTGAGAAGCGACTAATACACTAATGGTATGTTGGACAAATTCTTGAAGGATATTGGATCGAAGAGTCACCAGACTATTAGTCTAGGTTGCTCTGGTTAGATAAAGGCCCATGAACTCAAGTCCATGTTGAGACTTGGAAGGTAACACAAATGGAATGCATTGGATTCAAGACAAAAGGGAAGGGTGGAGACTGAGGCAGACTTGAGAGCATGTGCTCTGTCCTGTCTATTGCCCCCCTCTCTCTCTCCCTCTCTGTCTCCCTGTTTCTCTCTCTCTCTCACACACACACACACATGCACACACATACATGCATGCATGCACACACCAGGTCCCTCTTCTACACAATAAACACACACTCCTTCAACCAATATAGTCAAGATGTGCTGGACAATGCTGAAATCTAGCTGTGTATCTTAATGGTTTAGGTTGCTTAATTCTGCCTTTCACTGACAAGATGACTTGTAGAAGATGGCACCCGTACCAGCATCTCACGCTATGGATCTATTAGTATCTCTATTTATGGAGAAGAGAGAAGAGAGTGATAATTTATACATACATTTGTTTTGTAAAAATTATACTCCTTTCCTCTGATTGGTTCAAGTCCCCCAGAATATCACTCCTCTGTGATAGAGCATGTAGCTAGAAGGGAAAATGTTAAAATCGTTCAAGAATTTCCAATTTTTATATTGCCACTTGTAGCAAGCTGTATCATCCACTAAGCTATGCAGTTTTTTCCTATGCCCAAAATGTCACAAAAAGAAAAGTAGATCACAGCAGTTTACACATGCCAAACGCATTTTTCAAATAAACAACACAAAAAGAATTGCAATAGAAATACCATCCCTTTAAAGAAACACAGTACTTAATCTGACTTTAATTGAAATAGTGCATGTTGATACCTTCATTTATGCAAGATATGAAGCTGATAGAAAGGAAAATAATGACGATAATTCCACTTGAGACATTTTGAAAGTTGGGACTTCTGAAGCACTTTGAGAGGAAGAAAATGAAACATTTACTCATGCATGTGAAAGAAATGTTGTTGCATTTGGTTTATAAAATGCTTCCACGTGGTAATGAATAAGGTAAAATTTCCAATTTAGTACAGTGCTAAATTAAGCTGCTATATGTTTCAAGAGGATACATTTAGGCCCTCAATAATTAAACAAAACAAAACAAAAAAAACAGTATTGTTTGGCGTAGTGGACTATAGCGGCTTTTGCTGCCTAACTTCTATTCATCTTCCCCTATAGTATCACTTGGAGTTTGCTTCGGAGCAGTTAATTCTCTCCCATGCTCAGCCATTCCTGTGGTATTGACCCTTTCTCCAGCTCTTGGGACTGGCTAAAGCCAATAATCTCATCTCCTCTCACCCTCTGGCAACCATAATTTGATCCACGATGGGCAGAAACTTAGAAGCAATGAAATCTGTGGAAAAGTTTGTTAAAGCTTCTGGGAGAAATAGGGGGACCTCCCTTCTCCTTGAGAGCCACAGGAAGAGGGTCGTTGCGTGGTGCGAACCTATGAAGACTTGAATAGCTTCTTTGCTACTAAATGCAAGACCTTGGAACTGGCAATGAGAACTTATCTGAGGCCTGAAGAATAGGCCGACCCTGTGGAAAGTGGAGAGAAAAACACGGAGAGGAACAAAGCTGGTCCTGATGTCACCAGATCAAGCTGTACCTGAAGCTGGTCTGCCCTTCTCCTTTATAGTGCTACAAGTCCGTATGTCCTGTTATTCTTCAAGCCTTCTTGAGTTGGATTTCCTATCCCTTTCAATGGAAAGATTTGTAACTCATCATTTGGCTTTGGCAAACAGATGATGATATATTATTAATAATACTTTTTGATGCATTATGCCAGGAAAATGGGGTCATACTGTGGATTTCTGCTTTGTTGTTTTGTTTGCTGCATTGTTTTCAATTGGAATGAATACCTCTTTAAGTCATTTTATTACTACTCTCCTGGTTCATACTTTATAACACAGTTTAAGCACCACCTTCCCTATGAATTCATTACTAGACAAGATTATAAAGACTCTAGTTTCAGATCTGCTGAGGCTGCCCTATGTGGTTAAGAACATGTGTATTGGTTAGATAGATGTGATTTTGAAGCCGCTCACAATTTACTAGCTAAGTGACTTTGAATAGTTCACCTAAATTCTCTAAGATACGTCTCCCAACCTATAAAAATACTGTTAATAACAGCAGCTTAGATGACTTTTGTGAAGACAAAATGTTGATAATACATGCACAACACTCATCATGGCACAGGACACAGGATAACTGCTCAATAAATGTTGATGCCGTTTATCTTATTGTTATCATATGTATCAAAGAACTCATTATATACAAAAAGCCCAATAAATTCACGCTGCAGTTATTAGCTCAATAAATATTTTCTATATGAATAACTTTTAAAATGATGAGCAGATGGTTGAATGAGTGTATGAGTAAATTAAAATATGATTCATTGAGAAAAATGAATGAACAAATAGGAGCTAGAAACTGAGAGGTGATACCACAAATTGAGGGGCAAGACTAAGGGATGAGAAGGAGGAGAAAATGATGGAAAGGCGCCCTGTGCTTTATGGGAATGCCCTTCTTGTGATCTGCCTCCCCATCAGGTAGAATGTTCTGCAATGCTGCTCTCTTCACACTCTCATTACTGCAGGTCATCTGTCTGGAGCTTGTTGATGGGCAGCTTTATAGACAGCTATAAAGCAGCACTTATGGCCAAAGTCATCATAGTTTGTTGAATTCTGTGCTTATGGTGCCCACATAATTTTCTCTCCTTTCTCTAGGTCATAGTCATTCAGTACACACATGAAGTTTAGCATAGATAGGTTAATTCCTCATTCTGCCTCCACACAGCCTCTGAAATAAAATTCAAGAGACCTCAAGACCCAAAAGATAAGAATAAGTAGGATAATATGGAAGTTTATTGAGTACTTATTTTAGTCCAGACCTAAAGAGGCCCAGATAGCTCACCGTCTTGAATGAACCATCTCATCAGACCTTTACAACTGTATGTGTCAGGTACTCTCATTAGCTCAACTTTGCTGATGAGGAAACAAATACACAAGGTTATATTACTTGTTCAATGTCACAGGGCTAGGGAGTGGTACTGACAGGATTTGAACCTAAGCTGCTCTCCCCGGAGCTGCTTCTCCAGAGGGCTTTAGCCTTCCTCACTCTCTGCCTTGCCTTAACTCTTAATGCACTTGAAGCTACAAACAGCTGTCCCTCCACTTTCTTTAGACTCTTCCAAATGAACTCAATAAAGTGAGTTTTATAAAAAAAATTCTCTAAATGTACACACATTAGAGACAGTTTGAGATCATTTTGAAGTTTATAGATTTATTTGAAAATTTTCTTACATATTTTCTACTCATTTTCCATTGATCCATAGTAGCCAGTGGACAGACACTTGGGATTACAGCCCAGGTATGATGTGTAGTCCAGCTGCTTCAAATGCCATTTCAAGGGACCACAGACCTTTCTTAGTGCAGGTGTCTGGACCACCAATCTTGCTCTCACAGCCAAGCTTGAACAAGATGGCATTAGCTAAAATAATGTCTTAGACACCCTTTCTTGCCTACCTATCTAAGAGCTATGCAATTTGTATCATCCTAGCCTCTGGCTTCACAGAACAGAGTATAGAAGAGGGATTGGGAACTGAGAAGTCATAGCTTAATGACAATAACACTGGCAACTTATAACTCTAGGAGTTATCTGCTCTCTTAACTCTGAGGATGGGCTGCAATCCACAGGGATGGGTCCTTGGTAGCCATGTTTATATCATGTGACCACTTCCTCAACTGGTCTGGGCAAGAACGCTTGCATAAATCACATTCTGTCTCCTGAGGACTGGGACTAACAGTAAGTTAGTTTCTGTCACTGAACCTGACTCCTGTAAATCTGGGGTCACCATACTCCATCAAACAGGCTAAGCATGGAGGAAATCTGTCTATAGTGATGAAAGTCTACAGTAAAGAGAGTGAAGTAGAAATGAAAAGGGAGGTGAGGAAGAGAGAGAAAGTACCTCAATGGTTTTCTAGTTTTTGAGTCCAGTCGCTTCCTAAGGCTGGCTGTATCCCAGTTTTTTGTGTTCTTTGAGACATTCCTGCCTTTATAAAACATAACAACACTTTAAATCAGCCAAGTAAGTTGGTTTCTGTTGCTTACATCCAAAAAGTACAGGCTAATAAGACAACCAACTTTTTGTTTTTTTCTTGTTCAGAGCATGCTCAAATACTTTGTGAGACAAGGTATCTTGCAAATAACACATAAACCATTTTACCGGCCAGAAAGATGTTCAACTTCATTTTAAAAAGACAAAAAATGGGTAGAGCTACTTATTCAATGTTTTAAGCAACAAGTGACAATAAAATTTCCAAGTCGTTCTTCAGCTTCTAATTTCTGTATAAGATTTTATAAATATCTAAGATTTAAATAATTTTTTAAAATTAAAAATTGCTAAATAATTCTTTTAAATTATTTTTTAAATGGATGGCTTGAAAGGAAAGTATTAATTGATGGCTTTCAGAAACGTAGCAGTGGAGGTCAATTAGGTTAGGAGAGAATGAAGGAGGTTTGGAATCACCAGAAAAACTGTTTGTAATTCAAGAATACAAATGACCATTTTCATGGCAGTCAGACACATTTCCAGAAAATGGCTTACTTTGTATTTGGATAAAATAATGCTGCCTCCAATAAGAATATAACCCCATAAGTAAAGCGAGGAGATAAAGTGTGAAGTAGAAGGAGCTCTCTGGTTGCCAGAGAAAGCAACCAAACTCAATAACTCAAGTGAGTTCAGTAAAAGAGTAGTGTGTGTGTGTATGTGTGTGTGTGTGTGTGTGTGTGTGTGTGTGTGTGTGTGTTGCTTGAATCTGAGAGGAGCATGATTAGAGTAAGCTTTAGGCATAGCTGGATCCAGGTGCATAAAGGACAACACCAGGAATTGGTCTCTTTGCACCTCTTGTCTCCAGTTTTCTCTGTATAGGCTTCATGCCTAAGCAGGTTTATTGCATGTACAGTTGCCAGATTTAGCTAATAAAGATTCAAGATGCTTAGATACATTTGAATTTATATAAACAATGATTTTTTTAAGTTTTAGTATATCCCATGCAATATTTAGGACACATGCTAAAAGTTATTCATTCTTTATTTGAAATTCATTTTAATGGGGCATCCTGTATTTTATCTGGCAACCCTATTCACATGAGGTGGCAAAGATGGCTGCCAACACCTCTAGACTTATATTCTATTAATGTGGCAGCCTCTGAAAAAAATGGGCTTATTTTCTAAAATTTTAATATATATAAGAATCTGAACTTGAACACCTGTCTTTTGACCTCTCACCGTCCAGGTCTCTTTCTGTGCAGCCCATGGCCATCATTCCGATATCCACTCAAGAAATCAATTAGCACTTATGAGGGCTTCCCCTCTCTCTTCTCTGTATACAAAATGAACAGGTAAAAAGGAAATACTTGTCAAAACAAATCTCTATTTGGTTTTCACCATCTATGGGACAATCTCTGTAATGTGTCAATCACTTTGTTGCAAAATAGCCCCTTCAAGGCACAATACACAGTTTCAGATGACACCCACCTGTCAGTCACTCACTAATTCAAAGACAAATTTCATGCCAAGCAAAGACCAGTTTGTCAATCACTTTGCCTGCCAAACATCCACCAGAATCACCTGACAGCTACAACTTTCTACTCTCCAATAATGTAGGTCTAGTTAAGGCTGTTTGCCTCCTCTAATTGAGTTCCTTTTAGGGCTGGTAGCTTAGCAACTAATAAGTTATTTTCTGTGACAACTGGCCTAAATTTCATAGCTTTCTTGACCATTGCCACTTGTTAGAAACTTGTTTCCCCTCAAGTGGCTAAACAGTAGATGTAAGATTTATTTAATACTAAATTGTTCTATTGTTTCTATTATAAACACTCTCCCACTGCTTAAAAGTAAACACATGATATGTTATTAAATAGACACAATTTTGAATAAAGCATTTATTAGACTGTAAATTACTTCACAAGTACCTACTGTGAGTGAGTCACTATGAGGTCATGCACAAAGTATTATATAATACCTGTTTTGACCTGAAGAGACTTGGCTGAGGGAGATAGCCTGCAACAAACTCTACAACTATTTAGAGAATAAACAGTGCAAAGGTTAAAAAAAGGCAATGATAACAATTTTCTGAAAGGATAACAATATAGTCATGATTGGTATAGGGAACGATGATGGTTAACTTTATATGTCAATTTGACTGGGCTAAGGGATGTCCAGATAGTTGGTAAAACATTATTTTCATAGATACCTGTGAGGATATCTCTGAAGGAGATTAACATTAGAATCATTAGACTTAGTAACGATCACTCTTGCCATTGTGGGTGGGCATCAGCCAATCTGTCAAAGGCCTGAACAGAATAAAGGAAAAGGAAGGGTGAATTTGCTCTCTCTGCTTGGGCAGGGACATCCATCTTCTACCCTTGGACTTTTACAATCGGACTTTTACCCTTGGTGTTCCTGGTTCTTGAGCCTCTGGAATAGGACTTACATCATTAGCTCTCCTGGTTTTTAGGTCTCAGGCTTGAACTGAAACTAAACCATCAGCTTTCCAGGACTCTAGCTTGCAGACAGAAGGTTATGGTATTTCTCAGCCTTATAATCTCAGCCAATTTCTCATAATAATCTCTATCTATCTATCTATCTATCTATCTATCTATCTATCTATCTATATCTATTTTTCTATCTATTTACCCTCCTGGCTCTGTTTCTCTGACAAAGATGTTGTCATTTCTTTGGCAGTCCAACTTTCCATTTCTCTTTCCAGTGTTAGAGAAACTCTCATTGTATGTAAAGTGAGAGAGTGTGCCTTTATCTTCCATTGTAAAAGTTGAAAGACTGTACTTTAACAATCCCTCTGGCAACTATGAAATCAAAGCTTGTCCAGTTGGATGTGCCTGCTCTGGACTTTTGAATCTATGGCTGTAAGAACATTTGAGTTTACTCATAGTAGCTTCCCCAGTGTCCAGGAGTAGTGGCATCAGCAGCATGTAGGACTGTGGTATTATTTTGCACCCAAAATAACTGGTTGATTGATTGTTCCTGCTAAAAGGAGAATGTTGTGATCCTTACCTCCTGTCTACTCTTAAATTGCCATGGTTCTAACCTGATTCTTCAATTGCTCATTAATTTGGGGACTCCTTGATATACTTCAAATATATACAATTGACTCTAGAGCAACACAGGTTTGAATTAGGGGGTCAATTTATACAAAGATGTTTTCCATCTTTCCCACTCTTGAGACAGCAAGACCAACCTTCCTTCTTCCTTCTCGTCCTCAGCCTAGTCCATCTGAAGACAATGAGGAGGAAGACCTTTATGATGATCTGCTTCCACGTAATGAGGAGTAAATAAATATGTTTTCTCTTCCTTGTGTTTTTCTTCATATTGTTTTCTTTTCTCTAATTTCCTTTATTGTAAGAATACAGTATGTAATACATATAACATAAGAAATATGTCCTAATCAACTGTTTATGCCATCGGCAAGGCTTCCAGTCAACAGTAGGCTATTAATAGTTAAATATGGGGCAGTTAAAAATTATATGTGGATTTTTGACTGTGTGGGGGAGTTGATGCCCTGACCTCTGTATTGTTCAAGGGCCGACTGTACATATGTGTGTGTGTGTGTGTGTGTGTGTGTGTGTGTGTGTGTGATGTGTATACATATATACATAATTATATATGAGATATATAATTAAATTATTATATATAATAAAAGTGAATGAATATATGTACATATATAATATAGGTATGTATAATTTAAGACATTCAGAATAGTTTTTTTTTGTTTTATGTAACCTATACTCCTCAAATTTTTCATTGACTTAGAAAATGTTGAGTGTGAGATAAGAAAGGTTCTCTTCTCACTCTGGGCTGCAATAATTTGGGAAGCTTCCATGGAGAATAAAGACTTTAAATACTCTTTGCATAGGCAAAGAACAAGGGAGCAGCTGTTCTGGATAGAATCACTGGTACAGAGAAGCAGAAAAAGTCTAGTAGGTTGGGAGCAAATTTTAGGCTTAATAAAGAAAAGATCTTGTTTATCTTCGTAAAAACAGCTCAGTGACTAGGAAAAGATGAGCATTAATTCCAAATGTGCATCTATGCTGGGTGTGGTAGTTCACACCTGTAATCTTAGCACTTTGGAAGGCTGAGGCAGGAGGATTGCTTGAACCCAGGAGTTTGAGACCAGCCTGGGAAACAGAGAGAGACCCAGTCTCTACCAAAAATAAATAAATAATTAAATAACCTGGGAGTGGTGGTGCATGCCTCTAGTCCCAGTTACCTCAGGAGGCTGAGGTGGGAGGACAGCTTTAGCCCAGGAGGCTGAGGCTGCAGTGATCCTGATTGCACCACTGCACTCCAGCCTAGGCAACACAGTAAGATCCTATGTTAAAAAAAAGTGTGCAGAAAAATGAATGAATAAATAAATTACAATGAAAGAGAAAGAATGCCCAGATGAATTTGGCTAAACTGTAGACTCCTAGTGGGGAGATAAAAAATGAGTCTCTATCATTAGTTAAGAAATTATGGTGAAGAATCTTAAAATTAACGGCAACTATTTCTGCTTTTTGATATCAATTTTCAGCATATTATAATGTATCATTTATCTTATAATGCATAAGACATTGAATTATAAGACTCCAGAGTTCTGCAGAGACAGGGAACACACCTAGTGCATCATTGGATGAGTCATGCTTGTGGTATTGCCCAATGGGAGACAATCTCAGTCTGGAAATTTTCTTACGCTAAAAGGAGCTGGCTTCAAAACTCCATTTGGCCACTTTAGAAGATGCAATTGAGCAGAGAGAGAAAATGCTCAGGGAGTAATGTAAAGAGAGAGAAGCCATTCCTGTATAATAAAGAACTAGTTGTAGAAAATTTGCAGAGCATGGCATGGGATACCTACTTCTTTAGTTATACAGCTGTTCTAGACTTTAGTTTAAGGTGTGCCCTTTGAGCAATTGCAGTCAGGGAATTCCCTGATATTAGTAATTGGCCTTTTGATGTTTTAGTGCAGACTGCTCTGGCATGGAAGAATGAATAATGAAGAATTTAAGCCAAAGAACAGAGATAATTCCATTAGACACATTTAGATAATGGTTTGACCCATTTCTTAGTGGGGAGGGATTGGCAGCTAAACTCAGAACCAACTCTATGTTGTTTGTGCGGTAGCCAACTTTTATTTTAGCATTCGCTGTGCCTTATGATTTGTTCTAAGAACTTTGCAAGTATCACCTCATTAAATCCTTGCAACGGCTTGCACATGGAGACGTTGAATGAGAGGCATTGATTAGAGGAGGATATCTATTGTTTTGGAGAAGGGGAAGGTAGTAGGTCTTATCTGGAAAAGTGGAATGTGGGAGGTCACTAAGACCTTATGGAAAGAAAGACAAAACAAGGGACAGAAACTCTACAATATTTATACTCCAGTGATTGCAAAATGGTTTGGGCCAAGGAAACGGTGTGATAGAAAGGAGCCTGTAGTTCAATTAAAGCGGTGCTCTATGGTTCTGTTTCCATGGCCATTGACACACAGCTCCTTCCCTGTGTTAACGACATTACAAAAATAAGAAGAAAAGGAGACATATACAAATGAAGAAAACAATAAGAAGAGAGAGCACCGCATGTGGGCTAGTTATTTCCTCAGTGGACAAAGGTCCACTCGTGTTTGGCAAAGTTTTGTGTAAGTGGAAAAGGAATGATCTCACAAAGAAAATAATTTTACTTACAAAAACTTGGAGCCCGTGTGCTCAAGAAAGCTTCCCATAACAGAACTGCTATTTTCCTCACTGACCTTGATTTAAATCAGTGTCAGTAATAAAATCAGGTTATGTGGCCCATTCTCTGTTGACATCACTAATGAGAACCGAGAAATGGGCAGCGTTGAACCCTCGATGCTTTTGGATATCTTAGCCTGGATTTGGAACCATGGATGGATTTGATTGTTTAGATTTCTCTAGTGAGGATGACTGGGATATAGGGAGACTTATAAAATGGGGAATTGAGAGGTTGTTATTATCATTCTCATTTTACCAATGAGGAACCTGAGGCTCAAAAAGGCTAAATAGTCCTTAATAATATATAACCAGTAAGCAGTGGAGCCAGAATTGATCAGTCTCACTCCTTAGCCCAAAGTCTTTTCCATTATGGTATTATGGTGTATGCAATAGACTGCTAGTGTTTTCTCCTCTCCCTCACCCCTTTTATTACAACAATGTAACACCCATATTTTAGTGCGGCAGATGGTTGCCCAGCTTGAGACTACATTTCCCAGCTTCCCTAGTGGCTGGGTTGTGGCCATGTAAGTAAATTATGGTTAATGCGATGTGAGCAGAAGTGGTGTGCACTACTTTTCGTCCATGCTCCTCAGAAGAACTGGGTGTGCTTTCCCTGTGCCTCTTTCCCAATTCCTAATGGTTACCACTGGAGATGATTGACACCACTCTCTTGGACAAGCCAGAGACAGACACCACGTGTTGAATACGGTTAAAGAGAGAGAGAAATACCCTAGCATCATGTAAAACCACTATAATATTTTTTTTTTACAGCGTCTTAGGCAATATCCTAACTTACTCATGATATAACAGCTCTCCAAAGGTTTTTACCATTTCCGTATGAGGAACCACAGGTTCCTATCACAGATTACGGAATACTTTTTATAGTTTGATATAAATATACATGTATATATTAAGTATAGTAACATGTAAGTGAGTTTAGATATGTCTACATAATTTTGACTTTACTTTTGATTAATTCTTTATGTTGTTTTTATGAATCATTCAGTTTTTTTTTTTTTTTTTTTTTTTTTTTTTTTTTTTTTTTTTTTTTTTTTTTTTT
>NW_016107539.1:2277454-2302222 GCF_001604975.1 Cebus imitator | reverse complement strand
CAGTGGCATGATCTTGGCTTACTGCAACCTCCACCTCCTGGGTTCAAGTGATTCTCCTATCTCAGCCTCCTGAGTAGCTGGCATTACAGGTGCACGCCACCACACCCAGCTAATTTTTGTATTTTTAGTAGAGACGGGGTTTTACCATGTTGGCCAGGATGGTCTCAATCTCTTGACCTCATGATCTGCCCACCTCGGCCTCCCAAAGTGCTGGGATTTAAAGTGTGAGCCACCATGCCTGGCAGAATCATTCAGAAATATTAATTGATTTACTTCTTTCTGGGTAGACCTAATATACTAGAGTTCAGCAAACTATACCTGGCAACAGGGGTCTAAAAGGCCAGAGGTCAGCAAATGAATCTTGCCTACCACCTGTTTTTATAAATAAAGTTTCAGTGAAACATAACCATGCCCATTTGTTTACAGATTGCCCATGGCTGCTTGTATGCTCCAAGGCAGAATTGAGTGGTTATGAATTGCAAAGCCTAAATTATTTACTATCTAACCCTTTAAAGAAAAGGTTTACTGACCTTTGCAATAGACTACACTATCAAGAGTCTGATAACTGCAGGAGGACAACCAGGTAAGTCTTTTGCAGAAGGATAGTTTCCCATCTGGATGCGATGCACATTTCAACAGTACTTACTCTGTTAGTTGCTTAAATGCACAAATCTATCAGGGTTTTTATAAGTGGGCTGCCACTCCTCACTATTTTTTCTGGGTAAAATATCTTTTGGAGGAATTTGTTATTTTTGACCCTGTAAGAAAGAACAAAGGGGCAAAAGTGAGGTAAGCTATAACACCAAGTGCGGACAGTCTTCTCTCCCTCCCAGACATGACTCTGGGCTTTGGGATTTCAGATGGAAAGCCAAGCGGGTTTTGTGTGGCTGCCCTGGTCTTTGCTTCTTGCATCTGTAGCATAAAGAACTTCTTGTTCCTGTTGGGAGGAAAGCCATGATGGAATCAGATTCTGCAGAAGTTTTCAAGCGCCAAGGGTATTCATGACTCTAAACTGCCTTCCCACCGTGTACAGATGGAAGCATCAGAGGGGACTTGGGTGTGGAATGGACGCTTTTCTCACTCCCAGGGGAGGAGACTCTAAAGCCGAAAGCTTCGGTCTGGGAAACGTGTGTGGGGAAAGCAGTCCCATTGCCTCAGCACCTGGACTGTGAGTCCATGAAGACCTCGGGGCAGAGGAAGTGAGAGGCAAAAGACTGTAAATATTATTCAAATAAAGAAAGCACAAGATCAGAAAGCAACAGAACACTGGAAATGGTTTTCTTTTTTTTCCCTTCTTTGAGGAAGTGAAGGAGAAGGGGATTGTTATTTTATAGGCCTGTGCTGGCTGTTGTGCTCAGGGCGCTACGCTCTCTGTGTGAAAGGCCAGTTTATGAGGCAGCAAGGGATGACGCCACGGTTTTGGTGGCTACGACAAAGGTCAAGCTCCTGCTTCTGCTCTAAGATCTGTCATAGATCAGCCGCAGTCCGGTTCCATTTCCCTATGCCCTGGCACCCAGGCTGATGTAAAAACAAAGGGAGAAAAGAGTCAGCTCTTAAACGATGTTGCCCGAATGACAATTGTCATTATTGCTCATGTTTGATTGGCTGAAGCAAGTCACATGAAGCAAGGCTGATGGGTGTGTATAATCTTCCTCCAGTGAGGGACAATGCATATCTTGTCCGCTGCATCCTCTCCACAAACCTATAGGGTAATAATTATATAAGTCATTGTACAGGAACAAAACTGACACTCAGATAGATGCTGCCCATTCTGACACAAATACCACGTTGGTGACCCAGTATTTGAAATCCCATTATACGTCAATTCTCTCCCCACTATTTTTTTAATTGGATGGTAACCCTATCTTCTCAGTTACCTATGAAAAGTGAAATTGAAATATTTACATACATGATCACAAGAATAAAGATTATCTCTCTTCATTAAGCTAAGCTGGAATGGTGTTAATTCTCTGCATCAGACCCTAACCTGTTTTCAGGAGGCTCGATAATACACAAAAAGAGTTGACATTTTTGAATAGTAATTCTACATATGCCAGACACTGGGCTCAGTGTTTTATATGCTTAATAACATATTCACAAAGCTTTTCACACACACACACACACACACACACACACACACACACACACACACACACCCACCCCTTATAAGAAAAATATGGCTACCTCGAGTTTATAGAAGGTGAAGCTGCAGCTCAGAGAGGTTAGATAGCTTGCCAAATACTGCCTAGCCAATAAGACAGCCACGATGTAAGCCCATCTGCCTGTCTCTAAAGTTTATTCCCTTCTTTCTGTATATTCTGGCAGAAATACCTTCTGGCTCCCGGTGTAAGGGAAAAGATGGAAAAATTTGGAAGAGATTGTGAATGTCCAGGGTGTTACTCTTATCTTTTATGTTGATTACTTCTGTCATATTTATAAGCACTGATGTGTCCTGCTGTAACACTGTGTGCCATGGCATTGAAAAATGCTAAGAAATCCAAACATAATTAGAAAGGTATATTTCCTGGGAGAGGTGAGTGGCAATACCATGGAAAGTACTCCCAAGCCTCAGATAAGCAAGTTTTGGTTTAAAAATAACTTTAGATGCTCTGTGCTGCCGCTCGTTTCAATTAGGAAGCATAATAAAATAAAACTGCACACTCCACTGAATGTACTATGTGAGGAATATAATTATATCTAAGTAGATAACCTATATGTAACCTACTTGAACTTATACAAATATGGGTCTAGATTTACCTGCCTGGAAATGGAGGCTGGCATTTAAATCTCATTAAGCTCCTTTCTGCTCAGGTGGTTGTAGCAGTTCTATAGATGGGGCCATGTTGTCTGCCGTTGCCTCAACTGGAAAATGGGCATAATTAAATCTACCAGGCAGATTGTCAGGAAATGTGATTCAGACACACTACTGATGATTGTGAAGGTGTCGCTTGTAAAGAACAAGTGCTGGTCACATCTTTTGATGAGGTGTAACATGGAGAGGGCAGTTGAAAATGAAAACACCTTCTCTGGGTGTTTGTTCTCCAACTGCTGACTCCACTAAGCCAGAAATCCGATGGCTGTTCTGGAAATTCAGAGTCTCTTAACTATACCAGAGCTCTCCTCCCAGCCTTTACATCTACTGATCCCTGTCTCTTCCAGTCTCTCTTCATCCCGTTCACCTCTGTGTCCTGCTGTATCTTGTAACTGTGTTACATCGTTAGCAAGATAAAGGCGATGGCCATGGTGTAAGAGTTAAGCCTTTTAAGGTGGTCTCCGAACACAGCAGAGAAAGGCTGGTAGTTCAAGAGCCCCACAAATCCCTGCTTTTTTTGATTCTTCTCCTTGGTGACTAGGTTCTTGGAGAGGCACAGGGCACCCTCTCCCTTTCACCTGTTCACCCCTATCTCTCCTCCAGATATTCTCTTTGGACAGTTTCACAGCTGTGGTACTGCCGGCTGACTGAGCCGCATAACTCAATATCTTGTTGTGGGTGCTGTCCTGTGCATTGGATATTTAGAAGCATCCCTAGCCTCTACCTGCTAGATGCCAGTAGCACCTCTCTTCCCAGTCATGATGGCTAAAAAAACATCTCCAGATATTACCAAATGTCCCCTAGTGGTGGGGAAATTACTTCTGGCTGGAAACCACTGGCTTAGTAGCCTCAGCCTTGATTGCAGGTCACGTTTCATTGGCTGGATGGTGATGACGGTGACCGTGTAAGCTCTCTGCACGTAGGGAACCTGCCGCTTTGCCCCCAGCTCCACCTCAGAGGTAGACGCAGTGCTTAGAGTCCAGCAGGCTCTCAGTTTGTAGTTGGGCGAGTAGGGGAATGAACACCCAGAAATGTCCTCTGGCTTGGAAAGTGAGGTTAACTTTGCTTTGCTGAATGACCTAGAAAAATTCCTTTATGCCCTTACTTTACATGAAATGCGATTCTCACAGTGTACATCCCTGCAGTCGGATATGTGAAATCACTCGTTAGAGAATGCCGGCAATGCTGCTGCTGGGACTCTTGAGTTTTCCAGAAGGAAGCCATGAGTCTTGATTTTCTTTCCCCCTAAGGTTTGGCTTAACACCGAGGCATTGGAGCGAGAGCAGCCGCAGTCCAAAGATTCATAGCCCCCCTGTTTCACTGCATATGGCCTTAGAAAAATTATTTTTTGAAAAATGACCTAAAGCTTTCCTAAACTCCTCAGGAATGACACCTGAGGGGAACATCTGAAAGACTTCACATTCATTAGCTAAACCTTCTTGTTAGGTTATGTTCCCTGAAATGCATTTGACAGTTAATGAAGTAGAAAAGATGGCAGTCAGAGAAAAAATAAAATTCTGTCAGATTCTGGCGATAGAACAGGGAGGTTAAAAAAAAAGCAGGAACCCGGGGAGGCATCAATAGATCAGCACCCCACACTGTGAGGATTTCATTGCTGGGCACATCTCCTCCGATCAGAGCCGGCGGCAAAGTTAAATTCATGCATGGCATTCTGCTCAGATCCTAAGACCATACGGAACTCAGGCAACCTAGATAAGGTGCCTGTCAGGGCAAAAGCAGCAGGAATACAGGGCTGACTGGCAGATATGTGAAACAGTGATCAGAGAAGAGGAAGAAAAAGGAAAGACATGTTCAAAAATATTTGGACTGCTTTAGACACCTTTCCCTGTTTCAGTTGGATTACGATTTAGTCCAAACCTTGCTTGAATACTCAGAAGGTAAAACCACCTTGCAGGCAGTCGAGTGAGCAGGCACAGACTTTCTCTACAAACATTCGGTTTTAAATGACCTCGTGGGATGTGATTCATTTCCCGACCCCTTTTCATCTGCCGTGCCCTCTATCGAGGTTCAGAAAAGGGACCTGCGGGAAGAAGGGTGGCATGCTGGTGTACACCTCTGCAGTTGCCAAAATTATTATTTGGTGAATTCAGCTCTGTCCAGTCTTCCTGAAGTTGGGCAAACCTGTTTTCTTCTCTATGATGTATCACTTAGAAACACCAACTGCAAGGATTTCTTATGTTCACAAAAAAGGGAAGGAAACAGCTGGTAAATGTTTCACAGATGGCAAAGCTTTTGGCATCTCTCTCAAGAGAGGGCCACCCATGCAGATGGCTCATTATTTTAACATTTGGATTTTCATCTTATTAAAACATCTTTTTTTTTCTCCTGGTTTTATTTAGCATCATAAATTCTCTTACACTTTAGCTAGCGACGAAGCGATTTGAGGACGTGTGCTCTAAGGAACATCCTTTGGCTAAAACATAGATTGGTAACATCATTATTCCCAGCTTTGATCTCAACATGATGGGTTTCAACCTGATTAAAAATTCCAATGAATGGGAAAGCTCTGAATAGTGAATTTATCAAGCAAAAGTCCATGAAGTCCATATAGTAGCTGAATTATTCAGCAGAACGATAAACCGAGTGAAATTGGGGGAAATAGTTTTATTCAATGCATAAAATCTCTATTACTATGCAATATGCATATATAAAAATAGACAAATGCACCGTGGGTGTAGATTTATAAACACACCCTTTCTACATATGTACAGGGGTTCCTGCACCATGAAGTACAATAGCCAAAATTGAAACCAAGCAATGTCAACTCTTGGCAAGGTAGATAGGGAAGGGCCAAGATTTCAAAGGATAGCTCTCTGCCCACTCACACGTCAACAGGACTGAACTTGCATCTTCTATCCAAATAGCTGTTTCTAGGTGCAGAAACGGGAAGGCTGTTGTGTGGCTGGATGGAAAGAAACAATGAACTCTCGCCTCTCTAACGTTGTTGCAAAAGCCGGCCTCACCATTCTCCTTTCCAAATATTGCTCCCAAGGACTGGGAAGAGTTGTGGTCACCTCAGCATCCCGAACTATTGTGCTGGGGTGTGGGAAATGTTGGAGTTGCAAATGCAAATGACAAAGCAATGTAATAAGAACAAACCAATCTCTTTAATGTGATGTGAGATGCTGGCCTAAATACAGATCAGTCGCTGTGTTCTCACAAATGGGCCTCATGGAGCGGGGCCTGTGCGCATCACGTTGTAAATGTTTATTAGCAATGGTACACAATGCACGTTATGGATCCGTGGAGCCCAGAGCTGGCTCACTTTCGGGGTCAAATGTAAATCCCTGAAATGCTGAGAAAATGTTAATAGTTGCCATCACCAAGAACATATCGGTTGAGAATGTACATAGGTATCATAAATGGAGGCTTCGTTCATCAACTTGAATCACCTCTGGTACCTCTAGCCTAAAGCATTAGCTTATGTAATGCATTCTGTGAGCTGTTGGCTTTTCTATCAGACAGAAAGTAAGACAGGGGTTTCAGAAGGTACAGTTTTATAAACAAGAGGTGAAAAGGGCAATGCTGATTAGAGGTATCTAGGAAGCTAGAAGTGGTAGAGGTATGAAAGAAAAAGAATTTAAACCAACTTATCACTAAGCAAATCGCTTCTGGGGGTTCTCATGTTGCTTCGTGGTTTTTGGCATCTGTAGGATGAATTGTAATCACAAGAGCACGGGTCCTGCTAGTCCTCAGATAGTGGACTTTTAAGGATGAAGGATCTTCAATCTTACCCTCTTTGATCACTCGAAGGCAGTTGTTCTTAAAGGTTCCCAGACTAGTGGCATCAGCATCCCCTGGGCCTCACCCCAGACCTACTGAGTCAGAAACTCTATGGAAGGGGCCCAACAACCTGTGTTAACAAGCCCTCCAGGTGATTCTGACGCACACTCAAGTTTGAGAGTCATTGCTCTAAGGCATAACGGCTTGTCACTCCACCAGTGCCCAAGAATCTTTTTGGTGACAGACATCAAATATGACTCCTGCAAAATCCTGGCAGCAGAATACATTTGTCTATTTAACTGTATGCAAAATGCTTGTCAAGAAGGATTCTGGGGGCTCTTTTTGCAAATGCTTCCTCTCTCCCGCATGTGCTCAATCTATCTCTTTGTCGATCCAAGCTCCAAAGTTGCAAGCCATTCTGAAAGCACCCCTCACCCCCATCCTTTTCACCTCATATTGGCAAATAAGACAGAGGAACACTGCACCTAGTTTTCTGTGACTAGCTAGAAAAGACTGACAGATTTCATTACATTTGTCATTGGGTCTAAAACTCCACGTGGGAGAAAATAAGCCCATTTAGTAAAAACATCTCACTGTACCTTTGAGTCAGAATGGAGAAGCATTAAAAGTATTGTTCCTAAGAAAATTACGAGGCATTTGGTTGTGTTTTCAAAAGTGTGATGACTATTCACCAGACTGGTTTAGGTGGCTGCAAAGCCCCCACAAAACTATATAGGTACTAGAAATACATATGCCTCCAGCGAAATGGCATAAGAATCAAAGGAGAAATGAATTTCCTGTGGTGCAGATGAGCTACTTAAAATCACTCCCATCTGAGCACACCTCCTTTTCCTCATGTGCATTGAAAACTATTTGAATAATACACGTTATTCAGTTGCATTGTGAACTCTGAAAGCCATTTAATGAAGGTAGACAGCCTTCCAAGAAGGTGCATTCTTTGACTAATGTAGATACTCCTGGAAAAATCTTTCCCCATGGAAGGCAAGATTTACTGAGTGAGTGGAAGAAGGAATGCTATTATAAGGTCTTGTTTCGCTCAATCAAATCAAATGGAAGCAAACTTCGGTTAAATTTGATCTATTCTAGGTGAACCTTACTCTATGCAGTGTGTATACTGAAAGGCTGTAAATCAATCACATTTTAGCAAATCAAACTATCTATTGACTTCCTCTGTATTATCAAAGTTGCTTTGTCTCTTTATGATTGCTCATCAATTCACAGCGATTACCAATGCCAATCTTTCTGTTAAATAGTTAACCATCTACATTGATGCTTAAATGAATAAAAAGCACTCCTAAAAATTTTGTGAATATTTAAGAAAGATATAGGCAATTATTTGTACGTAAGTATAGTGTATACATATATACATCTATTTCATATTGTTTTAATAAAGTAGGATAAATGTGCCTAGGAAGATTGACTCTTCATACGCAATTTATTTGGTTAATTAAGCCAACATTACAGGGTAGGACATTTAGAGCTGGGGATATTTAAAATTTTATTCATCTTGGTACTTTGAATTAAAAGCTGGTACAGAGACAGGTTTAGCCGTGTGGGCTTTAGAGTTAACACCTGAAGTCAGACCTGCTCTGCCACTTCTCGGCTGTGAACTGAGTCCTTCCTGACCCCCAGTTTCCTTCTCAGTAACACGAGTATAGAAATTATTTCTGCCCAACAGGGTTGCAATGAAGAGTAACACACTGCTTATTTTTAGCACAATGCCAGGCACACAGTGAGCACCCGAATAAATGGCAGCTGGTACTATGCTTATTATGAACTGATGGAGTTACAGGTATGATGTCTATGACAGACAGGGAGTGTAATAAATAGCCATTTGGAAAAACCACCCAAACAATTTGACACCATGGTGGTCATATAAAAAATTGCTTTGATTATATCTCCAAAGAGAGGCTCAGCAGGGTGAGAACAGCTCTAAACTAAATGAAGCAATATGTGGTTATTGTAATATATTGGGGGAGTTCCATTTTCAAACCCAACTCTTCAGTTTCTGAAATTATTTTTAAATAATAATAATGATCACAATAATGGCACTAACGTTTAGATAGCACTCACTATGTGCTGGGAACTATGGCAAATACATGTATTAATCCATTTAAATATTATGACAATCCAATGAGAGAGATACTGTCATTATTCTTATTTCCCAGAAATGAAAATGAAAATGCAGAGAGATTAAATGGCTTGCCCAATATCTCACAGTGAGGAAATGGTTGAGCCGGAATTTGAACTGAAACGTTGGGAGGATAAATTCTCCTGAAAAGGTAAGAGAGGAAAGTCTCTGCAGGAATCATCTGGTCTCATCCTTTAATTTTACAAATGGAGAAATTGAGGCCAGTAAGTAGAACAGTGCTTATCATTTGTAGTAGATGCTCAATAAATAATATTGGAGTGATGAATGGCATCAACAAATGGGAAAATGACTTATGAGTTACCAGCGTAGCCAGAAACTAAAAGTCTGGGTCTTTTACTTTGTATTTTTATTATTATCTTTTATTTTACTTTGAATTCCAGGATACAAGTGCAGAACCTGTAGGTTTGTTACATAGGTATACATGTGCCATGGTGGTTTGCTGCACCTATCAACCTGTCATCTAGGTTTTGAGCCCCGCATGCATTAGCTATTTGTCCTCACGCTCTCCTTCCCCTCGCTTTTAATTTTTCATTCCACCATTTCCTCTCTGGTGAACAGCAACCATGTAGCTGAGACACTCCCCCGCAAAATACCTATTGTCAATAATGAGCTTATAGTCCTTGTAAAATTATTTGTATTTATCATTTCACATCTGACTGTCTGTATGTTTGCTGATATCTCTATTGCAGAATGCCCATCTCTAGAGATCAAGTGCCTCAAAATGACCCTTGGGTGAATAATCTCATTTCTTTTCTCCTTTAGTCTTTTCTTGCCTTATTTCTTTCAATTTTTGGTTCTATTTGGTGGGTATTCATTCTTCAAAAGGTGTTCTTGCTTTCCTGAACTAATCCAGACAGTTGTAAGTAGATTTCAGAGCTCAAGAAATGCTTCTTCATTAACAAATCTTTATAGAAGGCACTTGGGTCAAATTGAATAAAGAAGATAATAGACTGAATCAGATGGGAAATTCCAGGTTGCTGGTAACAGAAACCCCACCCTAACAGATATGAACAAAAACCAGCAAAAGGAATACAATCGGCCCTCTGTATCTGCAGTTCCCACATCCCTGGCTTCAACCAACCATGGATTGAAAGCATTTGAAAAAAAGAACAATACAGTAATAAAAATAATTATATTATTTTTTATTACAAGTTTTATTTTTTATTACAAGTTATATTACAAGCAACAGTGTAATATAACAACTATTTACATAGCATTTAACATTGTATTAGATATTATAAATAATCTAGAGATGGTTTAAGCTAGGATACGGGGGGATATGCATAGGACTTATGGAAATGCCATGCCATTTTATGTCAGGCGCTTGAGCTTTCATGGATTTTTGCATCCATAGAGAGGAGGGGAGTTTCCTGAAACTGATTCCCAATGGATGCAAAGGGACAACCATATTCCTCATGTAACCAAAGCTCCAGGAGCCTCAGGACAAGCCTGTTCCGGAGCCCCAGTCTCTTTTCTGCATTTATCATCTCTGTCTCTTTACATCTCTCCCATCTTAGGTATTACACTATTAGGTTAGTGTAAAACCACTGTGAGGTAGGTTCTCCTCACCATGATGTCAGATGTGTCCACGGGGTCAGGAGCTTCATGCTTTCTTATTTCCATTCAGCAAGGGTGAAAAGTCTACTTCAAGATAAATTACCAAAATAAACAAAAATCCCAGGTTTGAGTTATGTCCTTTTTTCTTTTTCTTGAGACAGAATCTTGCTCTGTCACCAGGCTGGAGTACAGTGGTGTGATCTCGGTTCACTGCAACCCCTGCCTCCCGGGTTCAAGTGATTCTGCTGCCTCAGCCTCCTAAGTAGCTGGGACTACAGGCACGTACCACCATGCCCAGCTAATTTTTGTATTTTTAGTAGAGACAAGGTTTTGCCATGTTGGTCAGGATGATCTTGATCTCCTGACCTTGCCTGCCTCAGCCTCCCAGAGTATTGGGATTATAGGTGTGAGCCACTGCATCCGGTTGAATGTTGTATTCTTCATATATCTCTCTGCCAGTGGCATATCCAGTTATCCCTAATAAATCTTGAATCTCAGATGAACTAGCATCTTCATAGAAGTTCATTGAAAGAAACCTAAGCTTGCCAGGAAGTAGTGATTTAAAAAATTCCAGTCTTGGCCTTGGGCAGTGCTCACACCTGTAATCCCAGCACTTTGGGAGGTCGAGGTGGGTGCATCACTTGAGGTCTGTAATATGCCTGTAATACCAGCTGCTTGGGAGGCTGAGGTGAGATAATCGCTTGAACCCAGGAGGCAGAGGCTCCATTGAGCCAAGATCCTACACCATTGCACTCCAGCCTGCCTGGGTGACAGAGTGAGACTACCTTAAAAAAAAATCCCGTGTTTTTGCAAGGCTCTCAAAACACAAGAAATAATATTCAAGATATAAACCAGGATAACACTTTCCGAAGCCTATTTCCCTTCTTTCCAATTCTCTTTTACCTCAGCATTTCCCATTTAACAAATCTCCTGGCTCTAATCATCACTAACTCTACATCTCTCCTCTATGTCTCTTTGGACGCCTTTCCTTCCCAGGCCTTCAATATGTAATCAACGTTGCTTTTCTTTCTCTCTCTTTCTCTCAGTCCTCCTCCATTTCCTCTAGGCCTGCAGCTTCCTTTGTCTACTCTTTTTTTCAATTCTGAATCACAAAGTATTTTAAACCTGGCTGTCAAAGATTGCCTTGTATTGAATAGTGGGAGAAGGAAGTAGAAAACACAACACTGATATGTCAATGTATCTTATTTTTGTCAGACTTGCAAAAATGGAACCCATCATGTATTACAAATAGATTTCAAGATAGTGGTGATTTCTTTGGAAGAATGGGGCGGAAAAGAAATGGGAGGTGGAAATGCATTTGAACCTAGAAAATTCCATTTGTTTTCCAAAAACTAAAATAATACCTTAAGGAAATATGACAAAGTGATAGCATTCATACTATTTGGAAAATGGGTACACACTGGTGTCTTATTTTCTGTACATTTGAAATATTTTACAATTAGAAATTTAAATAATTGAATTGGAATATGGAAGAAAACAATGTCTGTGAAAGTGCTTGGTTAACTTAAAATCCACCGAAACAAATATCCACTAGGCCTCAAACATTACCAGCAACTGCATTATGTGGAAGCTTTACTAAAATACAGATTACCAGGTGCCACCCCAGAATTTCTCATTCAGTAGATCTGGAGTGAAGCACAGGGATCTGCATTCCTAACAAGTTCCCAGGTCATGCGATGCTGCTGGACCACTTTGAAAAATCACTGTGGTAGACAGCAAGCTCCATGTGGGCAAAGACCATACACATTTATGGATACCCAGCATCTCCCTTGATTCCTGACACTTGCAAACATTCAGTAAATATTTATGTGTGGATCACAGCCATGGGCTATCATATATGGGGAAAGTGGATACTGTGCACAGGTTAAGGTGTTCTTTCAATCTTTTGGGGACTAGAAAGGATCCTCTTTTTTATTATTACAACAGGACTAGTGGGTTTGATTGAGGAAAGCAGGAGTTCTCAGGAAGTAAGATTAGGGGAAAGTCAAGGGCCAGAGGTGGCTTCGTTTTTAGGAGTGCAAGTAGACAAAAGGGGACTGAAAAGAGAACTCATGAGTCTGTTCTGACTTTCACACGGCATCCAGACCGAGTCCCTGCAATCCGGGTCCGCAGCTAACTGCTGGCTGCAATATTCATAATCCTTGCTCTTCTCACTAGGCACACCCTTCATCTCGGGGCTGCAGCCACCTGGGCTTGCTTTCCATCCTTCCAGGGTGACAGGCACTCTCTTCTCACAGGTCCTCCACCCTTGCTGTTTTCTTTGCTTTTGCCTTGTTTGCTCCCATTTAAGCTTCATACCTCTACTCAGAAGTTATTTCCTCCAGAAAGCCTTCTTTTGTCCCCCTGAACTAAGTCAGAGACTTCAACCATATATTCATGTAAAACACGCTCGTTTTTTCATAGTCCTTCAGAGTTTGCCATTATACTTTGTTTTTTGGTAATTATTGTTCACCTCCCAGTTTGGGAGCCCAAGAGCACTGGGAGCTCATCTGCTTTGCTCGTTTCCCCTACCCATAGCCTAGCATCTGGCCCATAGCTTGTGTTTAATAAATATTTGTTGAAGGAATTAGTAAGACATAAATATAGGCCCCCGCTATGGTCTGAATGTTTATGTTTCCCTGAAATTCGTATGTTGAAACCCAATCTCCAATGTGTTGGTATTAAGGAGTGAAGCCTTTTGGGATTTGATTAAGTCATGTGGGTGAAACCCTTGTAAATGGGATTAGTGGCCTTATAACAGAGATGCCAGAAAGATAGCTAGCCCCTTTCACCATGAAGGACACAGCTAAAAGGTACCATAGATGCACCAGAAGTTGGGATGCTTATCAGATATCCCATGCACCAGCACCTTGATTTTGGACTTCTCAGCCTCCAGAACCATGAGCACCAAGTTTCTGTTGTTTACAAGCCACCCACTAAGACAGGTCCCGTCCTCATCTGTCCTGTTTTGTCATTACACAATTGAAGTCACCAAGTGCAAGCCCGTTTGTATCTCTCAATTCCCATAGTCCAGGTTCAATTCCAAAGTATGTTTGTATCGTTTGAAGACCCCTTTTTAGGTTTCTCTGATGCCTTACCTTTTCTGCCCCCAACTTCAGAGGCTGAGAATGAAAGACTGGTCAAGAGTCATCTTCCCAGAGGGAAGGAGAAAAGTGAGCAGGGATAATAACACCGGCAACCTGGAAGCAGGCAATGGGCACAAGGTCCTACTGGGAATCGCCAGTACAAAGGAAGGAAGGCAGACCTGAGAATATTAAGTCACAGGGTGAAAACCTAAGAGCAAAATAAACTTTTAAAATTATTGAAATGTTGGTTTGGGTTGGGCACGGTGGCTCACGTCTGTAATCCTTGTGCTTTGGGAGACTAAGGTGGACAGATCACTTGAGGTCATGAGTTTGAGACCAGCCTAGCCAACATGGTGAAACCCCGTCTCTGCTAAAAACACAAAAATTAGCCAGGCTTGGTGGCATGTGCCTGTAATCCTAGCTACTCAGGAGGCTGAGGCAGGAGAATTACTTGAATCCAAGAGGCAGAGGTTGCAGCATGCTAAGATCGGGCCACTGTATCCTAGCCTGGGCAACAGAGTGAGCCTCTGTCTCAAAAAAAAAAAAAGGGGGGGGGGTTTGCTCAGTTTTCTTTTTGAAGGGCAGTCTAATACCAGCTTGAAGAAGCACGTTTTTAGCACCATGTAAGCCTCAAAGGCTGTTGTGTGGAGCCAGGGGTTGGTTGAAGGATTTGGACTGTCTGATCATAGCCTGTTACACCTTTAAACCTGGTTTGCTTGTTCATTTTTTTAATCATTGCCCAGTTTATGAATCATTGTTTCTAATTGCTTTAGAAATAGTCATTCTCTACTTTTTCTTTTTTAGGATTGAACTTGTGCTGGCTTTTTATATATCCTTTGGTGTCTGACCTACTTAATGAAAGAAATATATGGTCCTTTTAAACAACTGTAAACTTGTGGAATGGAAAATAAAAACATTTTTATTATTCATCTTTCAGATATAACCAGTTTTTCACCTAAACTCTTTTACTATGTCAATGCAGATATAAATCTCTTAGTTTATTATTTTTTAAATAACAGATGTTGTGATGCCAAACACATTGTTCTGAAATTAACTCTTTTTATTTGTACACTCTCAGTCACCATTCATGCCAGTTCTTATGGGTAACCTGATTCTGGTACAGGTTTCTATTCTGTGTCATTTCAGACAATATTGGATACTTTTCTCAACAAAGATATTAACATTGTTTCACTTTAATATAAAATGATGATGAACATTTTTAAACATATAGCTTTGTTAACCCAACAAACCTATCCACTTTCTCTTCTTCCCTCTGGAGAGAGGCATATCTGCTGAAGACTAGCCAAAGGAAATCCTTTACTTAATAATTACCACTAGCTCTTTAAAAACAGAAACCCAAGACTCATTCATCCCTTCATTCATTTTTGCATCAAACATTTAGTATGCTCCGAAGAAGTGCCAAGTATCATTTTAAACACTGTGGTGAAATACACAAAAGAGGGCTCTGCTTTTATGGGTGAATATTTATTGGGGAAACAGAAAATAATATATAAAGTACAACAAGAACAATAAAAAAGGATTTCAGAGATGGAAAGATGAAACCACCAATAGGTAATTAAGGGAAAGTCTATTCCTAAAGAAGGAAAAGCAAATTAATGACTTTGGAGGGGTGGGAAGAAATAAACATGGTTCCCTGAAGATGTGGACTGGTGCATAGGGCTGGAGCCCAGAAGTTTGTGGAAATTAGCATGAAGAGCAGCAGGGACCACATCAGGTAGGACCTTATAGGTCACAGGAAGGAGTTGGTGTTTTATTAAGAATTATGGGAAGCCACAAGGAATTCAAGCAGAGGATTGACAAAATCTAACATGTATTTTAGAAACCATCATCCTGCTGCTGGGTTGAAATTGCCTGGAGTGGAATGGATCATCAGAGAGCAGGTTACTGCTGATATCCACGAAAGAGACAGTCAAGACAGTCTCCATCCAAGAACAAGGAATCCCAGCAGCTGCACAAATCCAGGCAATACAGCTCTGAGTCTCAGAAATAAACACCCAATGTACTCAAAAGATCAGTCAACTGCAATCCCAAATAGACTAGCATGAGCCAGGTAAAAGAGAACCAGGAGATCAAGACGGATGACATTAAACATCCAAGAACCAACATCAAATCAGTCTGAAGAGCATGAGACCCCCCCCAGGGAGCTGAGTCATTGAAGGTCAGAGTACCAGAGAGCTATCACTGTGTAGGATATTGACTTAACAGAGGTCTTTGACCTTCACAGGACTTTCATCTCCAGGCAGCAAAGACCCTTGAGGTCAGCACCACCCCTTCAACATATCTATCTGGGCTTGATGAAACAAACCAGAGCTTCACAATGATCTCTGACCTTTTTGAGGCAGGAAGTCATATTCATAAATTTGAGATATCTATGTTCTGGTCAGAGGGAAGGTCATTGCTGGGGTTACTTCTTCAAAATTCTTTCTGGGTCTGCCTCCCATGCATCCGACATTCATCCCTCATTGGCTCAAATGACTCGGCAATCCCACTGTGAACCTAGCACCTGGAAATTTGAATGACTGAGGCAAGGAGAGCAGAATTTTAAGAACTGCCGTGCCCTGAGGGAAAGTGTATGATTTAGCATTCTGCTTCCAGATAGCCAGCCTCCAGAAATAGTCACACATGTGCACAAGAATACCTGTGCAGTGTTGTACAAGGAATGTTTTTGAGCATATTTTTCCAGTCTTGTAAACAACACAACATAAAATTATGAACATCTGTCTAGGTGTGACAACGTAAGTGTGTGTACTGGAAAGTTCTAGAAGTATGCATTTGGACAGCAGAAGGAGGAATTCCATATTCGTATAATTTTGCGTTAGGTTGAATCACGTGAAATGGCCAGTTTTTGTAAACAGAAAATGACCCAAGATTGGCAATTTCACATGATTAATTCTAAAAAGATTTAAATTTTGGAGAGGCAGGAGAGCAAGGTTGTTAAAATAATGGGCTCTGAAGCCAGGCAGAATGATCTCCAGGCCTAGCCCTGCTTCTTGCTACCTGTTTAACTTTGGACAAGTTGCTTCACATCCCTCCCTCAGTTTTATCGCTTGAAAGATGGGAATAATCATAGTTCTTAATTCAGAGTTCTGCTATGTGTATTAAATGGGTAAAAGGGCTTTTAACTGTGCCAATGCAAGCCTTCAATCAGTGGTAGCTACTCATTTATCAAAACATCTGTTATTACTTTTGAATTTTTTTTTGAACAGCTTGGAGACAGCATGACACTCACAGCCAAGCAGCCTTATTGCTCTTCGTGAAGGCTCATATTTCCTGAATTTCCTCAGTCTTCTCTCACTCAGCTATTCCCTTCCACCCAATTACTATTTATTTACATGGCATCTTCCTGCCCTTTTAATTATATCACTAACATGTTTGTAAACTCATTCATTCCTGCCCCTCTTTCCCTTCTCTGTGCACTGCTCTAAATATAAACACAGAAACAAAACAATGCAGTTCCACAAACAAAGGCGCCTCAGCAGGGCAAGCAGAACCCTCCAGTAGGTCTTGAGTCAACTGCTATTTCTTGTCTTCATGTTTTGTAAACCAGCCCCTGGCTCTAACAATAGAAAGGGCGGGAACCCTGATTAAATGGTATGCATTACTTTAAGAGGGAATTAAAAGCAATGCAAGGGTTTTCACTCAACCACATTAGGCAAGGGTACTCAAGAACAAAGTTGCCTGGGTGGTTTCCAGTGTGAATGCCTAGTTTCTGAACCTGCAATGACTCACTTGCTCAAGAAAGAATTGCTTGCCTGGCTAATTACTTAATCAGCCAGCCGTTTGCCGTTCCTCCACCTTGGATGGAAAGCAGGACTATGTTTTAAGGATTGAGAATGGGGTGGGGTGGAAAGGTAATTGCAGGTATTGAGAAATGAGCATCCAGTGAAAATGGAAATTTATGAAGATGTGTGAGGCATTAAAGTTTTGGCTGAATTTATCTGCAATCACTGAAGAAAACTAACAATATTTATTTTACTTAGAATGACTGAAAACGTTAACAATAAAAATATTTATTGAGCACCTAGTAAGTGCCAAGCATTGTCTGAGGCATGAGTCTACCATGGTAAAAAAGACAGCCAGAATCCTGTCCTCCTGGGCATGTATTTCAGTGGTGGGAACAGGAAAAAAGCAAGTAAAGGAATAATTGCAATAATTTCAACTTCTGGAAACTGTATAGGGGAAGTAATCCTGGGGTGGGGTAGCAATGGAGGTCAACTTGAGGCCAGAGATATTTTTTCTGGGAGGTGGCATTTGGGTTGAGACCTGAAGAGTAAGCTGCATGGGAGAAGTGGGAGGAAGTGTCCAGGCAGAGAGTGACAAACGCCAAATCCTTGAGCTGCCAAAGGGCTTGTAGCTGAGAGGGAAGGGTCCACTAGCTACTGCCCGCTGTTGCATCACTTGGTAGGGACATATCAAGTCTCAGAACCAGAATGGAATTTTTTCAGAAAACCAGGACCAAAAAGGAAAATTACTCATCTCGGATCACCCAACTCATGGGTAGCGAAGCCACCGTGAGAGTTCAAACTGTCTAAATTACAGGCGAAGGACTTTGTCTATCTATTGTAAAATGGAGCATATTAAATACAAACGGTTTACATCAGCAGCCGCCTTCCAGTGTGACTGTATAGTTTTTTCAGTAGGCTAGCTTGGGGGTAATTTGGGGTTCGAGATTTGATGCTAACTCTTACTACCTTTTGACCCTCAGTTTGTCCCTTAGCTTTCCTGAAGCTCATCTGTGGAGCTTCATGCAGAGTTACATAAGGTGTAGACCAGTACCTGGCACAGAGCAAATATGCAAGATGTTAACTATCATCGCTGTTATTATTGTTTCATCAATATTCTCTCTGCTCTATCTTAATAGTCTCCATTATAGAAGACCGTATTGTACATCATTTTACATTCCATCTCCCAACGTAGAATGGGCAATATAGCGTAACAAATGGCTTTATAATCCAAACATTTGCTCATTTATCACAGCAGCAACTATATATCAAATGCTGCAGGAGAAGTGGGGAAAACAAAAAATTTTACTGTGGCGATAAATCAATGGTGTCATACTTGGTGTCAGCTTCAGGGGATTAAGTCCTGGATCTGTGCCTTATTAACTGTGTGATACCAGGCAAGTTACTTAACTTCTCAGAGTCTCAGGATTCACATCTGAACAGTGGGGATAATAGCCCATGTAGCATTGTTTTGACATAGAGTAAAACGGCTTAATGCCTGGAAGCGCTGACTCCAGGATTTGGAATATAGTAACAGCTCCTGACGGCTAGTTCCAATTGGCGTCAGGATCCAAGAAGCAAAAATTTGAGGAGGTAGAAACAAGACGTAAGCAATTTGAAGAGATTCATTATAAATTAATCATACTGGGTGGTGCTTCTCCAGGAAGCAGAGATCTCATAAAGATTCTGGAGCTGATTCTGAAAGAATGGACAGGAATTTTCTCAAAAGATGGGGAAAGCACTTCAAATAGCAAAGACAGCATGTGCAAAGGCATGGAAGCTTGAAACAAAATGGCTTATTGGGGAAATGCTAGGGCACCTGGGATGGCTGTTTTGTGCACTGGAGAATGGGAAATGAATATTGAGCAGCAAGGCAGAAAAGGTCGAAATTCCTTCCTAAAGAATGTGTGCTTATTATGCTCATGGTCCCCAGATTGTCCCACAGTAGCATCCAGATCACTGTCCAAAAAGATTTTCCATCTTAAGCAAACTATTCTTCTTTACTTCCCAGCAGTTGAGGTTGAAACAAAACTGTTGCATCAAAAACTGAATACAGCAACAACCTTGTGGCTATAAGATGTGAAATGCCAAAGCGCTAAGTGAGATTTGATATCCATGCTTATCTCGGGAGTCTCAGTTTTGGCCAGACTCCCTATTTCCATCAGTAACATGGCAACATTCAAGGGCATTAAGCAATGCTTGATGCCTGAAATGTTATTCTGAGAAAATCCCATGAAAATAAAACTATAGCCAAAGTAGAAGGCATAATAATGCCTTTGGAAAGTAAACTAGAGGAAGTTTATCCTCAGGTAGAGAAAGGAGAATTCATCAGGGTTACCACAATTACCCAGGCATGTCAGAATAAAACAGAACAAAAAAGTTCCCCTGAATAGTTAACAGATGAGGACTAACACATCCTCACCATGACACAGACAGCCCTTATGTTGACATGACCCAGGATCCATATACAACACCCTTATTGAATTTAATGATCTAATTTAAGGCCTGACAAACATACTGTTTTTCCAAGGGGCTAGGAACTGCCCTCCCTTTTCCTCAAGCAAAGTAATTATTCCCCCAACTTGAAGCAATAGTAGTGAAAGCACTTTCTGTTTCTCCAATCCTCTAGTTGAACCCCCAGGCTAAGATTTTTTTTTTTTTGTAAGGCATTGTTCATGCACAGTGGCATAGAATTTCATTTGCCGAGTTTCAAGTATTAAGAGCACAACACAAAATCTAAGCAATTTTAGACACGTGTCAATCTCAAATTAAAAAAAAGCTTTGTGCTGGCACAGGATGTCAGTGCTTGAATTAAAGAGATGGAGAATTTCCCTGAGCGAGAGCTGTACATGCTGACATAATACATTGTTAAGGCTCTGTGTTACGATACAACCAATATGTTTTAATAATTTATTGGTATTTATTTAACACACAATACTGTCATACCAAATCTAAACCAAGAGGTCTAGGTTCCTCATGGATTCATGTGCATGGTCCGTATCAGCATCATTAGATGTTTCCTTAGAAAATTCTCTCGCTTGTGGCAAGATTATAGAAGGGTGTTTCGGAAACTTCATGCAGGTTGCATTCTGATACCACCTTCTGGGGACCTTCAGTGGGATATTGATGAAAAGATTTAATGTGGTTTTGTATTCTTTCTTCTTTACTTATCAGACTTTATCTCCGATGAAATCACTGTTCTGAGAGTTAATCTCATTCAAACACTTACTCAAAATCTAGCCAGCTAAGAGAATGCCAGAGGCTGATGTGGAAGCCTGCTGGATACAGAATCTAGGTTGAATTCTTCTGGACTGCCTTAATCATTAATTCATCGGCTTGAGGATTCATTCATCTTTATTTCACCATTACCTAATGAGGATAATGGAGGCTATCAAAATCTAAAGGCTAATCATTTTTTAAACTGAGTCTTTGATAATTATTAATTAATAATAATGTCAACAATAACCTTAATTTTCCAGGTATTCCCCCTAGAGATTTATATTTTAATTATACTTGCCATGAGGACAAATGAACTCTCCTAGAATTAAGCTTTGGTTTACAATTTTCAAATCACAGGAGCAAGGAGAAGCTATCTTCATGTAAAAATAATCAGACTTCTTTTTTTGAAGAGCCTCAAATGGCAGAGATGAAGAGAGAATAAATACAGCTGATGAGATTTAGTGTGACATCAGTAATCTCAAAGGGACTCCACACCATAGAGTTTCCTGGTATGGATGCTCATTGCTTTTATGGAGGTGACAGGCCTGACCTGTCAGGTACTAGTAACACCCAGGACAGACTAGAAATGTCACAAACTACTAACAGTTACTACACAAGATATAAAAGGATGTGTCTAAAAAGCAGGGCTCTTCAAAACTGGCTTAAACCTGTTTTAAAGTACCGATTTCTTTAATAAACCCATCCTTTTCTGGGACCTAGAATTTATTTATAAAAATTTGAAAAATCTAAGTGGCTTAAGATTTTATTTTAGACTGGACTATTTTATTTCAATGTTACAGCAACCCAACTCTAACTAATGATAGATTTAAAAAAAAATGAGGGAGTTATTGGCTCTTGTACCTGAAAAGTTCAGGAATCAAACTTTAGGCATAGCTAGATCCAGGTGCTCAGATGATGACAGTAGGAACCTGTGTTGTCTCTCAGTGCTTATTTTCTCTGAGTTGGCTTTATTCCCAGGGAGGGTATTTCTTCCCCATCTAGAATCCCCAGAAGCAACAGACTTATATGTTATTAACTTTAAATCGCATGTAATGAGAACCTCTCTGTTATGGGTTACATTGTGGTTCTCCCAAGATTCCTGAGTCCTAATATCCAATACCCCAGAATGTATTGTTGTTTGAAAATGGAATCATTGCAGATGTGATTAGTTAAGATGCACTCATGCTGGAGTATACTGGAGTATGCTGGGCCTGTGACCAACATGGCTGGTGTCCTTATAAAAAGGAGAAATTTGGACACAGCCATGCCCAAGGGCCTCAGGAGAGAGCCATGTAAAGGTAGAGTTATACTGCCATAAGCCAATGAACTAAAACTAGCTAGGAGAGTGGCCTGGGATAACGCCTTCCCCCATGCCTTCCGAGAAACCATGGCCTGCCAACATCTTGATTTTGGACTTCTGGCCTCCAAAACTGTGAGATAATAAACTTTTGTTAAGTTGCTCTTAACAAAAAGAAGTGCTTGTGATACTTCTTACAGCAGCCCTAGGAAGCCAAAAGCACTCTTCTTTCTAGAGATTTCGTACAGGACCCTGAGATTCACTTTGACGCGTTCAATTTTGACCACACTTATCTCCATGGCCAGGTGAATGGTTGCACAGATCTGACACACTTGCCCAATCAGGAGCTGGGAATGGATTCCGTCCTACCCTAACTATGTGTGCCAAGAGTGAGCAAAGAATAGTTATCCAAGGAAAGATCAAAGTGCTGTCACTGGAGGAAAGGGGGCAGCAAAACCAAAAGATGTCCACTCATTGAGTTCATCAGAGAAGAGAAGAAAATGAGGTGATTCTAGCTTAGCGTTCTCTGCCTGAATGATTACCATCTGCTACTTCATAGGGCCAATAACCCCCTACTCATCAGTCCTGTGTATGGGCATCTGCTCTGTGAAGTCTTTTCTAATTCCCTCTGATAGAATTGAGAATCATCCTGCATGATTCTCACGATTGCACGATTAATTTAATCGTGACAATCACCCAATGAGTTAAATACTATGTTATTCTCATTTTACAGGTGAGGAAATTGAGGTTAACTTTTCTGAAGTAATGTAACTAATAAGTGCTAAGCACCAGAACTAAAATTTGAATCAAATGCATTTAGCTTTAGGGTCCATGTTCTTTACCAGTTTATCATATTGCATTTTCCTACTTTGTCCTCTTACCTGTCTCCTTCTATGAGGCCAGTAAATGTGGCACATGTATCACTAGTGAAATTCACAATGATTTTATTTTTTAAACACTTAATCTCAAAAACTATTAGTAATTATATATTTATATTGGTTTATATGAAAGCTTTGTTTTTATGGCAAGGGATAACTTTAATTTTCAGAGCTGCTACATACTTTCTTATATAAATTTAAGTAAAAGAATATGATTAAAGCTACAGTGAGAATATTGTAGTACATACAGCATGTGTATATACCAAAAATGTTGAAAGTAGGATGGAAATAATTGAAGTTTAAAATCCATGTACTTAGACTGAAGCTTCTTAGGGAAAATGTTGCATCTGCTGTGTTCTTAATGCTAGTGCCTAGCACAGTATCCAGCATACGGTCAACACTCACTAAACACCTGAGGCATCATTTTGTATTGACTTGGTTATCGGCTATATAAAATGCAGGACCAACACCACCTCAACTGAATGCAGTACATTTTGTTATGTGAAATAGCAGGAATATTGATTATCTCATCATTACTGAAATTTAGCCACTCATGGTCACAATGGCCAGTTATCTGCCAGCTGTTTAGGATGAAGTAAAATAAAAGTTGAGGTCTTAGTTTACTGCCAAGTCACTACACAACTTTACGTCTCAGAAACACATTATGCCTATGATGTATGTGTTTTCCAAGAATGAGGAATGTTATAGACTCTGTTTATTGTTTGTAATATGCTTCTTTAAGTGACTAGCTTCTCTTCCCCTCTCAGAATAACTTCAGATGAGATTTTTCAATGAATATGAGTTCATGTACAATAGAAGAAAATCTTTGCCATCTTAAAAAGGCTCAAATTTTAGGCTGACAGGACTTAAAAAGCAAAGGGATTATTATGAAACTTCTCTTACAAATATGTCTCTTTTAGAGCCATATTCAAACCCAATCTGGTAAAGTGTAATGGATAAGCATGTGAACTTGAGGAAGTTAATTAACTCCCTTGTGCTTCCTTTACTTTTCTGTAAAATGTAGATTATAATCGACTTGTTGAAAGGATGAAATGAGTTAATGTATGTAAAGCACTTAGTTTACTATTGAGTAAGCACTTAGTAATAATAGGTGTTGTTATTTTTAACATTTTTAATGCTGTTGCTTAAAACTCATGTTTTCTTAGGTATATTAGGAGATCAAACCCACATATGATAAGATCCTTTTTAATGTCTGGCACTTTAGGGACATCATTTCATTTAATCAGGTTTCAGATCAGGTTCCCAAGGAAGACAACTTTGTAACTGAGATTAGTATGAAAGTCTATTAGAGAGTGCTCTTGATTTTAACATCTGTGGGGGAAGGGAAGGAATGGACACAGAGCATTGGGGCTGCTTGCAGTAATACTAATGGCTCCAGCTGATCCCATAAAAAGCTCTGAACTGAGATGACCTATTAGGGTTGTCTTGAGTTGGGGCAAGAGGGGTTTCCTTTTTCATCCCCTCATCAAATAGCTATGGGATTCAAGGATTTCTGACTTTATCTGTTCTACTTCCAGAGAGAACTCAGAGCTATAAGACATCGAAACTTTTTTCACCTGATGAAATTAGACCTTTAGTCCTAACTGGAAGTTCAAGGCGGTGCAACACAATGTGCACTACAGTCCACCCCTTTAGTTCAGATCCTCGTATTTCTGTAAGTTCTATATGGGCAGCTCTAGGTTTCTGAGAGGACTCGTTGTTTTGGAAAAACTTACAAGAAGAAGACTACATGTCTCTGTAGTTGTTTTTCAGGCCACAGCTTGTCCTCATAGTCTTCTGTGTAGTCTTAGATTCCCTCACTCTTAGCTAGTAACTCTGCCAGTCTGGGTCATTCTGCCTCTCATGTTTGAGGGTCTAAGCCCCTAATAATCATGACTTTTTCAGCCAGGATGGTGACTGCTCTTCTTGCCTGTCATGCATTTGACACAAGAAACTCAAAGTGTCCAAGTGGAAGTCTTTTTTTTTTTTAGACGTTAAACAATTTATTCTTTCCTGCATTCCAAGTTCCTTAGGCATTTGGATTCACCCTTAAAATTTTCTATTTTAATCAGCAAACATTTTTTTTCCGTTTATTTATTTTGTTGCATTTTAGGTTTTGGGGTACATGTGAAGAACATGCAAGATTGTTGCATAGGTACACGCATGGCAGTGTGATTTGCTGCCTTCCTCCCCATCACCTACATCTGGCATCTCTCCCCTTGCTATCTCTCCCCAACTCCCCACACCCCACCGTCCCTC